>NC_084469.1:51339792-51709792 GCF_027409185.1 Cynocephalus volans
CTATAAGCAAGACCATTCCATCTCCAGGCTTCTCACTGTCCCCCTTTCCCCTTCATGTTTTTAGACTCCTCCAGGCTTGTCCTGTTCTAGAAGCCCTCCCTGAAGAGCCCCCACCCCGAAGTTGGGAGAGACGGCAGGATCTCTGGGAGGGAAGCCCTCTGTGGGTAGGGTGGGGCACAGCCCTCACCTGAGCACGTGGCTGACCCAGAGCACGTGGTGCTCCCCGGGGTTCTTCCCGCTCCCAGCCACGGTGGCCACGGATTGCAGCCACACAAAGCCCCCAGCGCGCTGCAGCCAGCGGTAGTAACCAGTCATCACCTGCCCCTTGTCCAGCACTGAGCCCAGTGCAGGGGCAGGGAGAGACCGGAAGGGATGCGGGCAGGGATGGGGGCAAGACAGAGAGACAGGTGGACAGGAGGGGACAGGCAGAGAGGGAGAGGAAGACCAGCAGAGGGGGGTGGACAGAGAGACAGAAAGGGTGAGACAATGGGGAGAAGAGAGAAAGACAAAAGCACAGAAAGGGAAACAGAGAGTGTGAGAGCTAACCCAGCATCGAGGCCTCCTGGACTTTTAAGGGTGGGTCAGAGAGACAGTCCCCTTTATTCCCACCCCACATCCTGAGCTGTTGCTCAGAGTCTCCTTGCTGCTCTTTCTGTGATGAATTGAGCCCCTGGAGCTATAAGGTACAGCAGGAGGGCCTGTGGTCAGCCCTGGAGAAGGACTTCTAGGGAACAGGGCAGTGGGGGGTACTCAGGTGTGGGGTGGTGGTTAGTGGAGGCATATCTCACAGTCCAGGTGGCTTTGGCGGATCCTGGTTGCATCCTGTCCATGGACAAACTGGTAGCAGCTGCGGCCCACGAGCTCTGAGGGCCCCAGGTCCATGTGATCACTGACTCTGTGGGCAACAGAGAGAAGATGGGAGAAGGAGTCCAAGACCATGGGGTGGGGGGAAAGAGGTAGAGTTGGCTCCAGAGTCACCCTGGGTTACATACTTGCTCTGGAGAGTTCTGCCTCTGTTTTCCTTTCTGTAAAATGGGCATAATAATAGTGTCCCTCCTGGGTTGGCTATGAGCATTCAAGCAGATGATGCTCCTGACATGTGGCAAGGCCCCAGGCACTCTGGAGATGCTCAGAGCATGGGAACTATTTCACTATTTAATTTTTCCCCACTGCGTGGTGCAGGAGAAGGAATGGATGAGAGATCAGAGATCAGAGGAAGAGATGGGCTCTGGGAGGGGCACAGCTCTGCAGAAGCACGCCATGACACCAGCCTCTTCTCCATCCTTAAAGGCCCCACCCTGGGCCAGACCCCAGTGGCCACCCTTGCCTCCCAGCCTCACGCCCTTCTTTCCATCACCCCTGCTCCTCCCTACTCTTCTGCTTTCTGTGGCTCCCCAGTGCCCTTCCCACTTCCCACATACCCCAGGTCTCCTGTGCACCCCCACCCACCCCACATCAGCCACCAACCCGGGTACCTGCTCTCACAAGCAAGGATGGTGAGACCCAGGCTGAGACGGAAGACGATCATGTGTCCGTGTAGTGGCAGCTCAGCCAGTGGGGCTGGGGGCAACGTGTGGCCAAGGGCCACAAGGCCCAGTGCGCGGGCTCTAAGTCGCCCGGTCACGTGGATGACCTGCTGGCAGTGGGTGTGGTTAGAGGGGCAAAGTGGGACCAGTGGGGCAGGAGGACCAGAACCAGAACCCCAGGCCAGGTTCCATCTGTCATCCAAAGGTGCCGGGGCACAGGGGCAGTGTGTGGCCCCCACTTCCAGGTCTGGTTCTCTGCAGCTAGTGAAGTCACCAGCCTGGCTCCCTTAGTCACTCTCGGACCTGCGACATAGCTGGCAGGAATGCAGGCGCTCTCTCGGGGGTGAGGGTACTTGGGAGTCAGGGGCTAGGGCCAGATGAGCCACACCCACCTTGTACCCTGAGGCCTTGACGTGTAGCCCCCTCTTGGTGAGGGTGGATTTCATGCGGATGAAGAAGGAGCGCTCCTGGACCCGGGAGGTGGGAAGCACCTGGGTGGGGCTGGCCTCTGGGGTGGAGAGTGTGGAAGGGTATGGGGTCCTGATGAAGAAACACACAGGCCACCTCCACCCCTGGCAAAGCCAGCCCAACATGGACACGGAATACCCACAGGGTCATGACACACTCAGAGACATACCTAATGGTTCTCCAAGCTCACTGAGACAGCATACACTAACCTCCCATCCATGCGGCAGCCAGCCAGGTCTTTCTAAAGCTTAAATCTGACCCTGTCCCTCCCCTGCTCTGAACCTGCCATAGCTCCCTAGGGTCTTTAGAAGAAAGCCCGCCTCTTTAGCTACATCTTCCAGCTCTCAGCTCAGACTCTCCTCCAGGAAGCCCTCCCTGACCCCTGGGCTGGGTCAGCTGCCCCCTCTAAGCTCCCCCATCCCAACCCTGCTTGGTCTGGGTTGTCATTGTCTTGGGACAGGTCAGTTTCCCCCACTGGACTGTGAGCCCCAAGAGGGTGGGGCTGGGACTGTCATGGTCACTACTATGTCCCCAGCACATGGCCTGGCACAGAATAGGGAACAGCCACAAATAAATCCAGATTATTCTGTAAATCCCACTATACAGTCTTATAACTATACTCACACACAGATGACCCTGTGCCTCAAACTCAGGTACAAACACAGTCACAGTCCCCAATAGTCCCACATGTATTGCAGATATCTCCCCAAGCCGGCAAGCATGGCTGACATCTCAGGTGTTTTTGCTGTTAAGTAAACCCAATACAAACGCTCCTTGACCTACAATGCGGTTACGTCCCGATAAACCCATAGTAAGCTGAAAATATCGTAAGTCAAAATTGCATTAATGGGCCGAGCCCGTGGCGCACTCGGGAGAGTGCGGCGCTGGGAGCGCGGCGACGCTCCCGCCGCGGGTTCGGATCCTATATAGGAATGGCCGGTGCACTCCCTGGCTGAGTACCGGTCACGAAAAAGACAGAAAAAAAAAAAAAAAATGCATTTAATACGCCTAACCATCGAACATCACAGCTTAGCTAGCCTATCTTAAACGTGCTCAGAATGCTTACATTAGCCTACGGTTGGGCAAAATCATCTAACAAAAAGTATTTTATAAAAAAGTGTTGAATATCACATCTAATTTATTATTAATTTATTTGTGCTCCGGTACTGAAAGTGAGAAATAGAATGGTTGTGTGGGTACCTAAGTACAGGTTCTACTGAGTGCTTATCACTTTTGCACTATCATAAAGCTGTAAGTTGGGGACCTCTATATAGCAAAATCCTATTTATAGGATAGTTTGCCTCATAGGCCCTCAACATCTCAGAGCTAAAAGGAACTTTCATGGTAATCTCCAACACCCTCCCTCCCTAACACGAGAGTGGAAATTCCTACTGAAGAGAAGGATTAGGAGCACAAATCCTGGCACTGGACAAAACTAGGCTGGAGTCCAACTCAATCACTTACAGTTGTGTGACCTGAGGCCATTAACCTCTCTGTGCTGTGCCTCAGTTTTCTGTTCTGTAAAGTGGAGATAATAATAGCTACTGCCTTGTGGAGTTGGGGTAGGACCCAGTGCAATAATGGACTTAAAGGCACAGCACAATGTTAATGCCCAATAAGCCGCCTTATTATTTACCAAAGCCACTCCCACCTCCAGTGAGCAGCGGAGGGGTCTTTTCTAAAGCTCAAACCTGGGGAAGCCAGGCAATCTTAGCGAGCTTAGGCTATTTTAGGGAGCCATGTCTCACCGCTTCAATTTAGACTCTGGTAAGTTTTACAAAGACTTGCTTTGCACAACTCTAACGGGAGTGGTTTTTGTACAAAAGAGGTACAGCTGGATACAGTGTGCCGAGCGTCCCTGATCTATCCTCAGGCTTCATTCTTTCGGGGTCCTCATAATTACCGATCTCAGGGGTATCCACAAGCGAGGAAGAAGAGGAAGAGGAGGAGACGGAGGGCGGGGTGGAGGGCCCCAGGGTCGGGGCCCGAAGCCCCAACTGCTCCAGCACCTCGGGGTGGTCCCCGGGGTGGATGTAGTCGAAGACGCTGCTGCCCGTCAGCTCCACCTGCCGGCAATGGAGGGGAATACAGGAAACGGGTGAGGTGCGCGCGCAGTGACTCGCCGGCCAGGCTCACCCTGGCTTCCTCGCCTGCACGCAGGCGCGCTTCATGTCAGTCTTGTGTTTTAATTAGAAAAAAATTACCTTTTAAAAGGAGGTTGCAGTTTAGGCTCTTCTCGTGCCTTCCTGCTTCACACCTAATGTTTATTTAAGGCTTTTCTGCCCCTGCCTACTCCGTGAAGAAGGGGCGCTCTCTCTCTCCTCTCTCTGTCTCTCTTTCCTTCTCTATCTCTGTCTCTCTCTTCTCTCTCTCTCTCCCTCTCCCTCTCTCTCTGTCTGTCTCTCTTTCCTTCTCTATCTCTGTCTCTCTCTTCTCTCTCTCTCTCTCCCTCTCCCTCTCTCTCTGTCTGTCTCTCTTTCCTTCTCTATCTCTGTCTCTCTCTTCTCTCTCTCTCTCTCCCTCTCCCTCTCTCTGTCTCTCTTTCCTTCTCTATCTCTGTCTCTCTCTTCTCTCTCTCTCTCTCCCTCTCCCTCTCGCTCTCTCTCTGTCTCTCTTTCCTTCTCTATCTCTGTCTCTCTCTTCTCCCTCTCCCTCTCTCCCTCTCCCTCTCCCTCTCCCTCTCTCTCTCTCTCTCTCTCTCTCTCTCTCTCTCTCTCTCTCTCTCTCTCTCTCTCTCTCTCTCTCTCGTGTGTTGGGGCAGGGTGTGGGGGTGTCAGAGCCTCCATTTTCCTAACTCTTGCTTATTCACTCCCATTCCTTACAGCAAACAGCTGCGCACTGACATGAATCACAGGGTGTCCCAGCTGGAATGGAACTCAGAATACAAACAGTGGAATGGTTTTCAAACTCTTTAAAGAATTAGAACCTTAAAGTTAGGCACTTTTACATTCAATTCTACCACCCACATCTCTGTCCTTGTCTCCTGTAGTGCAGTCCCCCATCTTCTCCCCACTGGGAGTGCTCCTGCCCAGCACCCTCACTGGTCTTCTGGCCTACAGTTCCCCACTCAGAGACCCCTCCACAAGTCACTGATCTGACCATGGCTCTCCCCAGAATCCTCTCGCGGCTCCCACTGCCCTGCACCTTGGGGTTACATGCATCCCTCTATCCCTCATCCCTCTGGCTCCTCTCCCTCCCTGAACCCTCCCCCACACCAGCTTCAAGCCTCTCCTTTACTCTTCCTTCCTCCCTTCCTCTTGTCCAAATTCCCCTCCTTTCAAGGTCTTCCTCCTCTAGGAATCTCTAACAACTCACTGAAGAGCTGCTCACAAGGGATAAACTACCAAGGCGCTGAATTTCCCAAATTTCCCATTTGCCAAAATGTTTGTAAAAACGATAAAAGTTGATAGCAATTTGTATTGAATGGATTGGCAAAGGCTGAGACGCTGTAAGAAGCCAGGACTCCAAGGATGAGGGCTTCTGGCTTCTCCCTGCCCTCTCTTTATATTTTAGCCTCCAGCTGCAGGAGCTGGGGCAAAAACAGCAAGCCGAAACAAAGAACAAAATGCAAACCAGTCAACTAAAATGCCACAGAAGTCTTGCAAAGCTGGCAAACCTCAAACCCTTCCAGTAGGAATTGCTGTAAACTTTTAAAATTGTTAAGAAGAAATAAGTGTTGGCAAATATGGCCACCAATCTGGCCACCAATCATTGGCAAACTGATTTTTCAGCTAATTTGCTTTCCTGTTTTGCCTCGTTACTTTATTTATTATTTTATTTATTTATTTATTTTTTTTGTCGTTTTTTTCGTGACCGGCACTCAGCCAGTGAGAGCACCGGTCAGTCCTATATAGGATCCGAACCCGCGGCGGGAGGGTCGCCACGCTGGCTCCCAGCGCAGCACTCTACCAAGTGCGCCACGGGCTCGGCCCCTGCCTCGTTACTTTAATAATCCTCCCCTGCTCCTGCGGATGAGCCACGTTGTGTGCTATGTGGGTTTCCAAGGAACACACTTTGGGAACCAGAGATCCAGTCCATTTTTTTCATGCTGGGATGGTTGAGGCCAGGAGAGAGAAAGACATGCATGGGCCAGGCAAGGAAGATGGTGGCTAAGCCAGTCCAGACTGCCCACTGGGGGCCCCTTACCTGTGAGAGACCCAGATAAATGGAGACTGTCTCTGAGATGTACAGGAATTTTCCTTCCTGGTTCAAGGCAAACACGAAGCCATCCAGGGACTGGAGTTGGGAGAGACAGGGAGGGGAGAGGGGAGGGCCTGGCATCAGTTTGTCCACCCGACAAGTGGTAAGGGAGGTTCTCCACCTGGGATGGATTGTTCTGGTGGGGAGGAGGCGTCTGTGGCCCTTGGAAGGGGCAGGCAGGAGGGGAGGCGGAGCATCCAGATTCCCAGTTGTGCTCCCCATGGGATAAACGCTGGAGAAGAGGCTGTTGTTCTGTGGCAGAAGCCACCAGGTGGCAGCAGGGAGCAGCAGGCAGGGAAGGAGCCTCACCTGCAAGATGTGTCCTCCCAGGTGCTGCTCGAAGACTTCAGTGACCAGCGCCGTGGGGCCCCTGCGGCTTGGGGCTGAGGGCAGAGGGAGGGATAAAGCCAGGGCCTATTGGACTGGCTGACCCTGGCCTGGGCAGGCCCCCAGGGAGCCAGTCTACAAATCTCTCTCTCTCCCTCCTGGGCCTGCAGCTGTCTTGAGGTTCGATTCCAGGGTCTGTGGGCCACGTGGGGGAAGAGATCTGGGGTATGTGGAGGGCAGAGGTGGGCCAGACAGTGAGACAAACATAGTGACTAAGACACACAGAGACAGAGAGATAGACCATGGGATGTATAGAGGTAATCATTCATTCATTCATTCATTCACTCAGCAAAAGCTTTCTGAATACCTACAGTTCACAGGTCCTGTACAAGATAGTGCTGGGGACACAGAGGAGACCAGGACAGACTGGCCTGCCCTTAGGGCTCGCAGGCCAGGTGTAGATGAACAACAAACAACTAACAAATATAGAATTATCATTTGTGGCCAGTGCTATGACAAACCAAACAGCGGCATGAAATGAATAATAATAGGATAAGGGCTATGGAGGGGGCATCTGAGCTCAGGCCTGAAGGACGGGAAGGAGGCAGATAGGAGACTGACAGAGAGACAGAGAGACAGACAGGGGGATATAAAGGAACAGAGAGAGGGCCGGCCCATGGCTCACCCGGGGGTGATGACACCAAGCCAAGGGTTTAGATCCCCTTACCGGTCTTTAAAGAAAATAAATAAATAAAAATAAAGGAACAGAGAGAAAGAGAGACATTACAACTCAACCATAAAAAGACAACCCTATTCAAATATGGGAAAAGGACTTTATCTTTCTCCAAAGATGATATACAAATTGCCAATAAAGAGAGATACTCAACATCATTAATCATTAGAGAAACGCAAATCAAAACCATAATGAAATACCACTTCACACCCACTAGGATGGCTAGAATTAAAAACAAAACAAAACAGAAAATAAGTGTTGGCGAGGATGTGGAGAAATTGGAACCCTCATGCATTGCTGATGGGACTGTAAAATGGTGCAGTGACTATGGAAACAGTTTGGTGGTTCCTCAATAAGTAAACATTGAATTACCATGTGAGCCGGCAGCTCTACCTCTCAGTATATATGTAACCAAAAGCGCTGAAAACAGGCGTTGTAACAAATACTTGCACACGTATGTTCATAGCAGCATTATTCACAATAACCAAAAGGTGGGGACAACCCAACTGTACATCAACTAATGAATGGATCAATAAAATGTTGTGTGTTCATCCAAAGGAATATTATTGGGCCATAAAAAGGAATGAATCACTGACACATGCCACAACATGGATGGAACTTGAAAACATGATGCTAAGTGAAAGAAGCCAGACCCAAAAGGCCACATATTGTGTGACTCCATTTATAAGAAATGACCAGAATTGGCAAATCCAAGGAGCAGAAAGCAAGTTAGTGGTTGCCAGGGGAGGATGGGGAGAGGCTGCTTAATGGGTACACAGAGTTTCTTTTTGGGGTGATGGAAATATTTTGGAACTAGATAGAGGTGATGTTTGCACAACATTGTGACTGTAATAAAGGCCACTGAATTGTACACTTTAAAATGGATAATTTTATGTTATGTAAATTTCACCTCAATAAAAATTTTTTTATAAGAGAGATAGGGACAGAGACATATATAGACACAGAGAAAGAGACAGAGATAGAGAGATAGAGAGGGAGTTAAAGACAGAGAGATATAAAGAGATGGATGGAGAGGGGACTGGCCAGTTAGCTCACTTGGTTGGAGCTTAGTGCTGATAACACCAGGTAAAGGGTTCATATCCCCACACAGGCTAGCTGCCAAAAAAAGAGAGAGAAATGGAGAGATGGGAAAAGAGATACACAGAGAGAGACAGATACAGAGAAAGACAGGAACAGAGAGACAGAGATGGCGAATGAGACAGAGGCAAGGAGAGACACAGGCCCCCTGCCCCATCTCCCCTACTGTAAGGAGCCAGGGCCCTGGACTGCATGCTGGGGGTGGGCAGAGATGCAGAGGTCCTAGACTCTGTTCCCATCCAGGACTCCTGGGTGACCCAAGGGAGATCGAGGCCCAGTGCTGACAGTGAGGTGCCAGGAACTTTGGGGAGGCAGGGGAAGGACCCAGCAACCCAAAGGGCCACCAAGCATCTACTTCTTGTGGATCTAAGGATCCAGGTCTGATGTCAAGTCCCAGCACTGTTCCTCCCTGGCTGCCTGCACCGGGACCATTCCCTTTGCCTGTCTGTGCCTCAGTTTGCTCCTCTGTCAAGTGGGTTTGCTAAAAGCACTGACCTCCCAGGCTGGTTAAGCATTCAGTCAGCTTAACAGAATGGGCTTAGCTCAGGCCTGGCACACAGCAGGTGCTGCCAGATACAGAGCTGGGATTAGTATTAATAGTGTGATTACTATTGTTAATCACCAGATCATTAAAACACCAGGCAGCGATACCCCACCCCCTTCCCCATCAGGACGTGGCCCCCAGTCCCCCCTAGTGTCTGGGCCAAGCCTCCTTCTCCCAGGAGAAGCCCCACATCCTCCTGGTGATTCCTCCCTGCCTCCACCCCTGACTAGAGCTCCAGGAACAATAACCGAGGGGGGGGTGCTGGGGACCCCTCCCCCGAAATGCAGCTCGAACCAGCCGGGTGACAGGCGGGAACAATGCTGCCTGCTAATTGTCGCAATTTTCCCCTGTCATTTTGCTAATTCCTTCATTTTCCCTCTCACAGGATCAGCCCGGGTCAGACCAAGCCGCTGCAATTAACAGCATTAATGGGCACGTAGGGATGAGGGTGTGTGTTAGGTGGAGGGCTCAGGGACCTGCTGTTCCCCATCCATAGGCCCTGGCCCCTGTGATAGGGGCCCCCAGTGTCCGTCTCCCACCACTGAACGATGTGTCTTATTACCCCCGCCACCCACCTCCCCAATCTCACCAACTCCCCGACTCCTCCTGCTACGTTCCCTCCTCTCCCCTCCAAATGCCCCTGTTCCTCTGGCCCCAAATTCAGCAGGTGGCTGTTCACTACTCCCAGGTCTTCCCCTTCCTCATAGCCAAACCCCAAACATCACTTACTCATTTAAAAAATATTCGAGGAGGTTTTTCTAAGAGCCTGTCCCGGTTGTCATCATCTCCTGCAGAGGCGGGGGGTAACCCAGGGCAGGGATGGGGGGACCCGGGGGGAGAGAGGGGGGCCTGGGGTAGAGAGAGGGGGACTCAGGAGTCGGGGGGAGACCCGGGGTCAGAGAGAGGGTGAGACCTGGCAGTAGAGGGGGAGGAGCCAGGGACAGAAAGAGGGGAGACTGAGGGATAGAGAGATGGGGACCGAGGGGCAGAAAGGGGACAGAGGGGAGAAGCCAAGGCCACCTCCACATTTTAAGGGTCCCCCTTCCCCTCTCAGTCTCAACTGCCCTGAAGGGCTTTGCTGATCCAGGGTACCAGAGAAGAGGGCTGGGACATACCACCCACGGGAAGTTCTGGGAGAGGAAACGCCGCCCACCACCAAAAGCCTAGCTCCCTGCAGTAGGCCTGAAAACTGTGGGGGGTGGACAATGGGGCTGGACCATGCATGGGGCGCTTCCACCTGACCTCTCCTCAGCCTCATCTGTAAAATGGGTCTAGCGATGGAGTGGAATGTGTTCCTGCATGGGGAGTGCCTCCATAGCACAAAGCCAGGCACACGGTAGGTGCCTAAAAATAGAGTTCTGCCAGGATTCTTACTTCAGGGCACCTCTAGCATTCTAGGTAGTTCCCTGGAGTCCGCTTTGACCCCTTTCTATCTCTGGCTGCCACGCGATTTTCAACAAGCTAGAGGACTGGACCTGACTGCACCTTGGCCCCTGGCCCAGCAGGTCTAGCTGCCCACCTCCCTCCTGGATCAAGCACTTGCCTCCCCACTGGGCTCACACCACCTCTGAGTCTCCCAGCTCACCACTACCCACGAGGCCCTGTACCCCATGGCCCCCGTTGACCACTTCGTGTTCAACCCCCGCTCACCTACTCCTCTGCAGCCCGTCCCGCGGGCCTCAGGCTGGCCGTGCCCAGCAAGCGGATTCCCACCTGCCAAAGGGCCTTTGCACCTGCCTGCCCTCTGCTCGGCTGCTCTCTTCCAGCTTTCTCATCGCCTGCTCCCTCACCTCCTCGGAGTCTCAGCTCAATGATCACTTCTCAGAGAGGCCATACCTAACCTGTGGTTGAAGATGTCACCCTCCTACACTTACCCAGTTCCACGGTCACCCAACAACTATTTCCTGAGCCATGACTGTACCCCAGGTGACCAAAGGGCTATGGAAGAGAGACACACAGTAAACAAGATACATAAATATATAGCGTCAGAGGTGACAACAGTGCTATGGAAAGAAGTAAGGCAGGGAGTACTGGAGGGTGGGGGTGGTGTTGCCATGTTTAATAAGGTGGTCAGGGAAGGCCTTGCTGAAGAGCTGGCATTCTGAGGCAAGGGAGCTCCTGGCGGAGGGCAGGGCAAGTGCAAAGGACCTGAGGTGGGAACATGCTTCTCTGAAGAACAGCAAGGAGGCCAGTGTTAGGAGGGGGAGTGAAGAGGTGACAGGGGCAGAAGATGAGATTGGGGAGGGACGGGGCAGGGGCCTTGGATGTAGAGTTTGGGGTTTCACCCTTGTGGACAGAGACTTTGTCCTGTTCCCTGCTGTGTCGCCAGCACCTAGACCAGTGCCTGGCACAGGGAAGGTATTCAATGGGTGTTTGCTGAATAAATAGGGAATGCTGACATGAGAGCAAGTCTGTCTCCTCCCTAGACTCAGAGACCCAGGGTTAGACTTTAACATCTGTTGTCTCATTTCACAGATGGCAGACTAAGCTCAAAGACTTTGAGACCTACAGGTAGGACTTATCCCATGCCACGTATGGTGGTGGAGAAGGTGGACTCTGGATCCAGGCCATCTGCGTTTGAATCCTGGGGTCCCTTCCTGACTGTGTGACCTTGGACAAACAGCTCCACGTCTCTGGGCCTTGGCTTTCCACTTCTATAAAATGGGAATCATAATAGTGCCTCCCTCCTAAGATTTCTCAGAGGATGAAGCAAGTTACTTTGTATACAGTGCTTAGTATAGTGTCTGACACGTGGATTGTACATTATTGCTATTATTATTGAGAGGGATGTAGAAGCCCCGTCCCCTTCAGAGAGGGGGAGGCACAATGCTTTGTCCTCTGACTTCAGCTAAGAAGCTGTCCTCAGTTTCCTCATCTGAATTATGAAAGCACATGCTTGGCCTCTTGTTAGAGACCCTGCTTGGCTGGAAATGCCCCACCCACGATTTCCTTTTTTTTTTTTCTTTTTGGCGGTTGGCGGTAAGGGGATCCGAACCCGGGACCTTGGTGTTTTAAGGCTGTGCTCTAACCAGCTGAACTAATCCGCCAGTCCCTGATTTCCCAGTTTTGGACTAGAGGAGTCTACGCATTACTGGGCCCAGACACACCCCAGTTCGTTTCCGCGTACAGGCGGGGGTCGGTGAGTCCGTGGTCTGCCACCTCCGTGTTGTGACTTCCATCAAGCCCCTGCCGCCTCGGAGCCTCGGAATGCCCACCCGAGTTCTGGGGGCTGGACCCCAGTGAGACGCTCTGGGCCTCCCCGCACCCTTCCCGCCTCGAGCTCTGGGACAATAGACAAGATGTTTATCCCCCGCCGGCGCACGTGTTGTTCGCGGTAATGACAGTAATCAGAGGCGCTAATGCCGCATTCTCTCGGCGCCAGTCAATTCGCCTAATTACCGCCTGGGAAGCTGGATTATTTAAATTTAAATGGTGATTTATTGCGAGTTTAATCAATGCTATTTTCTCTCCCTCCTCCTCCCCTGGGACCGGGGCAGGAGAGGAATTGGAGCCCCTCCAACTCCACCCTAAGGACACCCCCTTCCTTATTCCTGCTTGAAGGGTGGGGGGCAGCAGTAGCCTGGGATGCCCTGTCCCTTTCACCTGAGAACTCAGACTAATATCATCACTGTCTTCTAGTAACAACGGTATGGCAGCAATACGTAAAACAGGAGTCACAGCAATAAAAACAGGGCTGGCCGGTTAGCTCAATTGGAGAGCCTGGTGCTGATAAGGTCAAGGGTTCGAATCTCCATACGGGCCAGCCGCCCCCCAAAACTCAGCAATAACTGAATACTTCTATGTCCAATAATACAGTCTGAGTAATAATAATAAAATCAGATATCTATGCAAATCTGTATCTTACATATTCTATATTTTTATATATTATAGATTATATTGTTTTTTCTTTATTTTGTCTTGACCACAAGGATGTCAGCCTCTCCAGGACAGGGACTTTTGTCTGGTTTGTTTCCCGCTGGGTTCGTGCTCAGAACAGCCAGACATGCAGTCGACGCCCAGTGAACAGCGCCCCCGTAACCCTGCAAGGTAACCGCTGAGAGCAATGCTCGCCACGCGTTGCTGCGTTCTCCGGGCCCGGCGTGTCCGAGGCTTTGCAATTACTGCCTGGTTGGTCCTCGCCTCAGTTCTCTGCGGGGGGTTTGACCGTTATTCCCGTTTCCCAAATGGCGACCTACCCGGGGCTACAAAGCTGGGGAGTGGCAGAACGGGGACAGGGACCCAGGCGAGTCTTTCTGAAGCTCCCTGTCTTACCTGCTATATTACACTGTCTCCCTCCAGCTCCTCCAAACTGGGAACTGAGGCTCCAGCCATCGCGTCCCCTCTGAGGCCCCTCACGCCTGGGTGCGAAACCTCTCAGCCCAGTTCAGTGCGAGGCCGGGGAGCGTTCCCTTTGCCCCGCCCAGGTAGCTGGGGTTTCTTTTTACTGGGTGGTCTGATCTCTGGTGTTGCCAGGCCCTTGCTTAGGACAAAATTCATGACATCTTCCCAACCTCTTGTGCCCATTTTGCAGGTTAATATGCTGAGGCTTGGAGAGCAAAGACCACCTGATAGGGACACGAAATGTCTGGCTGACTCCAAACGCCGAGCTACCTCTTGGCCAGGGAGCTGGGCGACGACTGGCAGCCCCCTGAGGTCCCACCTCCACCGACGCGCCCCGGGACACTCGCCCCTGCGCATGCGCACTCACCGAGGCCCGCCGGCGGCCCCGCAGCCCTCAGCCCCCAGGGCGGCGCCCCCACCGCGGCGAAACGGCGCAGGCGGAGGTAGGTGACGCTGAGGCGCACGATGGACGCCTTGTCCAGCTGGCTGGAGATGGCGCCGGGCAGGGGGAGAAGCTTGGCCAGCTCGAAGAACTCCAGGTTCTCCTTCCCGCGCCGCGAGCGGGCCGCGTTGCGGGACTTCTCCTTGCGCTGCGCCTGCAGGCTGGGCGGACGGCGCGGAGGAGGCGTCAGGGGCCCGGAGCGACCCGGCCTCCTGGGGCCTCGGGAACGGGACGTGGCTTTGGGAGTGATTCGACACTCTGGAGGGGGGCAGACCTGAGTGTGACTCTACAGCCTGGCCGTGGGGACAGGACTTAGGTGTAAATTCTGGGAGGCGGAAGAGGGAGAAGGTGAGAGTGCAGGGCATGGATTGGGAGGGAAGGAACCAGGCGCAGAACGCGGGACGGGGCATGACGTACAGGACAATGGCTGAGCAACTCGGCTGAAAAATTCTAGCCCCAAGGGGCGGCGCAGGAAAGCGGCTGTAGGTTCTCCCCGGGACGCCTCTGGGGGCGGGGCCACGACCGAGGGAAGGGGCTTTGCTCACCAGGGTCCGGGCGGGGTCTTGACCACGAGCCCCGGCAGAACGTCCCACGGGACGCGGGCGCCAAGGCCTCCCCTGCATTTGACCTCGGCTCCGCCACCACTGCTGGGATAAGGGGCCGCCATCTCCGCGGGGGCTCTTTCAGGCGGACTCTGAGACCCGCGTCTCCTGCAGTGGGAAGGAACCCGAGGCAGCATTCAGTGCCCCAGGTGGCCCTGGGTGGCCCTCGGGAGGCCTAGGGAAACTGAGGTCCGTGTGTGGCTCAGGGTCCCGGCAAGGAGAAGGAGCTGGAGCTGGATGGGGCCTCAGTTTCCCCTTCCCAGATGCCCCGGTACAGAGGCCGCAGCTTCCACCCTGGCCGGCCTGGAGCTGGCGCTCTGGGTGAGGACGTGCCCCGCCGCCGCCTCCCCCGCGCCGCCCGCCAGCGCGCCCGCCTCACGCCCGCGCCGGGCCGGTTCCCGCATACCAATGGGCGCACGCGGCGCGCATACGGATCGGACCGGCCCGCGCGCTGCGTGCCAAGCATGCCCAAGACCGGCGGGGGGCGGGCGGCTCGCCGGGGCCGGGCACGCCCACTCCAGCCCTCCCCCTACCCCACCGAGCTCTCCGCCCGAGGGATCCGACCCCCAAGCCCACCCCAGGCGTCCGACTCCCCGCATCTGTGGTGCGCCTATTTCCCTGGCTGGGCTAAGGAGGTAGGCGGCAGAGGGCAGGGACCTTCGCGAAGCCCCTCGGGGTGGCGCCAAGTGTCAGGGCCGCCAAATCTCCGCAACCGCAACTTCCTCCCCGAAGACCCCGGCGTGCGAGCCCTAGCCCCCGACGCAGCGGCCAGAGCCTCAGCTCGAGGACGCCCCCAGGATGGAGCCGATACTCGGCGCCCAGGTGTCCTGGTGTCCAGATCCCCGAGAACCAGGAACGTGTTCAATTAGGTCTTCATTCCTCCGGGACTAGGTGTTCAGGAGACCCCCTCCCGCAAGCCTCCCCAGCCAGGTGTCCAGATCCCCAGACCCTGGGGTCCAGGTCCCTCGGCCCCCTATTTCTTCAGGACCCAAACATCCGTGGGTGTTTGGGCCCCGAACTCCTTCCCCCAGCCTCGGGATACAGGCGTCCTGATTACTGTCCCCTAGGACACTGGAGTTCTAACCTCCCATTCCTCCAGGACCCAGGAGTCCCCTTTCCCCTCATGCCAGACTCTCGCAGGACCCCAGCGCGGTTACCTGGCTGCAGGGCAGGCTTCGGGCACGGCTTGGGGCCGGGCGGGCCGGCCAGGCGGCGCAGAGGGGCCGCTCCATAGACCCCGGGGCGCGCGGGGCGCGGTGGGGCGCGCGGGCTGTGGCTCCCGGCTCTGGGCGCACACCGCGGCCTCGCAGACCTAGAGACGCGAGGACAGAGCCGGCAGGCGGGGCGGGGTCTGCCGGAGCCCCGCCCACCGCGCCTCTGCCCCTCGGCCCTGCTCCGTGCCAGCCCCTCGTACCTTTCCCTGATTGAGGCCCCCCAGTTCTGGCGTCTCCGGGTGCCCTGGTGTCCGAGTCCCCTCACCCATCGGCAAAATCGGGGGTCAGAACAAGAACCTCAGAATCGGAGCTTCCCCACCCCGAGAGGGGAATACCTATCTCCACACCCCGTCGGGAGGAATTTAGTGCCCCAGCTCTTCCGAGAGAACCCGGGACAAGAACCCAGCAGACAAGATGAGTACCCTGCACCCAAGCCCACCATAGGAGTGGAGAGTCAGACGTTAGTGCCCCCTCCGGGACAAAAATCCAGGGCGTTCGAGAACCTCCCTTTCCAGGAGAGAACTTCGAGGTGTCACCACGCCTTCCCCAGACAAAGCTGGGACCTCGCACCCAAGCCCATCCTAACAAGGCCAGGATTAGGAGTCCGGACAGGACCTCCCTCAGAGACCAGGACCCAGGTATCTTTAAGGAACGCCAGAGACCAGGATCCTGCGGTCTCATCCCCATACCCCGCTGGAGGGATGGAAACCCCAACATCTGAGCTCCCCTAAGATCATAAATGGGAACTCAGGGGTTGTAGTGCCTTGCATAGGGGACAGGGACCTAGGCGTTTAAGCCTGGCCCTCCCCACTCTGAACATCTCTCCCACACCCCCCAAAACCCTCCCCGTGACTCCCCAGGGTCCCGAGGCGTTCTGATAGCTGCCTGGCATGGGGTATCCAGGCACTTAAATGCCCCCTAGGATATCCGAAAGTGGGGAATAAAAATGGGGCGGGGATGTTAGGAGAGGCAGACATGCAGGGGCCCTCAGAGAGCACGGGCACACCTCTGGTTGGACAGATGGGGAAGCCCAGGCACACACGAGCACCTGCGTGCACTGGCTCACAAGAGTACTCAAACTTGTTCATGACCATCATAGTTAACAAGTAGGGAGCACTTATTTTCTGCTAATCCTGTATTCCTTAGCAAGGTTCTGAGCTAGGCTCTACTACTAGACCCATTTTACAGCTAGGGAAACTGAGGCATACAGAGGCTATATAGACTTGTAATGATGATCTCTCAGCTGATAATATTCCTCTGTTTATCCTCAGAGATACTTGTTAGATGTCAGGGTAGGGATTCAGACTCAGATCACTGGCTCCCAGCTCCTGACACCACTTCCTGGCTATGTGGCGTGGGCAGGTGCCATGCCAGCCTTGAGAAGTGCACTCATACTATGCAGTTTATTTATGATTACATCTACACACTCATGGATCTTTTACAGGTTAACAGCATGCTTACTGCTGTGTGATTCTGGATGAGTAACTCCACATCTCTGGACCTTAGTTTCCTCCTCTGTAAAAAGAGGATAATTTAATTCTAGTATCTACCTCATAGCATCATTATGAGCATTAAGTTCATCCAGTGGTTCTCAGTGTGACCTGGGAACTGGTCCCCAAGAACTTCTCAGGAGTCTGCCACATCAAATTTTCATACTCAGACGGTTTCTGCCTTTTTCACTTCATTCTCCCAAGAGTGTCCAGTGGCATTTTCTAGAGGCTGCATGTTGTGATGTCACAACACACCAAATGTAAAAGGAGCCATGTAGATCCAGCCATTTTCTATTAAATTGGACATTAAAGAGATTTGCAAAAACGTAAAATAATGGTAGTGCTCTCACTAAAATTTTTGTATTGGAAAATACATTTTTCATAAGATATGTACTTTTGTTAACCTGTAATGGGTTTATTATTACTATTTTAAAGTGAATGTAATTTTTTTTTTTTTTTTAAAGATGACCGGTAAGGGGATCTTACTCCTTGACTTGGTGTTGTCAGCACCACGCTCAGCCAGTGAGCGAACCGGCCATCCCTATATAGGGATCCGAACCCGTGGCCTTGGTGTTATCAGCACCACACTCTCCTGAGTGAGCCACGGGCTGGCCCCTTGAATGTAATTTTTAAAAATCTCAGCTTTAATTTCTAATATGGCAAAGTTTGATACATTATAAAACAAAAATAAAAGCTCTTTGGTGTCTTCAATAAGAGTGTAAAAAAGTTCTGAAACGAAAAAGTTTGAGAACCTCTGAGTTAAGCGATTTAAAGCTGAGAATAGAGCCTGGCATATTAAATATGTTAGATATTAGTATATACACCCAAAGGCACATATGCCAGACACAAATAGTCTTCCCTATACAATAGTCACAGTCACTACACACACACACACACACACACACACACCCCACATTAGTCTGTTTTCCATCCGTGAAATGGGTGGGCTCCTACATGCTCTCTGTGCCCTTCTGTAGCTCTGATGAGAACGGGAGGAAACAGGACAGCTTCCGAGTCAGGGTGGGTCTCGGCAGGAGAGAGCTTGGGCACCAAGGAGCATTTCCTGAGGGATTCTAGACAAAGATTTGGGGAAACCCAGGAGGACTGGGGCAGCAGCCAGGCCAGGCAGAGTAGGAGCAGTTCCACTCAGAGCCTGAAGGGGAAGGGGAGAGAGCTGTTACGGGATACTCAAAAGACCCTGGTAGCTGAGACCTTCATGGAGGGACAAAGTCAACCCAAGGCCCAGCTGGAAGGGAGCTGTAGGCATAAATACCCCCTCTCCTCCAATCCCTATCTCTACCGACTCCTACTGGCAGAACTCAGCCTGTTGCTGGAGGACAAGGGAGTCTGGGTGATGCGGACATAGCAATCAGACTTTGGGAGCAGAGGAGGTAGAAGCAGACCTGGATGGAGGGGCCCTCGGGAAGATCCACCACTCACCCATAGCCAGGCCTCCCAATCTCTCAGCCACACTCAGCTGTCGTTGGTCTTCCTCCACTTTGGAGACATCCCCTAGTCAAAGCACCGAGGCCTCGCTACTCCCAAAGCAGCCCAGGTGGAAAAGATAGGGAAGGATAGCATGTCCTCTTGGGAGATGATGAGCTCCCTGTCACCAGGGGAAATCAAGGAGAGGGACAAGATTTTGGTGGGCACTGAGAGCATGGGGGCATGTGTTTTCGTGTATGGGTGTGTGTGTTTGGGGGAGGGGTTCCAATGACTTAAATATTCTCGTTCCTCCATATTGGCAGTTGGCAAGCACAGGTTTAAGGAGGCTCAAGTTCAAATTCTGGCTCCACCCATGGGAACTTGGGCAGTTTCCATCATCACTCTGTGCCTTCCTATCCTCATCTGTAAAATGGGGACAATCTGGAGCTGGCCTGTGGCTCACTCGGAGAGTGCGGTGCTGATAACGCCAAGGCCACGGGTTCGGATCCCATATAGGGATGGCCGGTTAGCTCACTGGGTGAGCGTGGTGCTGACAACACCAAGTCAAGGGTTAAGATCCCCTTACCGGTCATCTTTTAAAAAAAAAATGGGGACAATCTAACAGTACTCCCCAAATAAATAACTTCCCCACATCCACATGAATCTCAAAAATAGAATATTAGTGAAAGAAATAAGAACTAGAAGAATGACCACAGGATGGTCCCATTTTTATCAGGTCTGAACACAGGCACAATCAACAGCATATGACTTAGGGAAGTGATCCCGGATGGTAAAAGAGTAATGAGAGAAAGAATGATTAATGTGAGATTTAGGAGAGCAGTTGAATCTGGGGCAAGAGGAAGGGGATGCAGTGGGTGGGGGGCAAGGGGCAGCAAGCAGCAAAGGCCCTAATGCAGATGGTGGGTATCTAGATGGCCACTAACTTGTCATTGTTTAAACCAGGCAGTATTCCCACCTCTTCCCCAAAATACATGTGTTGGGCTCCTAACCCCCACTACCTCCGAATATGACTTTGAATATAGGGTCTTTACAGATGTAACCAAATTAAAATAAGGTCATTTGAGTGGGCTCTAAACCAATATGACTGTTGTTCTTTTAAGGAGAAATTTGAACATAGGGGAGACGCACAGGGAGAATGTCATGTGAAGATGCAGGCAGAGTCAGGATGATGCTTCTACAAGCCAAGGAAGGCCAGAGAGGCTAGCAAACCACCAGAAGCTGGGAGACAGGCACGGGACAGACTTGCCCTCTGAGCCCTCAGAAGGAACCGATTCTGCTGACACCTTGATTTCGGACTTCCACCCTCTGGAACTGTGAGAGAACCCATTTCTGTTGTTTTTAGCCACCTAGTTTGTGGTACTCTGTTACGGTAGACCTAGCAAACTAATAGCAGGAGAATGAGTGACTGCTAATTGGTACAGGGTTTCTTTTTGGGTGATGACAATATTCTAAAATGTGGTGATGGTGGCACAACTCTGTGAATATGCTGAAAACCATGGAATATGCTAAAAAACCACTTTAAAAGGATAAAATGTATGTGAAATATCTCAATAAATCTGTCATTAAAAGATAATAGGAAAAAATCCACAGGACATTACTTATAAGGTTGTCATCAGTATTCAATGAGGTAATTCAAGTATTTATTGAGCATCTACTATGTGCTGAACTCTGTGAAACAGAAACCCCAGACCTCCTGGGATCAGTTTCCATGTGTGTGATGTGCTCAACACTGTGTCTCACATGTGGCAAGCGAGTCATACATTTTAGCATTTATCGTTGTGTAGGGCTGGTCCATCCTTCACTCCTGAGGTGGCAGAAAGAATTCTGTAAATCTTGGCATTCCTCAGCCTCATTTCTCCAAAGACACCATGTAATTATTCATTTAACAAACATGTATGAAAAAAAAAAAGGCAAAATAACACTGGACTAACAAAGATACTGTAAACAATGTTAAGAGATTAGTACCAGGATGGGAAAAAATACATGTAAACTATGTAAGAGACAATGGATTGATACACGTCATAAATAAAGAACCTATCAATCAATAAAAAAAAAACAAGTGGTCCAATACGGATAATAGGAAAATGATTAATATACACAAAGGCAAATCACAAAAGAAGTGTCAATGGATGCTAACACAAAATAATAATCAGAGAAATGGAAATTAAAAAAGCAACAAATAGGGGTGGCCGGTTAGCTCAGTTGGTTTGAGCGTGGTGTTGACAAGAACAAGAGTTCGGACCCCCATACTGGCCAGCTGTCAAAAAAAGATGATTTCTGCTAATACTGAGTGCTGTGAAGGAAATAAAACATGGTGAGGCCAGAGAATAGCTCGTGGGTAGTTATATCAGGGAAGCCTTCTTGGTGTGTGGGGGGGTGACATTTGCTGGGAAACCTGAGGTTTGAGAAGAATCTATGGGAAAAGTGCTCCAGGCAGGGGCAAAGGCAAGTGCAAAGGCCCTGAGGTGGGATAAAGGACTGGAAAAAAGAAAGCCCGTGTGTGCTTGGAATGGAGTGAGCACAGAGGAGGGTGGGGGAGCGGAGATGGGGGACATGGGCATGCTGCTTCAGCGGGCAGGGTCTTTTGGGGAGGGGTTTGACCAAGATAAGACATAACTGGGAGGTACTAAGTTGGGGAGGAACCTGATTTGATTCCCATTTCTAAAGATGACTTTGGCTGCTGGGCACATAACGAACTGTGGGGGGTGAGAGCAAAAGCCCTGTAGAAGTGACTGGAAAAGTCCAGACAGGAGGTGATGGTAGCCTGACCAGATGGCAGCAGAGGGGGGGAGAAGTGGTCTGATTCTGTAGGTATCTCAAAGGCAGAGATGATGAGATGGGCTGGTGACTGGATATGGGTGTGACAGAAAGAGAGGGCTGGCCAGGTTTTGGTCCAAGCACCTGGAAGATGGAGCTGCCATTGATTGAAATGAGGAAGGTGTGGGTTGGGGAAGGGATGTGTTGAGTCTGAACTCCCAAGAGGATACCCAAGAGAGCAGACTAAACCACTCAGAGCTGATTCTCATTCTCCTGAGACCTTTTGGGAAACTAATACAAGAGCCACGGTTTTGGAGTCAGGCAGCTAGAGTGAAAATTCTGGCCCTGTTTACCAGCTTGTGATTTTGGACAAATCACTCAGCCCCCCTGTGTCTCAGTTTCCCCATCTGGAAAATGGGGATCATTATACCATGACAATACCCATGATAATGATATTGATAATAACCTGTCATAAGTTCATATGAAAATTATGTGTTATGTGACACGATAGAGGAAAAGTGATTAAAACAGGACCTGGGCTGGCCAGCTAACTCAGTTGGCTAAAGTGGGTGCTACGACACCAAGGGCAAGGGTTTGGATCCCCATACTGGCCAGCTGCCAAAACAAAAACAAAAACAAAAAAACCCCAACCAACCCCCTCCCCCCACCAGACCAAAAAACAGGGCCTGCAACAGGCATATGAAAAAATGCCCAGTGTTGCTAATCATCAGAGAAATGCAAATCAAAACCACAATGAGATATCATCTCACCCCAGTTAGACTGGCTAGTATTAAAAAGAGAAAATGACGAATGCTGACAAGGATGTGGAGAAAGAAGAACTCTTATACATTATTGGTGGGAAAGTAAATTAGCACAGCCATTACGGAAAACAGTAAGAGATTTCTCAGACAACGACAGATAGAACTGCCATGTGATCCAGCAATCCCACTGCTGGGTATATACCTAAAGGAATGGAAATCATCAAGTCGAAGGGACACCTGCACTCCCATGTTTATCATGGCTCTGTTCACAATAGCCAAGAGTTGGAATCAATCTAAATGTTCATCAATGAATGATTGGATAAAGAAAATGTGGTATATATACACAATGGGATACGACTCAGCCATAAAAAAGAATGAAATTTTGCCATTTGCAGCAACATGGATGAGCTTGGAGAAAATTATGTTGTGAAATAAGCCAGACACAGAGAGGAAATACCACATGTTCTCACTTATATGTAGGAGCCAAAAAAGTTGATCCCATAGAAGTAGATAATAAAATAGTGGTTACTAGAGACTAGTAGTAACCACTACCAGGGGAAGGGGAAGGTGGAGATGGAGAGAGGGTGGTGAATGGGTACAAAATATTAGAGAGATGGGAAGAATGGGAATCTAGGGCTCTACAGTAATATAGGGAGACTGCAGTTAACAACCAAGTGCTGTGTATCTTTGAATAGCTAAGTCAAGATGATGTGGAATGTTCCACAAAGAAGTGACCAATGTTTGAGGTGATAGAAATATTGAGCACTCCGATATGATCACTGCACACAGTGTAAATGTACCCAATTATCATTTTGTACTCCATAAATATATACAGTTATCATGGGTGAATTAAGAAAAACAAAAAGAGAGAAATAAAGAGAAATAGAACAGTGGTCACCAGAGGCAGGGAAAAGGAGTGGAGAGGGCAGCCAGGGACAGGTTGGTAGACTGGTGCAAAATTACAAAGTTACAATTAGATAGGAAGAATAAATTCTGGTGCCCCAGGGTGACAATTGCTAACAATATTGTATTGTATATTTTAAGAGAGACAGAAAAGAGGATCTTGAATGTTGTAGCCACAAAGAAGTGATAAATGTTTAGGTGGTAGATATGCTAATTATTCTGATTAGATCATTATATAATATATGTATGTATTGAAACAACAAACTGTACTCCATAAACATGTATGATAAAAAAAAAAAATTAAGACTTAAAACAAGAACAAAAAAAAGGGGCTGACAACTTGTAAGGGCCCAATAATTGTTAGTTTTTATTAATATTGTTTATATTGCTATCATTTATGTTAAGTGCATGCTCTTCAAATTCCACCTGTGAAGGTTTCCTGTGAGCCTGTATTGCTAGAATTTCTATTTTCTTCCTCCTCCTCTTAGTTCCTGCCAATCTGACCCAGCCTCTCCCCTGATCAAATGAAGCCCATGGCTCCCCAGTGCCCTCAGGACCAACTTCGAACTTATTATCTTGTCCTATGAGGCCCTTTGTGGCCTGGCCCTTGACCTCCTAGGACTGAATGAATAAATGGATGGGTGGATAGATGGATGGATGGGCCTGCTCCTAGGACACTCCAAATTCAACCCCATTTCTCAGAACCCTCTTTCTCCCCAGTTCCTGCTGCTTTTAATCTTACTTTCTTCTAAACCACCATCCTGGCTTCCAACACTTCCCAGGCCATCCAAAAATGGACAGGGCAGCACTCTGCTGACCCCTAGTGGCCATAGGGAGTAACACAGCACATTTTCTACCTTATTGCACTCAGCCTGGAGCTGGGGAGCTGGGTGCTGGCTGTAGCTTAGAGAACACAGCTCCTGCCCGTGTAGGTTTCACAAGGTAGTGCAGCAGACAGGGAGATAATTAGATACACTATTGTATGAGGGTACTTCAGAAAGTTTGTGGAAAAATAGAATTAAAAGGTGCTATGGGTCAAATATGTCTCCCAAAAGTCCATGTGCTGGAAACTTAATCTCCATCTTAACAGTGTTAAAAGAAGGAAACAAAACAAAACAAACTAGAACAGTGTTATGTTGAGAGGGTGGGAAATCCTATCATAGTAATTGAAAGGTGGGGCCTTTAAGAGGTGATTAGATTGTGAGGACTGTACCCTGGGGAATGGATTAACCATTGATGGTTTAATGGTTGGTCATGGGCATGGTTCTGATGGCTTTAAGAGGAGAGCAAATGAGGAGGTGAGCTCTCTTGCTCAGGCCATCCGCCATGTGATATACCCTGCGTTGCCGTAGAATCACCACTCACGAGAATGCCCTCACCTGATGTGTTCCCTGGACTTTGGACTTCCCAGCCTCCAAAACTGTAAGGAATAAATTTGACTTCTTTATAAATTACCCAGTTTCAGGTATTCTGTTATAAGCAACAGAAACAGACTAATACAAAAGGTAATATGAATCTTTCAATGAACTTTTTGAGGTACCCTTGTAGTCATCCACACCTCTCTCACAGCCTCAAGCAATCTTCACAAATTCTGTCACTTTGACTTTCAAGATATCCGGAATCTTACCTGTTTTCTGCAATTCCACTGTCCTGATGTGGTCTAAGCCACCATCACCTCCCTCCTGGGCTATTGGAGTCACCGCCTTGCTGGGCTCCAGGATTCCAGGCTGTTTTACTGATTTCTCCTTTTGACTCAGGTTCCAATATAGCTCGTTTGACACACTTACTAATTTGTCTTAATTTCAAATTTTAATATTTTGTTCATCAATGAATTTTTTTTGCACTTTTACTTTTTAACTTTTACTTTTTAAAGACAATTTTTTTAGAGCAGTTTTGATTTTCGAAAACATTGCATTGAAGTATTTTTATCTTAGTCACTGAGTTTTTTTGTGTGTACCCTTAAATTTTGCACCCGAGGCAAGTGTCTCACTCACTTTCCCCTGGCCTCTGCTCTGTTCCAATGTTGCCTTCTCAGAGATGTCTTCCTGTCTACCCTGCTCCCGACAACTCACATCCTCCTTAACTCCTTAGTCCCACCTGACATGGTGTTTCTCCCAGTAGGATGTCAGCTCCAGGTAGGGATCTTTGTTTTGTTCATGGCTGTGTCTCTGGGGTCTGGCACAGAGTATATGCTCAGGAAATATGTGTTAAGTGGGTGAATACAATCTGAATTAGTAACACACCCAGGAAAGTACTTTTCATGAAGACTTTTTTTTTTTTTTCTTTGAAAGCAAAGGAATCCATCTTGGTCTAAGGGGTCAGGGAGGTCTTTCCCCACAGAAGAGTCTTTCAAGCTGAAATCTGAATGATAAGGAGGGAGTTAGCAAAGTAGGGAGAATGAAGGGGAGGACAGTATTGCAGGAGGGAACAGTATGTGCAAATGGCCTAAGGTGGGTGGGCCCTTGGGGAGTCAAGGTGGCAGGAACAGAGTGCAAGATAAGGCTCCCTGGGAGTATGGCAGGAGCGAGGGGTGGGGTTCATAGCCCCTGTTGAAGAGTGGGCTTCCTCTGATGGCACTGGGGAGCCCTGGAAGGTGTTAAGGGAGTGGCATGACCAGATCTGAGATTTTTTTTTCTTTTTTTTTTAAAGATGACTGGTAAGGTCTGAACCCTTGACTTGGTGTTGTCAGCACCACACTCTCCCAAGTGAGCCACGGGCCGGCCCTCAGATCTGAGTTTTGAAAAGCTCCCTCTGGCTGCCACATGATGAAAGGGAGGGGGTGAGATTGGAGGCAGGGAGACTGCGGAGGAGGCCGAGGAGGCTGGGGCAGATGTCTAGGTGAGATTAGACCAGGGTGGTGGCAGAGAACACGGAGAAGTGGGCTATGTGGAAGGTAAAATGGAATTTGGAGGTGTACCTGGTTGACAGGAAAGGGAGTGTGACACCCCAAGGAGGCCTCCAAGGTCTCTCTCTGGCTTGTGGATGAACCTGACGAATGGACAAGTTTAGAGAGGGGTCAGGATTTGGCTGTGGGTGTGTCACACTGGAGTCCCCAAGTGGAGTTGCACAGGTAGGTGGATATGAGTTGTGGCACTTGGAGTGGAAATCTGGGCTGGAGTCACGTGGGGGAGGTGGGCTTATAGATGAGGCCTCAAGCCAAGGGCAAGGTTCAGACTACTGAGTCCTACAAACTGAGGGCCTGCCATGCACACAGCACCTTGTTGGGCATCCCAGGAAGGCACATGGGGAGCCACAGAACCTGCCTCCCAAAGCTCTCAGCTTCAGTGGATGGCAGCTGAGAGGTACAAGTGTATAATGACACAGACCTGAACATAAAGAGCTAAAGAAAAAGACAGGTTTCTGTCAGTTCACATGTCGAGTACTAACTGTATACTGGGAGTGGTAGATTTTAATGAAAAAAAAAGAGAAATGAAGCTCTCATGGGTATTCACATAAATTCCCACAATAGGTAAATAACAGATGTTGGGTAAATCCATATGTGAAAAGGGTCAGGGAATTTCTATGGGAAGACTGATTTTGGACAGGCTACGATCTGATGGACAGAGCTGAGGTTTGGGGGAGGATAGATGGAAGGAATTCCAGGCAGAGGGAACTGCACAAAGCAAAGATCTGGATGCAGGAAGCTACCAACTGCACTCAAAGAAGTAGACTGGTTCTGACTGATGTCAGAAGTCGGAAAGAGCAGTGGGAGAGAAAAGCAGGTTGGGTCCAGAGTGTGGGGTCCCTACATAGATGTTAAAAGGTCTGGTGCACAGCAGGCACCTATGTTTGAGTGACTGCCCAGCTGAGAAGGCTGTTTGTGGCAAATGGTCCCAGCTCCTATTGGTTGGTAGTGGCTGCCTGGAGAGGCAAGTAGATCCTGAGCTCTGTGGCAGTGCTGTGATCAAAGAGTCATGTCTGCTATGGGCACAGGTGGAAAAATAGATATCTTGTATGTTGAATAGTTCCCACTTTTGCCATAGGTAAGACAAAGGGGCAAGATCAACTGCAGGGAGGCCATTTAAGGTGTGGGATTTCTATCAGAGTCTAGATGAGCTTGAATTAAGGCCTGTGCTAGAATGAAAGCAGAGAGAACAGAAGGGTAATGGCTACAAGTGACATTTGAGAGGTGATGTAGGGAGCTTAGAAGCAATGGATCAACTGAACGATTTGGCCCTCCCGGTCAAATTCGATTGATTGTACAATTGATCAATTTGTCCCTGCGGGTTTAGCCATAAACTCAAGTATCACCTTGGCCCTGCTCCAGAGAGGGAAATATGGATTTTTGGTGGCACAGATACTACCTACTGATCAGCTATTGGTTATTTGGAAATTGCTGGCAACTCTTCTGCCCAAACGTTTTCTTTTTTGGCAGCTGGCCAGTACAGGGAACCGAACCTGTGACCTTGGTGTTACAAGGCTGCATTCTACTCAACTGAGCTAACTGGCTAGCAATTCTGCCAATTTTGCAACGCACAGTTCAGCCTGGTTTTATCATTTACTCTGATTCATGGGCTGCATATAGTAACATTCACTCTCCTTGCTTTCCAACATGCTCAGGTTAAACATAATGATCCCAATTGCTGTTTTGTGTCACCTCTTGGCATGCATACCCCAAACACTGAGTCCTACTGGAGCAAATGTAAAGCAATTTGCAAGATCATGAGGAGTCCATCATGATAAGTTGGACTCATAATTGCCTGAATTTATGTGGCGAGATTGATTTGGAAACAGTGCTTTCAATTCCACTTACTGCATATATCAGAACAATTTCTTGTTAACTAAATATGTTTTGACTTTTGGTTTTAGTATGTTTTAGTACAAATATCCAGGGACAAATTCTTTAATTGAATACCTCTGAGAGAGAAATTGTTCAATTAATATGAAGCAATAAAGGATAAGGAGGGAGCAGGGGATAGGGCAGATTTGAGCCTGGGTGACTGGAAAGAGGGAGGTGCTCTCAACAGAGATATTTTGTGGGGTGGGAAGAGATGATTTATTTTTGGTGGTAAGGCTTCTTTGGAGGTAGCCAACCCCCACCCCTGGAGGCACTGTTCTGGATAATGGTGATAGTGGTTAACTCCGATGAGGACATCCTTTGCTGGAGCCTGGGTCTCTGATGCCAGCGCCAGCATGGGGGCGATGTCTGGCCTTGGGATCTTCCCTCTCTATAAACTTCAGCCCTACCCCTCCCTTGGAGAGAAGGGCCCTAAGTCTGTCGCTTCCTGGCAATGAGACCTACTCATTACCCTGTCCCTGGAACTCTCAGAAGTCCACACACCTATTCCTCCGCTGTCCAGGAAGCAAATGCTGACATCTGACTCACAGCGCCACTGGTGCAGCCTCATCTAGGACAATGGGGAGCGGGAGGGAAGAACAGCAGCTGCCGATCCTGGTACACCTGCGGCCAGCTGGGTCCCTGTGGCCATAGGGGCCTGTGAACAGTGCTCTGGATAACGACCTGGAAGAAACTGCAGGAATAATGAGAATTCGGGAAGTAGATCACCGTGCTAGAGGAAAGACCCGCGAGGGAAGCAGGTCCTGCACTTGCAGAGGGCTCCTCGCAGCAGTGTGGAACGGAGGTGGGAGGTGCCAGCTCAGCCGGCAGCTAGGCTCTCCTGGAGCGCCTCTTCTCCTGGGGCCACCATGGGACCCAGAGATCTTTGGCTTGGGTTGCCCTGGGGGACGCTGGAGTAGCGCTGAACTAGGGGCAGGAGCCTGCGGGCCTTGCTCGCTGAGGGTGTGCTCGGCAGGGGCTGCAGCCCAGGAGGAGGGGCCCTTTTCATTTCTCTCAGGTTTGCTTTTTTACAAGATTGATTTATTAACTATGATACATGTCACATAAGGCCTTTTCAGTTTTTTACACCATTCCCATTGAGACAAGTACAATACTTTGTAGCAAATACATGATTTTAAAAAACAAAACCAAACAAAAACACCTCCATCAGAGATGCCTCAGCCTTACTGAGGGCTGACCATGCACTAATCAGGTTGGAGCCTCAAAAATCCCACGATGTGTTTAAAAAAAGAAGTCTGGAAATTAAGCAAACATTCCTAAGACCAACTAGAGGATGTTCTGGTTAAAGCCCCTAAAATACAAAGAAATAACTGTTATACTTTCTTACATACAGTTCGTCACTTTTGCTGTGAAACAGAATTTTGGGCACACAGCCAGACTACTAACACATTTCAATACCATTAATATGTTTTTGTTTTTCTTAGGAAACTCAAAATATTTGTTAATTCAACATATATAAAGATCATTTAACATGTGAAAATACAAGTACCAGAAAAATAAGCTGGCAGCAGCACTATTCCAAATTTTCAAACAAGTTTTATTCCCATACAATTCTGAAACATTTCTTTTTAAAATGTACACAGGGACATGATTCTTTTTAATGCAAACAATAACTTACGCCCTGTCACCAGTACACTGAAAGTGTAGCATCACTGCTGTGTCTGAGTCTGCCAGCGGGGTCTGCTGGGAAGGAGCCCACAGGCAGGCGGTTGCTGAGATGGCTCTGGGAGAAGGGAAGAATCCACTCCACAGGACCTTAGAGAAGGCCTTCCCTGAGCCCATCCCCTAGGCCCCAAGGCAGGCCTTTTCCAAGTTAGCACAGTCCTGGAGGTGACCGAGTTCATCCTCCCTTACCTAAACGCTGCCAAGCAACAGGTGCACAGGGGGCTCCTTGGCCCACTGCATGCAGTCAGCAATGCTCCCAAGCAGTGCTCCACAAGCTGTACGCCCCCTCCAGGCCAAGGTCAAAGGCCACCCCTGTCCCAGCCCTTTTCTATGCCACTTTTGACCTGGACACAGACCTAGGGATACCACCCCTACTAGTGTACGTGAGAATTATGGAGCTAGTGACCCTGGTCCCCCGGCAACTTACCCAAATCCCTACAGCTTCCCCCTTGCAAAAAAGCCACTCACAAAACCAGCTCTCTGTGGCAGAAGCCTTCCTAGACCACCGCACGTACTTTTTCTAGCCGATGCCCCAGTGCAGTGCGGTTCTTCTCACTGGAGGGGAGGGGAGAGGAGCACAGCTAAAGATGACTTGATGACAAGATGCTGCAGATAGTCCGCTGTCAAGTTTTGAGGGTGTGTGTGAGGCCAAAATGTCTAGTGACTTAGGGGAGTCTATGCTGAGGGGACTCTAGCCTCAAGGCCTCCCTCCCCCAAGACCAGGAGGCGCTGAGGCACAGGGAAGGGGAGGGAGGGTGAGCCCCCATTCCCTTCTGGCCAGCGAGCTGCTCCCATGATGTCACCCTCTGTCCGCTGTGGCAAAGACAAACACATTATACCAGAAGAGTCTCACCCAGCAGCATGCTTCCTGCCTTAGGCAGGAAGAAAAACCAAGGGGCTGGGTGGGGAGAGCACAGGAAGCAGAAGCACCAAGTCTCTCCTGATCTCCTTGCAGTGTCAAGCAATGGGAAGAGAGGCGTGACAGAATGCAGATAAACGTGGAGACACAAGCCAGGAATTCCATGCAAATTCATGAGCCAGGCCACCTAACCTTGGGTCATCTCCCTCTGTATAGGCATCAGATGTCACTAAACCAGAATGTCTTAAGCTTACCATCAAGGGCTGTTCATTTCTATCGAACATAGTGTCTACACTCTTGCTGGGCAGGGGTGCACAGCTTACCCATTTTGGACAAGGAGATGCCTGCCACCCACTCCTGAGAGCTATGTGCAGCTCACGCAAGAATCATCTGTGAAAGCACTTCCCAGAGCTTAAAGCCCTGGGTGAAAGCAAGGGCTAGACAGCATTCTGTTTAAGGTCAGTATGTCCCAACAAACCTCCAGGTGCTTTTTCCTTTGTGGGTCCTGTCCGAGTGCCCATATGGTCTGAATGCTACCTTGACTGGAAGGTGAAATTCAGGGCCCAGTACTGCCAGTACTGGCAATGCCCACTCAAATAAAATGGAGCAGAAAATAAGAGGCTGAAGAGTTAGCAAACAGAAATAAGAGGAACCCTTGGAGCTTTGTGGAATGGTGGCCCTCTTGGGGCATGAGCCACCACAGTCTCCATCTGCCCACCTCTAAAGCCCTCAGAGGACCTGAGGCAGGTGGACGGTGTGTGAAGAGGCCTTGGCTGCTGCCCACACTGATTGGCAGGGAGCACTGTGGGGCTGGAGGTACCCCCCCCCCCACAACTAAGCCTGGTTTCTGGTACTTTTGCAAAGGTGAGAGTACAAAGCACAGGTATTCCTCCTCACTGCCTCTTCCTGTTCCCCCACCCCCAACTGGGAGAAACCACCAACGATGCACATGGCTGTGCAGTCTCACAGATGAGAGCACAAAGGTGGGGCTGTGTTAAGACTTAGCAGTGGGAGGAGATGGGCTACTTTTTACTTCTGTTTACATGAGATGGCCCCAGGCCACCCCCATGGTTTCTGTTCTATTTCCAATTCCTTGAAGAGCGGACTGGATGAACATGACCTAGAAAAAGGCAGAGGGATTAATTAAAGGAGCAATTTCCTTATCTGCCTGGGGCTCAGGGCTGGGGGAGTTCAACAGCCAGAGAAGTGTCTACCAACCTCAGTCGAAACATCACCTTCCAGCCAACCCTGGGGCACCAGGTACAGATCCAGCAGAAGGGGAAAAAAAGAGCCATCACCCAACATTTACATAAATACGTATGTACCTTGGGCTTGTTTTTTGATTTGTATTCTTTAAGAGGTGGTAAAACTTGCAGGGGTAATTCAGTGTTTCCCTGCACCTTATTTTTCCATCAAGAAGGAGAGACAGTAAGACAGCCAGCTTATCCTTAACGAGAAGAACTCAGTGAGCAACAGGGCCCACTCCACCCTTCAACAGCCAAAGGGAAGCATTTAGTCTGGGGGCGGCAGGACACTGTCTGGAGGCATCTACTATTTTGTTGGGCCCCCTGGGAACATACCACAGATGCAGTTTCTTAAAGTGCAATGAGACCCGAGAACTGCGTGGTGTGGGGCCCTCTCTACCCCACTCCTCCGACACCCAGGGTACCTTAGTGTCAGGCTTCCTGGCTGCAGAGGCCATGGCCCAGCCACGAGGATGAAAACTTCGGGAGTAGGGGCAGCCACTGTTTGCAGCAGCCTAGCAGGGCTGCTGTGCTTGGGGGCAGAGGTGGGGTGAGTAGAAAGGCCAGGCCAGGGCAAATGGTGGTAACAGGCAGGATTGGTGCCTCTGTGTACTGAGCTTCTCTGGGCCCTGCTGGCCCCAGGATCATGAAGGATGACCCTGCAAGGGCACCAGCAGGCTGTCATTCCTTCAAAGTACCCCCCATCTGGCCCACATCCTGCAGACACCACTGTTGGCAGCATTCCACAGCCTCGGATGAAATGATTCCACTTCAACACCAAACACTAACCCAAACCCCAAGTGCACCTGGCACCCTCCAGCTATTCCCACCCCTACATACACGTGCACGCACATAAGAGTAGTGTTTTTATAGCAATGTAGTGTGTTGTGGAGCAGCCCAGGATCGAGGCTGGTCTGCCCAGCTCTCCCTACCAAGAGCTTGAACCGTCTTCTTGGGGAAAGGGGGATCTGGTGACAGGACCTAAGTGGGACCCCAACAGGCTCTCAGGCTACTGTCCTGGGAATCCTTGTTTTGCTGTTACAAAGACAAGAGCTACCTCCACTGTTAGTCTCCCAGCAGAGGTGGGAGGAAAGTGAAATCTTGAGGTCTGTAGTTTTCTTCCTGTAGTTTCTTCCTTTTTCTCTTAATTATTGGAGGGATTTTTCCATTTTTCTTCCAGTGTTCCTTTGTTTTAAAGGGAATGTATCCGGCAGCCCGTGAAGTGGGAGGAGTGGGGTGGAGAAGTTGCACTCTCTTGATCTGAGCACAAAGCTATCCTCCCGACGTTCTGATCTGCCAGGCAAATGGCCTCAGCATGGATGTGCCCTGGGGTGGCAGAGCCATGGCCTATGTGTTCCCGAGATTGCTAGCCAGGCTGTCCTTGTGCCCCTGTCCACAATCCAGGTGTGTGTGTGCAGATATGGAAGGTGGACAAAATGGACGGGATGTGTTCTCTTCAGGGGTTGCCAGCCTGCCCCGGGGCAGGCCTGAATCTCAGAACATTCTTCTCCCCTAGCAAAGGCTAGGGCACTGTCTCAATAATGGGCTCTGTACAAGCAGGGGGCAGGCGCCCTGAGGCTGGTGTGCGTAGACAGGCGGGCAGGAGGGGGAAGTGGTCCAGGGAGCAGGGAACGTGTGGAGGGGACTGGGCTGCTGCCTGACTAGTTCAGTCCTTAAAGGGGTCCAAGTCAAAGGGCAGGGCCTCACGGCTGCTGCCTACAGGTAGCCCCAGGTCGGTAGTGCTGGGCTCAGGGCCTGACAGCTAAGCCTGGGGTAAACCATTGGCTGGTGCCACTGCTGAGGTCTTGAGAAGGTGGTAGGGGAGAGGGACACTCCCCTGCCTCTGCCCCAGTGGACTTGGTTTTGTTCAAGGCCAAATGCCACCTAGTCAAATAGCGACCAGTTCTCCTTTCGCCCCAGGCCTTGGTGGCTCACAGCGTGTGTTCAGCTTGAAGCTGGGAGGGGAGCAGTGGCTGCATTGGGGACTGAGGGGTGGGTGGAGGGGACTGGGGCGGTGATGGCTGACTTGTGACAGGTGTGGAGGTGAGGAAGGGGACAGTGGAAGCCACGGTCGAGGGGGAGCTGGGCACGGCGCCAGGAGGCTCACTGATGGGACGATTGTAGAAGAAGAAGGGGCACTGCTGGATGAAGAGTTCAATGATTGTCTGGTAGGTGCGTGTGGCCGTGAGCGCATCCATGGTGCTAAAGTCGGGTCTCATCAAGGTGGGCCAGAAGCAGATGGAGAGGTTCTCGCTGGTCATGAGATTCACCTTGTTGTTGTGGCTGACTCTGCAGGTGAAACCAAGCTCATGGTCAGGGCTCCACAGGGCCCCTGCCTTGTCCCACATGTACACACAGTCATCGTTACCCAGGATGCTTTCCCTGCCTGCCCATCTCAGCCTATGAACCTGGAGCTGCTGCTGTGAGCAGAAAAGGCCCATGCACAGTTCTCTGTGCCCCCACTGGACTGGGAGTCCACGCTGAGCCCCTCTATGCCCATTCTTCTCTGCCCCTGTGGTGCCACATGGCAAGTCCCTGAGGAGCTGCATGGAGGCCCTGGCACATGGCAAATCTCCGGTGGTGGGACAGACCACCTCAGGGACTCACTCGCCCAACAACCAAAGTGGGTGACAATGCTCTGGCTATGCAGAGAGAGAGGGAGTCTGTGTGTATGTGTCCCAAGTTAGAGCTCCACAGAATACCACTTTGCCAGGGCCAGCCTATGGCTCACTCGGGAGAGTGTGGTGCTGATAACACCAAGGCCACGGGTTCGGATCCCTGTATAGGAATGGCCGGTTAGCTCACTTTGGAGAGTGTGGTGCTGACAACACCAAGTCAAGGGTTAAGATCCCCTTATCGGTCATCTTTAAAAAAAAAAAAAAAGAGAATACTACTTTGCCAAGAAACCTATTCTACGCATGAATTTTGGAAACACTCAGGAAAACAGCCTTCCTGACTGCAGTGGCCTGCACTCGCTTGATCCAGGTTTGCTGTTTTCCACAGCACACCTCCTTGGCACAGTATCTTGTCACACACCAGCTGGGAAATATGAATGTTGGAGAGAGAACTTTGGGAGGCTCTTGGGTTTTTTTAGTTCAAGAGCAGATTTTAGAAGGCATCTGCACCAACCAGAGGATCTTCCCTCTCTGTTAGCTTGGGGGGTTAAAACAGGGTCCTGCAAGCCCAGCCAAAGCTACGTGCACTATCTGGTATTGAGCACACTTGGGGCCACGTGGGCTTCTCTTAGACAGAATCAGGACGGAACCTGAGGATGAGCCAAGAGGCCAGGATTCTTCTCATAAGTGATCCAGCCCCCACTGAGGAAGCCAACCAGCACCCCCTAGGCAGACCACTGACCTGCTGCAGGCTGGGGCCTGACACTGGTGCCAGGCTGAGGGTGGACTCTTGGTCAGCCTAATTATGCTGCTAACTGACTCTGGCTGTTAATATTTCAATGGAGGAAAAACTAACATGAAAGCCCTGCAACCTACTTGTTTAGGTGAGAGATGACATATTTGAAGACTTCATGGTTTTCCTTTGGAAATTTCTTTAATACCTCCTTAAGGGCATGTAACTTCTGCTCCCGGTCGTTGATTTCTGAGGAGAGAGAAAATCAAAGACTCTCATGGCTGAGGCTCGTGGGTGTTCTGTGGCTCAAAGCAGATACTGGGCAGTTGGTGGAGCCGGTGGGCTGGCGGCTGTCTGAGGGCGTGCTCTGTGGTGGGCCTTCCCTGAGGGGCAACCTTAGGGCTTTTGGACAAGGCCGTGCCCATTCTTTTCCCCAATGCCTGTGTCCAAGGCCACACACCTGGCAGGGGCATAGGCTCAGGGACCAGGCCAATTGCTGGGTCCCAGGTTCCTACTGAAGGGCAGCCCTGTATGCTTGGGCTTCTTGGCCCCCACAACCCGAGATGGAACAATCCAGAGAGACTTCACCATAAAGAACACCATTCTTTGCTCATCCGGTTGCCCATGGAGACAGGCACCCTGATGCAAAAAGCTTGCTTGCTTCCTGACCAGACGGGCGAGCACTGCCACCCACCCACGCCAACAGACCATCTAGAGAAGGAGTCTGTCATAAGAACAGGGCTCTGTCCTTTTCCTAGAGACACAGGGATCCTCCACACATCTCCCTGTTGGAGGAGCTGATGGAAACAGTGGGAGGATTCTTATGCAGTTCACCAAAAGGACTGCACCTCCTTCACCCCACTGACACCCACACTTTGCCCATTGTGGAATCTTAATGTCCTGGGAGGGGGAAAACAAACTGCCCCAAGTTAAGTGTGTACCCCATGCCAGGCCCAGTTCAGTTAGTCCTCACAACCCTTTGAGGCAGGGACTGTTATCACCCCATTTTGAGGATGAGGAATCTGAGGCCCAGAGAGGTCACAAAGCTGGGAATCAAACGCTGCCCAACTGGCTGTAGAGCTGAAACAGTGACTACTGGGCACCCTGGTGTCCTGGCTCTCCCTCCCTGAGCGGGCCTGGCCTGCTGTGGCTGGGAGAGGCGGCCCAGACTGGTGAGGCAAAAATAGTCAGGGCCCATTTGCAGTCACAGTTGGCCAAGATATCCCTATGGCTACTTCTTGGACTGAAAGGTATCTCTAGGACTCGAGGGCTCAGAAAAACTACAGGAGGGTTCCATGAAGGCAGTTATATCACAACTGGTGGTTGTGGGGGTAGATGGATAGGGAGTTTGTTAAAAACTACTATGGTTCTTAACTGGCTTGGGGGCATGGGCTCCTTTAAGATGGATAGAAGCTCTGGACCCTCTTCCCACAGATATACACATGTACATTACTACATACAATTCCTTGGGGTTCATGGTCTCTTCAAACCATGTATTTTTTAGGAAGCCCATGGCTTCCTAGTTAAGAACCTCTGTAGCAGGTGACATGCCTACAGAGTCACAGGTGGGGGAGTTGTATGAGGAGCCTGGTGAGAGCTGGGCTTGGGAGGACAGATAGAATGTCAGTGGGGAGAGGGCTGGGCAGGGAGAAAGGCTGTGTAGTGGTTCAGAGCCCAAACCCCAACTCAGGTGGTCCTGGGTACCAGTTGTTTGATCTTGGGCAAGTGACACCTGAGTGTCAGCCTCCTTCTCTGTAAAAGGGGCTGATGACAGTACCTCCCTCACCAGGCAATTAAATGAAGAGCTCACGGTCATAAGCACCTGGGAGCTAGTGCGACTTGCAAGAAATCGGTGGAAGGGGAGGCTGCAAAGATGGCAGACAGAGCTCAAGATTTCCTGGGCAGGCTAACGAGGGTGGAACCAAGTGTTGGACTTGAGAATACGACTTGATAAAAGGAGTGGTTTGGTAACATTTGTCTGTTAGAAAATGACTAAAAATCCATAGAAATCAATAATTTGGGGCTATGATCAGCTTCATTTCTCTGAACCCAAGATTAATTTGGGTTCAACCTCATGGGCACTCTATCTATGGCCTTGAGTTTTAAAGCCCTTTACTGTTATATATCAATACAAAGTTTACTCAAAAAAAGTAAGCTGCTGTAGGGAGAGTGGGAGATTGTATTAGAAAGCATGAAAAGCATGTGCATGGCTCAGAGTTTCACTTAATAAAATAACCATGCTCCCCTTCCAGATGCAAGCAGTGCACAGGTCTCTCTGTAGGTGCCTGCATGACACAAACACAGCTGTGTTTGTTTTAATTAGGCACTCCAGTGGCAGCACCTTTACATAAGAGCTGAGTCTCACCCCATCCTCTCAGCCACTGTCTGTGGGGTTGCCCTCTCCCCTTCCTATCCAATGAACAGCAAGACATTTCCTTTCTTTCTCCCTTAGGGGGCAGGGGAGGGGCAAGGGTGGGAGTTATCCAGCCTGCTTTGATAATAATTCGTGGACCATCCTCAAGAATGCAAGCCTCCCCTTCTCTATGCAACACTCACCTAGATGGCCAATCCCCTTGCACTTTCTCTCCTGTACCCCCACTAACTGCTTGGTCCAGGTGTTCGTGAGTATTGAGAAAATACTGGAGAGCTGGGAAGGAGGCAGGACATCAAGGAGAGCAGCGGGACTCCTCTCTTAAAGCCCGGCCCTGTGGCTGTTACGCTAAAAACAAGGTGGATCTCGTTGATGGCCTCTTGATTCAACCCCATTTACCTCCTCCCTCGAGCAAAGCTCACCCCCACACCCCATCTGTGCCTTCTTGCTGAGGGACCTACTCCAGGATCAACTGGCAGGCTTTCCACACAGTGAAGACACCAGCAAGTTCTTACATCTGTTTTTTTTTTCTTTTTTTTTTGGGGGGGGCAGTTGGCTGATAAGGGGAACCGAACCCTTGACCTTGGTGTTACAAGGCTGTGCTCTAACCAACTGAGCCAACTGGAATGCTGGCAGGACAATTTCACAGTTGTTCTTCATGCAGCCCTTATCACAAGTGCAAGGTGCGGTTGGGCTTTACCCCATGTGCTGGCTGAGAAACCCACCCAAGAGGCAAGTCATGGCCACGAGGCTGGTGATGGGAAAGGTGGGATGGAACCCCAGGCCGTCTCTTAGCTCAGCCCATGTGCTGTAGATCCCTGCCTTCCTTTGTGCTACAGAGTGCCCTCTCCAACTTCAGTAATCCTTTTTGAAAGGAAAGGGTTTGGGGTTGGGGGCCCTAGGGCACAGGCCTCACTGGCTATGACACCATACTTTTGACCCCTAACTGAGACAGCAAGAAAGGTTCAGGGGAGGCATTTATGGGCCAGTTGAACCAAGACACAGTCTGGACACACACTAGGCAATTTAGAACAACTGAGACCCAAGAACTCAGACACCAAGAAAGAGGAGGAGACAGCCAGAGGCCACAGAGGACCTTAGAGACTAGCACACCTCTCACAGCACAGATAAACCAGAGTTCAAAAAAGTAAAAATACTGGCCCAAGGTCACACAAATTGGTGACAGGGACCCCGATCCCAAACAATGTTCCTGTCCCGGCTGTACCACTCTGCTTGCCATCTCTGGAACCCAGGCTGCCAACCAAAACTCTGGGCTTGGATCTGCAGCTGCCAACTAGTGCCAGGAGGAAAATCCCTGATAGCTTTTGACCACCCTGCACACCTGTACCACCAGAAAAGGAAAAAGCCTGGCTCAAAGTCACACCCTTTCAGCAATGTATGCAGGCACACCCATTGTGCAACCCCCCCCCCCCCCCCCCCCCCGTAGTAAACAACTCCAAGGTCAAACTCTCACTCTGCTTGGCCCAGAATGGAAAATTCAGGCTATCCCTCTTCTGGAGGCATGAACTTACAATAACCTGTTCAATGTATCCTGCCCCATCAGACTGAGATAGGGACTGTCTTGTCTGTCCACTGTCATCTGTCCCTGTCCATATACGGCTTGGCACATACTCATATCTGTGCAATTAATAAATCCCATGCTTGGATGCGAGGAACACACCTGTACCCTTAAGCAGCTATCTGGACAGACAAGAGGAAGGTAGGATCCCAGAATCAGCAATTTCAAGGGCAGCTTGTGAACAAAAACCCAAAGATCCTCAAGACCTGTCTGCCTGATGACCTTGGCAGTCAGTTGTTTGTATCAGTGGCCTCACTTGTCTCATCTGTCGACTGGGAAGGGTAAGAAGATAAGCTGGCATCCTGACTTTTTATGGGTCATACATCCCTTTGACAATCTGAGGAAAACTACTTGTCTTCTCTCTAGATTAAAAAGACTGAATTTTATGAGCAGTTATGGGGGCTCAATGAGGATCTTGGAGCCACAGGTTGGTAGTCCCGCAACCTCTGGACTGAGACAGAGCCAGATCTAGGACCCCTTCTAGTACAAAAGCCCTAAGACAGGCCCTGTGGGGACTGGCTGGTCTGAAGGGATTCCAGATAGTTAGGGGACGAGAGTGTTGTAAGAGAAAAAAAGATATAGGGCAAGAACAATTCTTGAAGGCTGGGGTGGGGTGTGAGGATAAGATGAAACGGGCAATACAAAGCCTTTTTCTCTGCCTCCTGAAATCCTGGCCGTTCCTGACATCACAGTTCAGGTGCCACCTCTCCCATGAAGCCTTCTTCCTTACTCCCTCCTCACTGTGATTTCTGCACTTCCAGCTCAGAGCTTTATCTTGTTAACAGGTAATTTCAATGCGCACCCAGGGAGGGCAGAGACTCAAGCCCCGGCATGCTACTCCCTGATGGAGTGACCCTGGACAAGTTGCATCACCTCTGAGAGACTCAGTTTTCTCCTTTATGAAATGGTGATATAACACTATCTATCTCAAAGGTTATTGTGAGAACTAATAAAGATGAACCATGTAAATCAAACGCCAAGCAGAAAGCCAAGACAGGCAAATGCAAGCACACAATCAACGTGCACTATGGTTGTTGCTGCTATTCATTTCTGAATCTCCCACACATCACCTTGAACGTGGTAGGAAGATAACTGGTAAATAATCAAAAAAATGTCTATTTTGTGGGCACATTTTCAGCAATGTTCAATATTACAAAATTCTGGAGACAGCAAAACAATTTGATAGTGACTTTATTGTTGTGATGGGATCTGAAACCAGTTCCAAGGCCTCAACGCACAGAGACGTTTTAACTGCTCTTAGGTAGTAAGTGGAAAGAGCTGGTCAAGTTGATGTTGCTATGGAAACCCAGGCAATCTGGGAACAGCTACTTCAGGGCAAGCCAATCTTCATTCCACAATGTCCCTTAACACTAACTTTTGCACTGCCTGGTATTTCTGGCTCAGTTAAACCCACCCCCAACACACACAGCCCCACTCTTCACTCAACTGCTTTGGCTGTGAGAGGTGCCATGTCAGCGAGATATATTCCTTCTCCACCCCCTTCTACTAGGTTCAAGACAACGGAGCCCCAGCTGACTAGTGTGGGCCACAGGAAACACACAATGGAAGAGGAAGCGGAAAACCTCCACCCTTCTCTAGGCTGCTGCTGTAGCAGCAGCAGCAGCAGCAGCAGCAGCAGCAGCAAGAGGCCACCTCCTCAGCATCAGAAGCCGGATGAAAGCTGCTGTAGCAAGGGCAGCTGATTCCCTCTCCTGTCCCCCACCTCCAAAGACAAAAAGGTGCTACATCAGCAGTCCTCGCAGAAACAATGGGATTCTGTCAGGTGCCGGGATTCTACACGCCTCTAGATGGCGCCAAGTCAAGACAAATGCAAACAGGAATCCCTGGCTTCCACCAAGCTGGGTACCAGTCCACACCTTCCTCTCTTCCTAAATCCCTCTTAGAAACAGGCTTAGGTTGAAAGAAATCTAGCTCCAGAAAGAGATTTCCTGTGCATTTAACATGTGGGCCAGCCTGGAATTGCTGGACAATATCTTTGGATGGGAGGATCAGGAACTGTCCCCACTCCCTAACTAACCTGGAGAAATGCTGACTCCTGTTCTTTAGAAGTCAGATGGGAAAGAAGGCCAGGCAACCCTATGACAGTCCCACAAGTACTATGCACTCCTGTCCCATCCCTGGTGGGCTCAGACAAGGTTAGGAGGTGTGAACAATTCCAATAAGCTAAGACTGTAGACAGAATAAGGTGAAAGCGGCACCCAGGTTGCAGAAACAAACATCATGGGAAATGCAGACTATGGAAAGGTAACCCTGGAGGCCCTACAGCCCCGGCAACATTCAGGATCTGACAGGGGCACCTCCACAGTTCAGGCATGGGTTTCCTCTGCATCCGTTTCCCTTAGAAGCCACTAAGAGTCTGTTACCAGGACTCGGAGACATGCTGATATGTAATTTCTCTAAAATTTTTGCCCACACTATCAGCCTTGGGAATAAATTGTGCTTGTTTAAAACTCCCTCTTTTGAGTTGGGCAGTGCCAAGATGAGACTAATGCCCCATGGCCTGAGGAACACATCTCCTTTTCTCTTTCCCACCCACTGGTCACTGAAACATTGGGTGGCTGTGATCTCTGGGTAGCTGGCAAAGACAATCCCCTCTGCGGCTGCACAGCAACGGCTGCTTCTGGGTCTTGGCCCACCAAAGGTGAAAAGTAGGAAGGCTGCCTCTGGCTAAAAAAGGTACTAAGTTCCATATGTGGGAAGCTCTGAGAGGTCAGGCCCCCTCTGTGGCATTACAAAAAGTCCAGGGAAAGGCTGGTCAGTGAGAAGGTTCACCCATACGGATGGATAAACACCTCCAGAGAGGGAGGCCAGGAGAGAAAGAGCTGATAAGGCAGGCGAGATGGCACACAGAGGTCCCCATTAAAACCAGAGGTGCTAATCTGCTACAGTGCAAAGTGATCACCTGACCTGGGCCATTGGAACTGTCCTTTTCCCTCTAGAGGCTGGCTTCCTAAGAGGCTGTATGGCCTAAGACCATATGTTAAATTCTTTATATGAGAGGTGGGAGAAGAGAAGTAAGAAAGGGGGAAAGGAAAGTAAAACCTATTACTAAACAGGTCTCGCCTCCAGACCTTTCCTCATCTCATTTCACCAACAGGAGTAGGGATAGTAACAACGGTAGGAAACCAAAAGGCAAAGAAGGTTAAGTTGGCCACAAGTACTAAGCTTGTCACCAAATGATGCTCTTAACGGACAAAGTTTTGGGTGAAATCTGCAACTCTCTTGGTAAAACCCTCAGATAAGCACCTATGGTCTATAAAGTTAGGGGCCTGATTTGCAAGTTCCTTTGGTGTTATCTGGTTAGTCCCTTTTCCTTCTGTTCTTCAATCCTCAGCTCTAAGAGCCAGAGTGTCATTCCAAGGGCAGAACCTGTTCTTATGGTACCACACCCCCTCTCCCTCAACGTGCCCAATACAGGGTCAGTCTGGTGTGCTGCCAGGGGCCCCTGAGCCACACTGGGCTGACAGTACTCACTGTGCGCTTCCACCAAATCAATCTGCATGCTGTATGGAACCAGGGGGTCTGGCAGTTCTGAGAAAAAGCTCTTCATGGCACCGGCCACAGTGTTCACTGTAAAGTCTTTCTCTGCCAAGTCCAGGTTATGATCTGAAAGGAATTTTGGAGAGTAAGGCCAGACCAATCAAAGCCAGGCAGAAGCAAAAGGAAAACCCAGGTCTCGGGAGAAGCCAGAGAAACTTTGGGCACCAGGGGATGTTGCCCACGGCTGGTCTGGAGCCTGGGCAGAGATTCAGAATCAGCAGGAACAGGAGAGGAGATAACACCTCTGGGTGCTGCTAAAAAAAATTCTGAGATTCACAGACATAGGCTGACACCCACCACTGCTCTCTGAGGTTGCTGGGTTCCCCCCTCCACTGCCCTTTGGGTAAGGGAGTTGCATGTCTCCCACCCTCACTTTCTATGCCATCCACCTCCCCTTGCCTGGCTTTGATGAGTTGCTACCTCCTCCCTATTCCCCTCCCCATCAGAATAAAAACGGGGAGGCTTTCCTAAAAGGCTGGCTTAGTTTTCAGGAGGGTTACAAAAATGTTACCGACCAGCTTGACTGCTGCCTCCATCGTTGTCCCCTATGGTGGTAGGGCAAATAGACTCATTTTTCTCCCTCTAGCCCCTCCCAGCCAATGGCACCAATGATCTGTCTCTTATTTTCCTTTTCTTTACATACTTCTTTTGGGGGGGGGGGCAGCTGGCCGGTACAGGGATTGAACTCTGGACCTTGGTGTTATCAGCACCACACTCTAACCAACTGAGCTAACTGGCCAGGCCTCTCTTTACATACTTTATTGCATTCCTGATTACAAAGAAATCATCTACTGATGGACATTACTGGTTCCCATTTTTGGGAGATATAAGCTATTACAGATTCTTGCAGGTATACAAGTGCATCCCCCAATGTAGGGTTCTACCCTCATTTTGACCTCGTTTCCTATCCCACAAGACTAGCATTTATTTCCCTCTCTTGTGTAGTCACTTCTGTCCACTGCCAGCTAGCTAAGCCTGACTGTGGTGCTGCAAAGTGCTATGGTCACATGCGTGGGTGGGTGGGATGTCTGCTCCCGCTGTGCCTCCTCAGGCCCAGCCATGAGCTCATCTGGTCCTTCTGCTCCTTCCCTTGCCTCCCTCCCTGGCCACTAATAGTTGAGAACTTTTACTGTTCTGGTTCTTCTGCTCTGGCTGCGGTGGGTATGGCTTCTCTTCTCAATGTGGTCATTTCCAAGAGTTAAAGAGTCTGGCTGCCTGACTCTAGGCCTCTCAAAGCTGACTTGGCTTAGGAGAAGGGAGTCACCATAAGCTAGTGTAACTCTTGAGAGTTCAGCTTTGGGAGTCTGGATCCTAAGCCTCAGCTAATCACAAAATGTCCCTTTGCTTTCTCTTGTGCAGGGACACCATGAGAAGAGCAGTTGTGATTGAGAGTACTCCTGGCCCTGGCAAAATAGGATCATCATCTCAACCCTAATTCTGCTTTATATGCCTGTGACTAGCCTGCATGGCCAAGGGAGGCAAGGCTCTTCAGTGGTGAATGAGGCACGTGCCAGGACAACCTGGAATGGCATTTGTGGAAGGTAATGTAGGGGAGTGGCCCGGCAGACTCAGCCTTGGCAGGGATGGTACTTCTGTTTGGTGACAAGTCCTGGTCCCTCTCTTCTGTGGCCGTGTGAACACAGAGGAAAAGCTAACTGGGGCCACATGCAGTCTTTTTCTCAGTCACTGAGGCAGCACCTCTTGGCTTTGAGTCTGTGAGTGGCAGGGGCACCCTGAGGCCCCACTGTCAGTCAGCTGTTGTGAATGCCTTGACTGACTCCAGCCTACAATGCTTGGCCAGGCTATGCCTCACCTTGATCAAACTGTCTCTGCAGACTCTCCATCTCCGACTTGTTCCCGCTGACACGGTAGATGCCTTCTGTGCTCAATCCTGAGGAGAAACAAGCAGGGGGTCCTAAGAGTAGGAACTAGAGAGCAGAGAAAGAAGAAAAGATAGGGAAAGCCAGGGAGATTCCATGAGGTACCCACCATGAGAGAGGAACAGGGCTAAGCATGGTTTCTCTTTGATTTTTCTAAATGCTTCACTCCCTTCCCAATTTCTTTTTTGCTTAAAATTTTAAAAATACTTGTTTGTGGTAAAAATTAAAATAATACAAGTACAGAAGCTAAAGACAGGGGATGGCCCGTGGCTCACCTGGAAGAGCGTGGTGCTGACAACACTAAGCCAAGGGTTGCGATCCCCTTACAGGTCACAAAAAAGACAAAAAAAACAAGAAATAAGCTAAAGATAACTTTTGTCCACATTTTGATGTGTACTCTTGGATTTTTCATTTTAATTCTTTTTAGGCAGCTGGCTGGTACAGGGATCTAAACCACCCTTGACCTTGGTGTTACCAACACCACACTCTAACCAAGTGAGCTAACTATAAGCCACCATTTAAAATTTTTTTTTTTTTTTGTCTTTTTCGTGACCGGCACTCAGCCAGTGAGTGCACCGGCCATTCCTATATAGGATCCGAACCCGCGGAGGGAGCGTCGCTGCGCTCCCAGCGCTGCACTCTCCTGAGTGCGCCACGGGGTCGGCCCTAAATCTTTTTTTTTTTTTTTTTTAAATGATGACTGGTAAGGGGATCTTAACCCTTGACTTGGTGTTGTCTGCACCACGCTCTCCCAAGTAAGCCACTGGCTGGCCCCCCATTTAAATTTTTTAAAATGGAGATAATACTATATTTTAACCCATCGTTTGCACTTAGTACACAATAACTTAAAAAATAGTCCTATTGTTAATCATTTAGGTTTTTCCAAGCTTTCACTATTAGAAATAAGCCACATTTATATTTTTTGGACAACCAGTAAGTTTAACAAATTCTTGGAAATATGCATTTCTTACTCTGTGAATTTCCTGTTCATGTTGTTACCTTTCCTACTGGAGTGGTTCTTCACATTTTGTACTCAAAAGAGGTCTTTGAATATTAAGTAACTATGTTAATGTTATGTATACACATTTACATTTTTCCTTTTTTGTTATCTGTCCTCTAATTTTGTTTATTGAATTTTTTGAAGTACAAAATTCAAAAATTTTAAGTTTTAAAGACCAGTCATTTTCTTCACGATGTCTTCCTTTGTTTTTATGCTTAGAACAGCTTTTCCTATTTGTACATCAGATAGTCTATATTTCCCTTCTTGTTCTTTTATCATCTGTTTTTAAACATTTAACTCTGTGATTGTTTTAGAACTTATTTGGTATAGTGTAAGGTATGGGAAAAAAGTAGTAAAAATTAAATAAATAACAGAGAGGAACATAAAGTAGCGAAGGGAAGACTGACCCCCCCCCCCAGCAGAGGAACACTGTTCAGCTTGGAGAAGATTCCAAGAACTATCTTCCAAGTCCATTCTCCCTTCCCAGAGAAGTAAAAGTCAACTGTGTACCAACTAAGATCACAGGTCTATAGGATGGTGAAGTCACTGTGAAAACCAAGAAGAAATTTCATGGCCAAAGCAACCCTGGGTCCCTTCTGACGACTGTGGTTTTGAGTAACTCTGGCTTGCTGAAGGGGCCCTGAGAAAGTGCCACCACTGAACACCAGAGGCAGTGTGGACACTGGACTGACGACCAGGCCCTGAAGTCAGTCAGGCTCCTGAGAGCTGAATATCCCACATCAGCTATCACTGCAAGATAAGAGCAGTCAGCCTGCCTGTTTTCTGGGGCCCCAGACTGGTGGCAGGTGAACTCTAAAGAACATGGGAGCAGAAGTTATCAATTCCCTTGCTTAAAAGCTGTTCACTGCACACAGACCTCTCACCCCAGAGAAAAATGGGTTAAATGGGCCAGCTCCAAGGACATCCCACTGTGCAACTGACAGTTACAAAGGAGCTGGCATGGCCATACTTTTCTGAGAGAAGCTCTGACACTTTCCAAACCTCAGTGGTCACTATGCTGTGCACTGAGCTAGCTTCCACACCTTACGGGAAGAGCTACTGGATAGGTAGTAAACAGATGAGAAAAGTGAGGTTCAGGAAATCGACGTATCTTGCCTCAAACCACACAGCTGCTAAGAGGCAGTGTGGTCCGTTTGAGTCCAGGGCCTTTGCCACCCTTCTGACTCTATACTGTTCCAGGAGATACCTGGCTCAGGCTTATGCTGCTTCATATTAATCCACCAGGCTGAGGTCCAGACCACAGTCTTTCCCCCAAGAAGAAATATCCACTGGCCCTCAGCATCCTGAGTAGGTTTTTTTCTTTTTTAAAAAAAGATGATTGGTAGGGGGATCTTAACCCTTGACTTGGTGTTGTCAGCACCACACGCTCCCAAGTGAGGCATGGGCTAGCCTCTGGGTAGCTTTTGATATGGTATGTCCCCTACTGCTGTCAAGACCCCATTCACCATCACCAGTTATTAATTTTACCATGAACTCTTTTCTCAGTGACTTTTCTAAACTATTCTCAGACATGTCTAAACTTCTATCTATTTCACATCTCAGGTGATACATCATTCACTTACAAATGAAATCACTCAAATCTTGGCAGCTCTCCCTGGGTATGTGTTGGCAGGCTCAAGTCTTTACCCGCTAGTTTGAAAAAAAAAACAACTATTTTCTAGTTCTCTTCCCTTTCCCTGAATATCAGCCCTTCCTAATGCAACGACAATGATGGTACAAATGGCAGGAGCTTAATAAAAAGTCCTTGATAACGTAGTAATGTCACAGTTCCTGAGTCCCAGGCTGGAGATGCACTCTTGAGCTGCAGAAGATCCTGACAGCCTCGGGCCATTCATCATCTTCTAGTAACCCTGACCCTCAGCGTGGACAGAGGAAACCTCTGCACTGCCCAATGGCCACCTGCCCTCGCGTCAGATGGCAGAAAACAAACTGCAAACTAGCTATCTGGAAATTATCAGAGGTGTGGGCCTGCTGAAACTTCCACTAGATGAGTTATCACAAAAATGGAAGCATTTGAAAGCACGAGGCCAGCTCCAGAGCATCAATTAATCATCAATTTGGCATTTCCTGTAATCTGGGCACATGTTTATTTTACGAAATCTCATTTTCAAATAGCAATTCTGCTGCTGCTGTACACAACAACATGGCATAATTTACAAAGGTATCATTTGCTTGGCTAGTACAATTTATCACAAGTACTAATTAGACATCAATTAAAAAAAATCCTAAAACCTGAGAGCAGACTGCAAACACCATGAAGCCTGCTAGAGAACAGAGGGCTGGTAACACAGGTGTGAACTAGGACACCGGACAGAGCACCGGCAATTTGCTCATGAGCCAAGACCAAGTGTCCCCATGGACCCACATGCAAATGGGTAACTCTGGCTCACACGCCTGCCAGCAAAAAGAAGAATTCTTACCAGTAGTGATCTTCATGCATCATGTCTACTCCAGGCCCCCAAGTCCCTCTGAGAAGCCTCAACCTTAAACTCTGGAGATTCCTGATAGGCAGAGATGCCCCTAAGATTTACTTCACCAAAATATATTCTTGGCTATCAGCCTTCTTTCTTTTTTTAAAAAAGCCGTACTGATTTCAAATATCTTCTATGTTTAAGTTAATCTTTGAGAACAGATCAAGAAAAAGTCTTCAAAATGGCCAAGGTCACTACCTTCAAACATCTGAACAACTGCCATGTAGAACAGTCTCATACCAATGGCTCTAGGGAACAGAGCTACAACTAAGAATGGAAATCACAGGATGGCAAATATTCTCTTAATATATAAAATAACTATTAATAGCTACAGCTGTCAGTCATAGGAATGGGCCAGAAATTTTGAATTCCCTCCTCACTGATAACCATCTAACTGGAATGCTGTTTAAAAAGATTTAGTATCTGGTCTAGGAAGATTGCTAACAATAATAATGATAACAAACCACTTTATTGTATGCTTACTATTTATGAGACACACAATACTAAGTACTTGTCATGCATTTATTTTCTTTTTTCTTTTCGGCGGCTGGCCAGTATGGGGATCCAAACCCTTGATCTTGGTGTTATAAATACCACGCTCTAACCAACTGAACTAACCAGCCAGACTTGCCACACATTTCTATATTAATTTTCAAAATAACTCCTTAAGATAGGTTATTACTAATCCCATTTTACAGACGGGAATGCTGAGGCTAAGAGGTAAAGTAACATGCACCTAGAGAACTTGAGCTGCACAGATGTAATCTGAACCCTGTCTGATTCTAGCACCTGCACTCTATTTCTAATATGATCTAAATCACTAAATCTCAAAATTGAGCACGCATCAGAATTACCTAAGGGACAGCTCCCAGGGCCCCACCTCGAGTTTTAGGTTGCAGCCCCCAGTCCTGCATTTCTAATACATTCTCAGGTGATGCTGGTGCAGCTGGTAAGGGAAATGCACTCTGAGAACTACCGCTCTAAAAGATGACTCAGGCCTCTAAGGTCTCTGGCTCCTGAATTCCGTGATCCAATAAAATTGGGGGGCAACACGCCAGACAAAATAGATATCAGATACTTTAGGAACAAAGCATTTCAAAAAAGTATAATTGCTGCTTTTTATTTATTTATTTATTTTCAGGGGGGCTCACTGTCATTTGATGCTACTTTTTATATGTAAGGAAGCTGTTATACATTATTTAATCTTTTAATCATGGCCATGTATGATTTTTGTAAAAAAAAAAAAAAAAAAAAAAAAAAATTATAGCACACAAAAGCAAAGAAACCTTTTTCTTTCTTTCAATCAATATTTACTGAGCATCCATCCACATGGCTGATACGTTCCTTTACAGAGCTTTCAGGCTTGGTGTCCTCAAAACTTTGGTGACACAGATAGCCCACCACTGTGAGCCAGTGAGGCCCTCCCCATGGGCTGAGAGCTGGCATATTTTACCCCTTTAACTGCCCCAGCTCCTGAGAGATACTGTGGCACTTGGCAGGACACAGGCATTGGGAAAATGGACAGGTGCCCCGCAGCAGCTTGGAAACCAAAAGGGAAAATCATCTCCTGGTATGGGCCTGATTTTCTGAAATATCCAAATATGTTTTTATTCCTGGATCCCAAGCAAGCCCTTCTCAGCACCAGTGCTCTTGGCCAGAAGTCCTCCTGCAGTCGGCTATGTCAGGCTTTGCCTCTGCTCATTCACACCAGGACTTAGTTCCTCCGAAGTTTCCTTTCTAGCAACATATCAATACTTCCTCCAAGACAAACAGTGACTTGCTTACTTTTTACTTTCTATATTTAGATTTAAAAACTCAGTACTTTAGTCCTTTAAAAAAATTTAATTGGTGCTGCTAGTACTCTGAAACGCCCCACACTAAACAGGACTTAAATAAAAACAATTTTTGTCAACTTTTCTGAGGCTGAAAGCATCTAATAAACCATTCTCCTCTTTTATGCATCCAAGAGGTACGTCTTAGGCAGGCTAAGTTGCCGGAAGGGTGCTGAAAATTCAGGGAAAGAAGGAAACTCCCTTGGGCATTGTAGTGGATTGGATTCCATCTCCTCAAAACTCCTTGAAGCTTGAATTGTGTCCCCCAAGTTTTATGTATTAGAAACTTAGCCCCCACCATGACTATTAGGAGGGTGGAAAATCTTGACTGCTAGGTGATTGGATTGTAGGACTGTGCAGTAGTGAATGGATTAAAAATGGTGGTCAGGGGCGTGGCTCTGAGGGCTTTAAAGAAGAGGAAAGTCTTTCTTTCTCTCTCCTGCTCTGTCTGCTTCCACCATCTTGCAATGTGAGACCACCGTGTCACTGTTGCCACCACTGGATGGACTTTGGGCTTCCCAGCCTCAGAAACTGTAAGCAGTATTTTGTTTTTCTTTTTAAATCACCCAGTTTCAGGTATTTTGTTATAAGCAACAAAAACGGACTAATACAGGCATCAAATTCAAATTGTCTTGAGGAGGACTGACCTCTCTGGAAGGGTAAGAAGCCCCCTTTTTTTGGTCAAATACCAGTAGTATATCTACAGTGTATCTCCTTTTGAGAACCACACTGTGGCACTCCCCACCCCTCATTTCAATGGAAGATGGAGGGCAGGAGAGGAGGATTTAGGTAAAAATCAAAAGCAACTGTGCCTCCATTTTCCTCTCTGTACAACAGAGATAAAAGTTTCTTTCTTTTTTTTTATTTAAAAAAGATGACCGATAAGGGGACCTTAACCCTTGACTTGGTGTTGTCAGCACCACGCTCTCCCAAGTGAGCGAACTGGCCATCCCTATATAGGGATCTGAACCCGTGTCCTTGGTGTTATCAGCACCACACTGTCCCGAGTGAGCCATGGGCCAGCCCAGAGGTAACAGTTTTTACCTCACTCCATGGTGGTATGTATTTAATGAGATCTTAGTACAGAACTTAGTAGCTATTATCCTAATGATCTAAGCAGAAAGCAGGTTGGCAAGTGGATGAGCACCCAAGTTTTGCTGTTAAGGAGACATTGATTTGAATTCTGATCCTGACCTTTGCTCATCTGATCAAACAATGGAATAAGTGAGATAACCTTATGTCAAGTCCACAGCATAAAGCAGCGCCTGCCAGTAGGCAAGGCCTATTCTGAGAGCTCATCCAAAACAAGCCCGTCTGCAAAAAACATTCATGGGCTTTGAAACCAAAATGATTTTGGTTCTGTATTGGTTCTTATAGCTAAACTGGGTGACTGAGAATAAATCACCTCATCTCTCAGAGGTTGGGATCCTCATCAAAAACAGGGTAACAATATCATTAATGATTTTGTTAGATGTAAATATTAAGTGAGATTACATAAATGAAAGCAAGTGGTACACAAATGAAAGGTACACTGAAATAATGATAGTAGTAAAATAGTACTAATAATAGTTAACTTTTGGCTGAGGATTTACTATGTGCCAGGCACTGTTCTGAGCTCTTCACCAGAAATATCTCAATGAATTCTCCCAAAAATTCTTTGAGGCAAATATTATTCTTATTCCCACTTCACAGACAGCAAATGGAGGCTCAGAGAGGCTAAGCTGTTTGCCCAAGGCCAAAGAGCTGCGTAAGTGGTGGAGCCAGGATTTGAACTGGCTAACTCAAGTCTCTGTCTCAGATGATGGCTCATTTAAACGTTATGCTACTACCTGTTAGCTCCCTGCTCCCTTCTCCCTTAAAAATTACATGTAGGCTACATCCCATAAATGTCAGATTCATCATGGATTATAAGGATCTTCCATCCCTCCTGTGTTTACCAGTCAGATGTATTCATCTCTTCATTCACACTCTACTCAGCTTACTTATCTGTGAACTGCAGGACAAGTAGGTGGAGTCAGAGAACAGCTGCCTCCTCTCCATACAGAAAGTAGCCTTCCTTTATTTCTTCCACGAAGTTCCACTATTGATACCACTGAAGAGTGCCCACCAGGCTTCCCTGCTGCCTTCCTGCTCTGGATGTGCTTCGAATGATTTTCTGGCCCTTCTCTCACTGAACACTAGGGTCACTCTGGCCCCTCCTGTGCCCCTTTGTTAGCTGTCTTCCCCGGGTAACTCCCTCATCAATCAGGATCTGCTTCTGCCAGTGCCAGACCTTGCAGCCCATGACAGAATGCCACTAACGCTCTATTATGATTCCTTGACTGGGTGTTAGTCCCACAAGTAGGCACTGTGGCTTTATATATTCCCAGTGCCAATGTATGTACACACAACCATGTCAGAAATCTCAGGGCTGAGAAGGAAGAGAGACGAGATCTGGAAGGGGAGAGATGGAAACATCACACCAGGTCTGGTGCATCATATGGCTCTAGTATCTGGCTGAATATAAAGCTGCCCATGTACTTACTACCATTAATGGTGAAATAGGGCTTCTAGTTCCTGCTCTGAGCCAAACAAAGGGCCTTCAAGAAAATACACATCCTAATAGCTGTGTTTAAGAGACCACATCGGCAGAGTGAACTTTAGGCCAGGCTACAGTTGGCACTCTGCCTGTTCTGGAGGGGAGAGGAGTGTGACTATAATCGAGGTGAGCAGACTGCACTCTGTCAAACAGGAATGAATGTTCAAATCCAGGAGCAGCTGGGAGACCCCTCCTGCCAAGAATGTGAGATGTCCTCTGGGCTCTGAAGTGTGACTTCGCCAGTATACCCGTGCAAGCCCAGTCGCACAGGGGTGATGGCAGTGTCACTCTGAGAGCTAGTGCCGCCACAGTGAAGACTCTCACTGGCTAAACAGCTACCAACAAAGAAACATCCCACTAGCACACAGGTGCACTATATCACTACCACCATCACCATCACCTATATACATACAATGCCAACTTCCTTCCACAGCAGGCCCCCAAGTGGAAAAGCCCTTTGAGGTCACAGGCAGATTCCTCCAGAGCATTAATGAGGGCAGAGGTTAACTTCCTTCAGGTTCCTGATTCCCAATGACCCATGAAAGAAAGCAAAGATATTACCAATAACAGCCCAGTGTCCTTCCTTTCCTGGCCTCTCTTCTCTAAAAAAGAACATTTTTCATAGGAGCCTGTAAGCCTCTGGCAGAAAAGCTGAGCCCAGTTCCTACAATCTAGAATAAAATCTACAACAAAACACAAACTTCTCCACATGCAGCCTTGGGAGCTCCTGTCACCAGGCTCAAGCCTGCCCACCCTCCCCCCACCTCTTCCCTCCAATCTTAATGGCCTTTCACGGACTCAAGGCATTCTCCCCTTCCTGTCTTAGTCAGGGCCTTCCTACTGGCTGTTCCTTCTACTTTTACCTCCATTCTTTGGCTGGCTAAACACTGCTCCCTCAGAGAGGTCTCCCCTGACCTCCAGATCTAAATTAAGTTCCCTGTTAGGACAATAACATTGCTTACATTTATTTATGCAGTGTGCCTATACTCCGGGTCAGGCACAGCCATAAGCATTTTACACACATTATCTCACCAAACTCTCACAACAACCCTGTGCATTGTGCATTACCATTCTTCTTCTTCCCATCTTATAACTGAAGAAACTGAGCCATGAGGCAAAAGGATGGCAGGGCTGGTATTTGAGCTCAGGCAGTCGGACTGCAGAGCCTGTGTTTAATCACCACATGACACTACCCCCATACTGTTCCTATATGACAACATCTGAAAGTCACCATACAGTTGCGTGATTATGTGCTTAATGCTGCTCCCTGCAGTAGGTTCCAAAGTCCCTGAGAACAGGTGGTGTTTTCTGGTTACCCTCATATGTACCTGGGCTCAACATAGTAACTAGTACCTAGAGAAGGAATTCAGTAACTTCTACGGAAGGGAGGGAAGGAGGAATAAAAGTGCAGTTTCTATGGTTGAAGAGAGGAAAGTGAGTTTGTTCTCAACCAGCCTAGTGCCTGTGAGAAACAGAAAGCCAGGCCAGGCCAACACAGACGATGTATACCATAAACAGTTGTATCCAGCTCCTACTTGCCTTTATAAGTGTGTTGAGGTTCTACTTTCCTCAAGAAGCCTTCCTGCCTCCTCTTCTCACTAGTGATTGCACTAGGGCTTAGTGAATTCATTACTTCCCCACAGCTAGTCATACACTGCTCTAAGTCTGGTCTCCAGACCTGGGCTGTTAACTTTTACAGGGCAGGGCCATGGCTTAGCTGTGGCTGGGATTCCCCAAGAGGGCTGCAGCCCTCCATTGAAGCTGGCCAAATTCTTGTTAATGGGCTGACCAGTCCCCTTTTATTAGGGCTCAATTTTTCTAGCTTCCTAGCCTACCACAACCCACATAGGTGGGTCTCAGACATTTTTACAGGCCAGTCCAACAGGAGGAACAGAGACTACTTCATATAGGGTTCACTGGCTTTGGTGAAATGAACAGGGAAAAAGCAGAGGTCAGAGAAACTGAGCCCCTCTCCCCAGGGCAGGGGTAGCGGGAGCAGCATGGTGCAGCTGCTGGAGCTTTGGCTCGAGTCAGAGGTGGGTTGAATTCCAGCTCCATACTTACTGGCTGCCTGATTAGGGGCAAACTACTTCCCCTTGGTGTCCTCATCTGAAAAACGTGGATGATAACAGAACTCTGGCCCAGGGCTGCTGTGGAGATTCAACAAATTTCCCCAAAAGCCCCCAGCACTGTGCTACAAAGCTCCCAGTGCTGTGCCTAGCTGGTGGTGCTAAGCACTAGAACACGTGATGCAGCAGGGCAGTGCAGACCACCCACTGCTGCCCTCAGATAATCATCAAGGCCTGCAGGACTTCTACCTTCTCATACCTATAGAGTGGCAGGGGGAGGATTTACTGAGTATGAGACCCCATCAGTAAGGTAACACGAGTGCGGAGTGCGTGAGTGCGTGTGTGTGTGTGTGTGTGTGTGTGAGAGTGAGTGAGAGAGAGAGAGAGAGAGAGAAAGGAAGAGAAACGCAGAGCAAGGGCCAAAGGAGCTCCCCAGGTAATAATTCTATGGCATAGGCAGGCCAGCTCAACCGAGGGCCCAGAGGAGGGACCAAAATCTAGAGGGGGTACTGCTCCCCTGAGCCACTCTTATAGGACAGACTGCTGTCCCTTTTTAACTCTCCTGCTTATCCTGCTGGGGCCAACACAGTCCCCACCCCTCCCAGCTCGCTGAGGCAGAGCAGACTGTCTCACCGAGCTCCCTGCTGTGGAGAGGGCAAGTGCAGCTGGGTTAGCCAGGCAGAGCAGGCCTGTCAGAACTGTCTCGGGGACTTGGGCTACCACCCAGACTATTTCTGTCTTGGATGGAAGGACAGAATTACTCTGTGAAACAAGCTCTACTTCTCTTTGGCTATTGGGCTCTCCAGGCAGCTTGCCAGGGCACGCCGTTCCGATCAGGGCACTGGGGCCTGAGGAAATCCGCTAGCAATGCCGAGTCACAAGTTAAATGAACTCTGCTTATCTGGAACAGGCAAGAGCTGGTGAGCTGACTGCCTGCCTTTATGGCAATGGGGAATTTTTGGAATGCAAGTGACTTGTGCTTAACTTACAAGCTAGCAGAAAAATGGGAGGGTGGTGAGGAATGGGTGCACAGGAGGTAGTAAAAAAAAAAGTGGAGAAGGCTTTGTTTTAAACCTATTTTAGACTGTGGGAAAGCAAATCGTTAATGAACCTAAAATTATGGGGCGGGGGAGGGAGGAGAGATTAAGTAACATAGAACCCCCATAAAATCACAGCATATGAACTGTATACCTCATATTTTAGCACTTTATCATCAATTCAAAGCAGTACAAATATGGCAATTACTCACATAAAGCCTGCTGGTGTGTTTAAGCTGTAACTGCACCTATTAAACTGTTACAGTGATAGATAGGAGTATCTATACTGAAATTAGCTGCTTTCTCTGAAAGACAGAATTACAGAGATCTAGGCTTTACTGCAGGGAAATAACTGACTGAATTTAATAGCTCTGGTCCTGCCAACTCTCCTTTACAATAGTTCTAGAAAGTGGCTAGGATGAATATGGATGGAAATAGGGACATTTTTTTGTAGGGTAGCTGCTTCCCAAGTAGGAAGGAACTTGGTGAAATTCTGTATCTGCTCAGTCTGATGCTATAAAGCTCACAGCTCCATTAGCTGAAAGCACAGAAGACAGGGATGGAACATGGGCCCTTTCCCTTCCAATGGCTATGAGCAGTCTCTGCCCAAAGGACTCCAGGATTTCTGTTTCCTCTTGTAAAAAGGGATTAGTGCTATTTTGAGATTAATACCACCCTGCAGCTCATGGAGATTAGCTAATAAACTGTATAAGGTGCTCTGCGAAGGAAAAGCGCCACACAAACACAGGGTTCTCGCTGTACTGAAGAGAGGCAAACCGGCCCCTGAGCACCGGGCCCAGGGCTGGGCTCCTCCTGGTGCTCTTTCCAGCTTTCGATCAGCAGCCTCCTCACCTGAGTGTCCTCAGAAGGGTGGAGAGCCTCCCCAATCAAGGTCTTAGATTTAGGAACCCTAGTGGGGAGAGGCTTGGGCAGTGTGATATAATAGGAAATATATACTTCGTCTTTGTCACTGGTTCTGGCACAGAGCTCCTAAAACCCTTGGAATTTTCTGAGTGATAAGAGTGGCTTTTCTTACTCATAACAAGCCCCTTCCAACCAAACCTGAATTTATGATAATGAGGTGACTCTTGTGGGCCCTCAGATAGCTTTAGGACGGGGGCTGGTCACCAGAAAGACCAAGTCTTGATTAGAGGGTTGGAACTGCTGTTCCCACCCCCAACCTCTGTGGAGCAAAGGGGAGGGGCTAGAGATTGAGTTCAATCACCAATGGCCAACGATTAATTAATTATGCCCACATAATGGAAAGTCCATAAAAACTCTAAATGACAAGGTCTGGAGAGCTTCCAAGTAGGTGCTGGGAGGGTGGCACTGGCGTGCCCACAGATGGCATGGAAGTTCCTTGGGTCTCCCCCATCCCTTGTCCTATGCATCTCTTCCATTTGCTGTCCCTGAGTTGTGTCCTCTATAATAAACCAGTAAATGTAACTAAAGTGTTTTCTTGAGTTCTGTGAGCCATTCTAGCAAATTATCAAACCTGGGGTGGGGGTCTGTAGTAATCCCTGACTTTGTAGGCAAGTTGAACAGAAGTATGGGTAACCTGAATTCTGGTTAGTCACCCAATACTTGCGATTAGCATCTGAAGTGAGGGCAGTCTTATGGGACTGAGCCCTTAATCTTGTGGAGTCCAATGCTAACTCTTAGAATTAGTGTTAGAATTGAAGTGAATTGTTGTACACCCAGTTGGTGGTGTTTGACAGCTGGAGAAGTGGTGTTGGAAAAGACACACATATTTGGTGTCAGGAGGAAAAAACTCTCAGACAGAGAGGTTTTGGTGTAGATCTTTAATGTAGGAGAGCAGAGTCCAAGATGATTTGGCCTAATTTCACTTCTCCATGAGTTGCCAGGGTCCTACCTGATTTGTTTTCTACGGGCTTTAAACTACACAGGTAAAGGCAGGCAATGTGGCCAGGAGGGCAGTGGCTCTGGGTTTGAATCCCAGCTCCTGTCTTCATGTTTTTGAATCCCATTTTCCTTATCAGAAAATTGGAAATTACACCTATCTCATAGGGTTGTTATGAGGATTAAATGAGACTCATGGAAACACTTAGCACAGGGCCTGGCGATGTAAGTTCCTAGTTGGCACTTGGTACACAATATCTCTTAATATACACAACTACCCTGCAAAGAAGCTATTTTTGCTTCACTTTACATTCAAGGAAAATGTAACTCAGAGAAGTGAAGGAACTTGCTCAGGGCGACACCTGTTATGCTGCCTGTAGACCTTGCTTTGGCATCTCTCAGGAAAGGTTCTGTACTGCACACTAGGTTTAAATAAAGAGCATTTGCCAATTTGATTAAGCAATCTGGGAGTTCACCAACAGCTGTAGGAAATCAGCTAAAGTAATAGGTGGCCTTTTGTCCAGCTGTCTCCTATTAGGGCAACACTGTAGTTTGCTTTCAGCTAGTTATTACACCAAACACTTAGCAGTCATTTTCCATTTACTAGTTTGATGGGTTTTTTTTTTGGGGGGGGTGGGCAGTTCCAGGAAAAACTGGGCTGATATTTTCTGAAGAACTCTGCATCACTCATCAAAATGTCCCTAACGTTGGGTGTCTATTTCCCATGATCACATGAAAACCCAAGTGAGACAGATGTGTGCCAGGACATCTCTCTGTGGGGAAGGATAAAACTGAGGGAGTCACTACACTCCAACAATCCCAGCTGTTTGTCTATCTTCAATTTATAATACAGAGGTGAGATGCTGGAAATAAAGCCAGGGGCTAACATGTTACCACACTGAAACAGTTTTGTTAGTTGCTATTATTGCTTTTCGTCCTGTGAGTATACATTATCAATGACTTCATTTTGGAAAGGATCCAATGGCAGGGCATGGGCCCATAGTAAAGCTGGACGTCAGCTATAACCAATTTGGGGCCCATGGAATCACTGGGAACCTATAAGTTCTCCTGTCTTGGAGAGCTGTGAAGAGAAAGTTATTTGATCTAGGCTCAATCATTTCAATCCTCCTCATCCCTTAAGTCCCAACAAGTTTACCTCCCAGCCCTCACTCATCTCTCTTTTGTAAGCTCTAAGTGGTTTAGAGCTAAATCTTTTTACCTCTGTTGGATCATAAACTCCTTGAGGACAAGGATGTGTCATCATCCTTGCTTCCTCTGGATCATATGGTTATTCCACAAACACTCTGGGTGGATAGTGGTCTTTAGAGTCTTGGGAGGAGGAGATGCCTGATTCTGCTTCATCCACAATGTGTGCATATGCTGTGTGCATCTGTGCAAGTGCACTTGTGTGTGTATACATACAATCTCTGCAGGATTTTCAGGAGTTAAGACTTTCAAGGGGCTGGCCCATGGCTCACTTGGGAGAGTGCAGTGCTGATAATACCAAGGCCACGGGTTCGGATCCCTATATAGGGATGGCTGGTTAGCTCACTTGGGAGAGTGTGGTGCTGACAACACGAAGTCAAGGGTTAAGATCCTCCTTACCAGTCATCTTTGAAAAAAAAAAAAAAGGAAAGACTTCCAGAAGCTCATCCATAGACTTTAGGTTACACACCTGTAAGTAAAAAATATACCTGCTTGCATAGCCCTTCAAGTTATAGATTGTAGAGGTCTGAGAATCTGCTCCCCCCAAGTCACCTGCTCTACACTGCACTGGGTCCCTCAAACAACAAATACTCATATTTAAGCAAACTCCAAAGATGGCCTTTGTGGCAGCAGCACCCCATAGCATTCGAAGGTGAATCAAAACTTGTATGCGGGGCCGAGCCCGTGGCGCACTAGGGAGAGTGCGGCGCTGGGAGCGCAGCGACGCTCCCGCCGCGGGTTCGGATCCTATATAGGAATGGCCGGTGCACTCACTGGCTGAGTGCCAGTCACGAAAAAGACAAGAAAACAAACAAACAAACAACAAAAAAAACCTTGTATGCGATATACTGCACATGGAATAGCTTAAGCCTGGGTAAGGAAAAGGAAAAGTGTCAACAGACTCTAGCCAATAAGGGATCTCAAATTGATCAATCCCCAAGAATTAATCTTGTATCTTGTGACTTAATTCCTTAATTTACCCTAATCTAACTAATTTAGGACATGGGAAGAATAATTCACTAATTCCTTCAATAAATACCTGAGTGCCTACTATAGGTCAGGGTGCTGTGCCAGGCGATGAAAAGAAGAGACAGTCCTTGCCTAAGCTTCTACAGTTTAGTAGGGGAAACAGAGAAGCAAAGTGGCAGAGCCAATGCAGAGTGGTAACACTATGACAGGGGTGCGCAGAGGGTCCTACTGGTTCTCCCAGAGGTGCCACCTTATCTTGCCTCAGACAGGTGGGAGAATGGGTATTCAGGGAAGGATTCCTGAAAATGGAGAGGACAGATAGAAAAACAAAGATGGAGATAAACACAGAAGCTGAATCCAGTCCAGGAATACTTGCAGCAGACACATCTAACAGTGGTATGAGTAGATCTTCAGAGGGCTAGGAGAGAAAAATGTATTGCTTCTCTGAGGCTGATGACACTCAACAGACAATTCACTCAGTGGTCATTCAGGACAGGACCCCAGTCTAGCTCTCTGTCCTTACACCCCTGAAGAAAGCGAGTGTTCTCTAATGGTCTACTGCTGCTCAACTAGCCCGGATGCAGATGTCCACTGAGTCACTGAGACTAACACTGTTGCCCCCAGCCCCTGGTTCCTCAAAGCTAAACAACACCTCAAGTAGTCCTAAGTGTGTGTGAGAGAAAAGAGAAATCACCAGATGATGAGGAATCTGTCAGAGCAGGTCTCTTTTCTTAGGATTCACCTCAAAGTTAATACGAGGGAGGGGTCTTGGAAAAAGTTCATGGTAAGATTTGCATTATCTTTTAATTCTAATTTTCCATGAACTTTATTTTTGTTCTTTTTTAAAGATGACCGGTAAGGGGATCTTAACCCTTGACTTGGTGTTGTCAGCACCACGCTCTCCCAAGTAAGCTAACCGGACATCCCTATATAGGGATCTGAACCCGCAGCCTTGGTGTTATCAGCACTGCACTCTCCCAAGTGAGCCACGGGCTGGCCCTTCCACGAACTTTCTGAAGTACCCTTGTACAGGTAGGTCACTGTGGACTCAGTGAAAAAATTTAAGAACAAAACCTGGAGTAAAACATCTATCCATCTATCCTCCATTTATTATTATTATTATTATTATTATTATTGTTATAATTTTACGACAGCTTAAGATATAATTCATACATCATACTATTCATCCACTCTGAGCATATAATTCAATGTTTTTTTTTTTTAAAGCATATTCACAGAGTTGTGCAACCCTCACCACAATTTATTTTAGAACATTTCATCAATCCAAAAAGAAACTCTGTATGCATTAGCAGCTACTCCAAATTCCTCCCTCCTTGCAGCCCCTGGCAACCACTAATTTACTTTCTGTCTTTATAGATTTGGCTATTCTGGGCATTTTGCATAGATGAGATCATACAGTATGTGGTCTGTTGTGACTGTTTTATTTCACTTAGCATAATGTTTTCAAGGTTCATCCACTTTGTAGCATATCTCAGTACCTCATTCCTTTTTATGGCTTAATAATATTCTACTGTATGGATATACTATATTTTGCTAGACATTCATCAGTTGGGACAATCGGGTTGTCACCACTTTTTGGCTATTACAAACAATGCAGTCTCCATATTATTATTATTATTTTTTGGTCTTTATTTGTGACCGGTAAGGGGATCACAACCCTTGGCTTGGTGTCGCCCACACCGTGCTCAGAACCTGAGGCGAGAGCACCGCTGCGCTCCCAGTGCCGCACTCTCCCGAGTGAGCCACGGGGTCGGCCCTCTCCATATTATTTTGAACCCTAAATTCTAATGTGATTTACAGACATTTCCCCAAACCTGGAAGAGATGCATTTGAATGTTCGTGGTCAGTCCCCAGGTGGATTTTCATTAGCCCTGCCAGGCTGATTCCCTCACTTTCTTCACTCCTGCTCTGCTGACCCGCAGCTCCTCCCATCCAAGCCCACATATTTAGCTGTCCTACCTAAAAGTTTCACACACACGCCCTGACTGTTAGCAATACCCCCTCTTCTCCTCACAGTACAAACACAGGGCATTTGTTCTCACCCAGATGTTGCAACCCTGCTCAAGACCTTCGTATTAAATACATCTTTTCCCTTCTCCTTTTTTATGTACAAAATTTCACATGTCCACTGCTGAAGGAAGCTTTTGAGGGAAGAGGTCTATTGAGTGTCATTACACCATTCAATTATTCATAATCATTTACCAGAGTTCTATGTACTTGGTTGGGAGGACACAATGATGAAGACCTGATCTCTTCCCTCAAGGAACTTAGCATCTATTGAGGAAGGAAGAAAATGAGAGTCCAGTGTGCTAAGTGTTCACAGAGAAATGCAAAGGGCCCTGGCTCAGAGGGTAGGTCAGAGAAAGACTCTTGAAACAGAACAGTAGGAAAGTTGCTGTGGGTGAGAATATGATGGAAGCTTAAGGAAGTGTGTGTAGTTATACTATGTGGGCTGAAGTTCAGAGTGGATGAAGGAAATGGCAAAAGGCAAGGCTAGACAATGGGCAGGACCAGGTACTGCTGGCAACAGCATTACACTTTACCCCAGGGTTATGGAGAGCCACTAAAGAACTTTATTTTTTATTTATTTTTATTTTTAAAAGATGACTGGTACGGGGATCTTAACCCTTGACTTGGTGTGGTCAGCACCACGCTCAGCCAGTGAGCTAACCGGCCATCTATAGGATCCGAACCCATGGCCTTGGTGTTATCAGCACCGCACTCTCCCAAGTGAGCCACGGGCCAGTCCTTCCACTAAAGAACTTTAAACAGGAGAAAACTGATGTGATCCCATTTATTTTAGAAAGATAAGTGTAGCAGAATGGATAAGGGACTGAAAGGACATGAGACCAGAAGCAGAAAGACCAATTACTAAGAGGCTGTAACAGTAAACTAAGGAGAGGGTGAGAGACTAAATGCAGAGGCAGAAGCCAGATTCAAGACACATTTAGGTGGTAACAACAGGACTGATTAATTGGGTTGACAGGTGTGGAGAGGTAACAACGGAGAGGTCCTCCCTGCCCCGAGAACTTCATGCTAACACAGTTCAGCAAATTCTCTGAGATGAAAGCCTTCACAACTTATCTCCCCACTGATGATAGTGAGGGTTGATAAGCTTTCTCTGGAGCAACAAAAATTCTTTTTCCAAATAAAATCTTTTTTTTTTTTTTTTTTGCTGCTGGCTGGTACTGGGATCCAAACCCTCGACATCCAAATTAAATCTTAAACTGAACCTTAGAGCTGAAGGACTCAGAATCCTGGTGACCTGACCCTTCCCCTCCACATGCAGAAGCACTTCCTTAGAATCCTAGGGATCAAAAAAAAAAAAAAAAAAAAGAATCTGAAAACCTCTGGCCAAGTGCACAAATGCTGGGGGGATTCTGTACAGCTATGTGGTCAACATTGCTTCTCACCTCCACACATGACTCTCATTATGTTGACTTTCCCACTTAGAAGATTCTTCCTGGCCCCTCTGTTAAAGAATCCAATTTATCTTTCTGGCCAAGTCTCTACCATAGACATGCACCAAGCCAGCTTAAGGGACTTTCCTCGTTCCCTGGTTTCTACAGCACCTGCAACCTCATGGGCACAGGGCAAACTTACTGCTGTGAGCTATTAATTTCCTCTTTGATGTGGTCATCTCTCAAATGGGACCTGGTCTTAGGCATCCTCAAGATCTTAGCATTGAAAATGCCTTGTACTGGTTAAGCCCAGAAACATTTAGACTGACACACTAATTTATTACACTCACCCCATCTTAGCAACCCTAAGACAAAAAACTGTAATGACTACCTATGACAAAAAGAGAAGAGTGAAAAGGGCACAGAGATATCATGATTTCGGGTCGAAAGCATACATTACAAAGATGTTCAACTGAATTTTAAACATAAACCAAATAAAAATCTCCATAGAATGGTTAAAATGCACTGAACAAAATAATTCCATTATTAAAGAGGTTGAAGGGGAAAAAACCAAAATAATTCCAAAATTCACATATATATTTTGCAAAAAAAGAAAAAAAAAAACTAAAAATATCTTTTAAAGACCAAATAGACAATATAACATGGGGGGGCTGGCCCGTGGCTCACTTGGGAAAGTGTGGTGCTGATTAACACCAAGTGCACGGTTCAGATCCCCATGTTGGGACGACTGGTTAGCTCACTTGGGAGAGCGTGGTGCTGACAACACAAATCAAGAGTTAAGATCCCCTTACCGGTCATCTTAAAAAAAAAAAAAAAAGAAAGAAAGAGAGAGAGAGAGAGAAAGAAAGGTGTCCACCCAACACTCCCTTTACTGACTTGGTCTTAACTGCAGTCTTCACTAGACTGAGAGTCCTTCTGGGGCAATATGAACTGTCCTATTCATCTTTTAACCTCTAGCACCTAACAGAAGTGGCATATAACAGGTCCTTATTTACTCTTTTAGGATTGTAAAAACTAAACACTGTGAGACTACAGAATATTCTGGCAAAGAGAGCAATTAGGGGAATGGGTAATACAGTTGAAAAAGGACAAAATCCTTTTTCCAAATAAAATCTTTCTTTTTAAAAATATTTTGCAGTCAGCTGGTATGGGGATCCGAACCCTTGACCTTGGTGTTATAACACTGAGCTCTAATCAACTGAGCTAATCAGGCAGCATGAAAAAGGTTTTATCAGCTATTAGAGCACATTATAAGAATTGAAGAAACATGATTTTGGTATAAAAACCAAAAAATAAAATCAGTAAAACAAGAAAAATCTTAGAAGAGCATCAATTTTAAGGATTTAATATTTAATAAAGTGTCACAAAATAGAGGGAAAAGATATCAAAACGTACTATTATGATAACTGAATAAACATATAAAGGAGAAACAAATCAATTTAGATCCACGCTTTGCCTTTGGACAGGCTACCAAAGACCACGACTGTTCATTTCTGCAAGAAATGAACAAGCAAGCCACATTAGCCCTTCTACTGAACTGACACTGCCCTATCAAGCAAATATGATCCCAAATTCAGAGGGTCAGCTGAAGCCAGTTGGAACTTGAAAATTATTTGTCACAGTTTTTCAGTGGGGGATTGACCTATGGTGTAAAGGAAGACAAAAAATGATGCCACCTACTCAGGTTCACAAAATAAATTAGAAATTGAAATTTTCACATAATAATCTCATCTCCAGTTATATGGTATGATATAGGGTGGCATTTGGAAAACAGAGTATCACAGCAATAAACCATTAATGAAAGCATATTACATGGGTGACACTATACTAAGATCCATGGGGGATACAAAAAAAACCAGCACTGTCATGTCCTTTTAGGAGGTAATTAATAATTAAACTTAGGAGGGCCGGCCCGTGGCTCACTCAGGAGAGCGTGGTGCTGATAAAACCAAGGCCACGGGTTCAGATCCTATATAGGGATGGCCGGTTCGCTCACTGGCTGAGTGTGGTGCTGACAACACCAAGCCAAGGGTTAAGATCCCCTTACTTGTCTTTTAAGAAAAATAATAGTAATAATAATAACAATTTAACTTAGGGAGACAAGGTAAAGGTGAAAAGTTAAATCACACATAAAGATAATAAGAGATGAGTCAAAAGGTAAGTACATGGTGATTGCTAAACAGAGTTCACAGACAATAATTGGCACAGTAATCCAGAAATGGGAGGGCGAGGTCAACTCAATTTGGGATGTTCAGTCAGTGAAAAGGCATGCTTTAAGTGGGGTCTTGGGTAACAGATGGGATTTGATGAGGCCAGAGTGAAGGACTGAAGGCACAGAGTGAAGGGAAACAAAAAGGAAGGAAGTGATGGGGGCTGGTGTGGTTGTTAGGGGCTTGGAGTGAGGTCCAACATGTGAATTTTCTATTGAGAGAGTGCCCATTTATTTATTATTTATTTTTTGGCTGCTGGACAGTACAGGGATCAAACCCTCTACCTTCGTGTTATTAGCACCATGCTCTAACCAACTGAGCTAACTGGCCAGCTCCAAGAGAGTGCTCATTTATAGGGGAACCCACACAGATGTGCTGCCAGCACAATCAAAGTCAATAGTGTGTGCATGCCAGCAAGTGCTCAGAATACAATGTAAACTTCAAAGGCAACAGTTTTTGACCACAGGAAATGCTCAAACATCAAACTATGCTTTGACTCACAGAAGGTTTCCAAATAGAATCTCCACAAAAAAGTAAAGGAATCCTAGATGCTGAAAACCTCCCATCTTAGAGTCACAGACCATGCAAACAATTCTTGGAATTCATTCCACCACCTTCCCAAAGCAGGCCCAGGAAGAATGAAATAGAAATCTGTTTTCTTTTTACTCTAAGCAAATAGTTTTACTGAAAAAGATACAATAATCTGAAACAGTCTGGCCTGAAAATGATTAGGAAGAACAGTAGAGATTAGGATGCAGTGAGAAGGATCAAGAAAAAGAAATCATGAATGAGAGGCAGGATGGAATAACAGAAAACTGAACTTTTTCTCATCAGTACATCTTCCAGAGCTTGTCTATCACCTGGGGGTGAGGCCTTGTGCTAGGATTTCTTCCCCAAACACAAAAGCATAAACTATAAAACCAGAAACTCCATTTGACACATCAGCTGACTCTCAGACACTTCATTATTCTTCAAGGGCCTCAAGGTGAGAGACACTGTCACACATTCACAGCCTTTCCAATTGCCAACAGCATCACTAGTCTAATCTTGGCAAGGCAGGCTAGGGTTCTGGCTTCCAGCATAAGGATCCCAGGAAACCTTAGCTGCATATGGCAAGAGAGGGAGGAAACCCTTCAACTCTTGGTGTCTTATCTGTAAAATGAAAGAGTTGAACTAAATGTGTTTAAAAAAAAACAAAACTTTTATTAACAGATAATACACATTCAGAAGTTTACAGAAGTGTATGGTGATGGATTTTCACATGCTGACCACACCCATGTAAACAGTACCCACAGATCAAGAGACAGAATATCCCAACATTCCAGAAGCCCCCTTGTGCCCTGTGCCAGTCTCTACTCCCTCCACTATCCTGGTTTCTAACAGCACAGGTAAGTTTTTCCTGTTTTTCTACTTTATAGAAATAGAATTATACATTCTTTTGTTTTTGTTTTCTTTTGTTCAACATATTCATGAGATTCACCCATATTAAAGAGTTGGACTAGATGATTTTTAAGGAAGCTTCAAATTCTAACATATTACCATTTTAATACTACCCTTATACATTGCTGATGTACGTTGTATAAATTTTGGCGATATCCTTCAAAATATAAAATGCACACACTTTCATTTGTCTATTCCATACTGAGGTATTTATCCTATAGATATATTGCACATGCAAATATGCGTGTGTATGTGTGTGCAAACAATCCTACAGATAGATATCCATTGCAGTATTATTTATAACAACAAAAGACTAAAAACAATGTCCTTCAACAGGAGACTGATTAAATTAAACAAATAATATGCAACCAATTAAAAAAAAAAAGAAGTTTATCTATACCTCCCATATGGGAAAATGTTGACAATGTATTTTTAGGAGGAAAAAAAGTGGTCCTAGAACAGCACATTCAGTGCTGCTCCATTTGCATAAAAACAAGAAGCATGCGCTATTTATGAGTACTATGTGTATGTGCATGCACAGAAAAGAAATCTCTGGAACGGTATAGTTCAAATTCCTAACAGCATTTAACTCTGGGAAATGAGAAAGCAACTTTACTTTTTACTTCTAAAAATTCTATAGTTTAATTTTTTTTAACAAAGTAAACATGTTTTTTGTTAAATTTCTTTTCACACAATATAGAAATACATGGAGTAAATAGTAAAAGCCCTACTTTTCTCCAATCTGTTTTCTAAAAAGGAAGTCTCTCTTCTCTGTATGTACAACAAAGAATGAAAACCTATTAAATTCTCCATACTGCATGACCTAAGGAAGCCCCAGGATCTGGAGGTCTATTACCCACAAGCTCACAAATAGCTTCCTGTTAACAGTGATCACATTGGTCTGCACTGGCTCCTGTAGCATATGCTGCCTGGTCAAGGAGGAGGCGTGTCTTCCTCAAGTGTGTCAGCAGAGTCATATGTGTATACACAAGAAGAAAGGGACCCAAGGACAAAGATCTGGCTGAAATGCTACTAAAATCACAGGAAAACAGAAATAGCCAGTGCTAATAAAGAAAAGGCAGGAAAGCACAAAGGAACACACCCTCTCACTAAACCTTCAAGCCACTCCCTCGCCAGGATCATGTTAACTTTGTTTTTATTTTTTATTTTATCAATATACAATGTAGTTGATTTTCATGTCCCTTTACCAATTCCTTCCTCCCCCTCCCACCCATCAATATCATATCTGTTCACTTGTCTTAACAAGTTCAAGGAACTGTGGTTGTTGTGTCTTCTTCCCCGCCCCCCACCCTGTTTGTTTGTGTATTTATTTATTTATTTATAGCTCCCACAAATAAGTGAGAACATGTGGTATTTCTCTTTCTGTGCCTGAACTGTTTCGCTTAATATAATTTTCTCTAAGTGCATCAATGTTGTTGCAAATGGTAGTATTTCATTCTTTTTTACAGCAGAGTAATATTCCATTGTGTAGATATACCATAGTTTCCTTATCCACTCATCTGATGATGGACATTTGGGCTGGTTCCAACTCTTGGCTATTGTAAATAGTGCTGCAATAAACACTGGAGTATAGGTATCCCTTTGACATGATGATTTCCATTCCTCTGGGTATACTCCCAGTAGTGGAATAGCTGGGTCATATGGTAGACCTATCTGTAATTGTTTGAGGAATCTCCAAACCATTTTCCATAAAGGCTGCATCATTTTGCAGTCCCACCAACAGTGTAGGAGGGTTCCTTTTTCTCCGCAAACTCGTCAGCACTTATCACTCTCAGTCTTTTGGATATTAGCCATCCTAACTGGAGTGAGATGGTAGCTCAGTGTGTGTGTTTTTTTTTTTTTAAAGATGACCGGTAAGGGGATCTTAAACCTTGATGTGGTGTTGTCAGCACCACACTCTCCCAAGTGAGCTAACCGGCCATCCCTATATAGGGATCCAAACCTCTGGCCTTGGTGTTATTAGCACTACACTCCCCCAAGTGAGCCATGGCCCAGCCCCTCAGTGTGGTTTTGATTTGCATGTCCTGAATGCTGAGTGATGTTGAGCATTTCTTCATGTGTCTTTTGGCCATTCATATATCTTCCTTAGAGAAATGCCTATTCATCTCCTTTGCCCATTTTTCAATTGGGTTACTTGTTTTTTTGCTATAAAGTTGTTTGAGTTCCTTGTATATTCTGTATATTAATCCTTTGTCAGATGTATATTTTGCAAATATTTTCTCCCACTCTGTTGGTTGTCTTTTAACTCTGTAATTATTTCTTTTGCTGTGCAGAAGCTTTTTAGTTTGATATAATAACATTTGTTTATTTTTCCTTTGGTTGCCTGTGCTTTTGGAGTCATATTCATGAAGTCTGTACCCAATCCTACTTCCCGGAGTGTTTCCCCTGTGTTTTCTTTAAGGAGTTTTATTGTTTCAGGGTGTATACTTAATTCTTTAATCCATTTTGAGTTGATTTTGATATATGGTGAGAGGTATGGGTCTAGCTTCATTTTCTTGCATATGGATATCCAGTTTTCTCAGCACCATTTGCTGAAGAGGCAGTCTCTTCCATAGTGTGTAGACTTGGTGCCTTTGTCAAAGATCAGATGGCTGTAGGTGTACAGGGTGATTTCTGGATTCTCTATTCTATTCCACTGATCCGTGTGTCTGTTTTTATGCCAGTACCATGCTGTTTTGGTTATTATAGCTTTGTAGTATAGTTAAAAGTCAGGTAGTGTTATGCCTCCAGCTTTATTTTTTTTGCTCAGTGCTGCATTGGCTATGCGTGGTCTTTTGTTATTCCATATAAATGTCAGGATAGTTCTTTCCATTTCTGAGAAAAATGTCATTGGAATTTTGATGGGAATTGCATTGAATTTGTATATCACTTTGGGTAGTATGGACATTTTCACTATGTTGATTCTTCCAATCCAAGAGCATGGGATATCATCTTTCTATCTTCTTCTATCCTCTCTAATTTCTCTCAGGAGTGGCTTGTAGTTCTCATTATAGAGATTTTTCAGTTCCTTGGTTAACTCAATTCCTAAGTATTTTTTTTGGGGGGGCTATCGTAAATGGGCAGGCTTTCTTGATTTCTCTTTCAGCATGTTCACTATTGGAGAATAGAAATGCTACTGATTTTTGTGTGTTGATTTTGTATCCTGCTACTGTGCTGAAATCATTTATCACCTCCAAGAGTTTTTTTGTAGAGGCTTTAGGCTGTTCAATATATATGATCATGTCATCTGCAAACAGGGACAGTTTGACTTCATCTTTTCCAATCTGGATGCCCTTTATTTCCTTCTCTTCTCTGATTGCTCTGGCTAGTACTTCCAACACTATGTTGAATAGGAGTGGTGAGAGTGGGCATCCTTGTCTAGTTCCTGTTCTTAAAGGAAAAGCTTTCAGCTTTTCCCCATTCAGGATGATATTGGCAGTGGGTTTATCATATATGGCTTTAATTATGTTGAGATCCTTTCCGTCAATGCCTAACTTATAGAGGGTCTTTGTCATGAATGAGTGTTGAATTTTATCAAATGCTTTTTCAGCATCTATAGAGATGATCATATGGTCCTTGTGTTTGATTTTATTAATATGGTGTATCACATTTATTGATTTGCATATGTTGAACCAACCTTGCATCCCTGGGATGAATCCCACTTGATCGTGGTGAATAATTTTATGTATGTGTTGCTGTATTCTGTTTGCTAGTACTTTAGTGAGGATTTTTGCATCTATATTCATCAAGGATATCGGCCTGTAGTTTTCTTTTTTGGTTATATCTTTACCTGGTTTTGGTATCAGGATGATGTTTGCTTCATAGAATGAGTTTGGGAGATTTGTGTCTGTTTCAATCTTTTGGAATAGTTTGTAAAGAATCGGTGTCAATTCCTCTTTGAAAGTTTGGTAGAATTCTGCTGTGAATCCATCTGGTCCTGGGCTTTTCTTTGTTGGGAGCCTTCTGATAACAGCCTCAATCTCCTTTATTGTTATTGGTCTGTTCAGATTTTCTACGTCTTCATGGCTCAGTTTTGGAAGCCTGTGTGTGTCCAGAAATTTATCCATTTCCTCCAGATTTTCAAATTTGTTGGCATATAATTGTTTACAGTAGTCTCGAATGATTCCTTGTATTTCAGATGAATCAGTTGTAATATCACCTTTTTCATTTCTAATTTTGGTTATTTGAATCTTCTCTCTTCTTTTTTTTGTTAGCCATGCTAATGGTTTGTCAGTTTTATTTATCTTTTCAAAAAACCAACTTTTGATTCATTGATCTTTTGTATTGTTTTTTGGGTTTCAATTTCATTACGTTCTGCTCTGATCTTAATGATTTCTTTCCGTCTGCTAACTTTAGGTTTGGATTCTTCTTGTTTTTCTAGTTCTTAAAGGTGAAGTGTTAGGTTGTTCACTTGCCATCTTTTCATTCTTCTGAAGTGAGCATTCAATGCAATAAATTTCCCCCTTAGTACTGCTTTTGTAGTATCCCACAGGTTTTGGTATGATGTATCATTATTTTCATTAGTTTCAATAAATTTTTTGATTTCCTGATTGATTTCTTCTTGGATCCATATGTCATTAAGTAGAATGCTGTTTAATTTCCATGTGTTTGTATAGTTTCCAGAATTTCATTTGTTATTGATTTCTAATTTTAATCCATTGTGGTCTGAGAAAATACATGGGATAATTCCAATTTTTTTGAATTTGTTGAGACTTGATTTGTGACCTAATATGTGATCTATCCTGGAGAATGATCCACGTGCTGATGAGAAGAATGAATATTCTGAGGTTGTTGGATGGAATGTTCTGTAGATATCTGCCAAGTCCAATTGGTCTAGAGTATTGTTTAGATCTTGTGTTTCTCTGCTGATTCTTTGCCTAGATGATCTGTCCAATATTGACAGTGGGGTGTTCAGATCCCCTGATATTATGGTATTAGTGTCTATTTCCTTCTTTAGGTCTAATAGAGTTTGTTTTATAAATCTGGCTGCTCCAACATTGAGTGCGTACATAGTTATGATTGTTATGTCTTCTTGTAGTGTCCCTCATTGTCTCTTTTTATGGTTTTTAGTTTAAAGTCTATTTTGTCAGATATAAGAATTGCTACTCCAGCTCGTTTTTCTTTTCTGTTTGCATCGTAAATCTTTTTCCATACTTTCACTCTTAGTCTATGTGAGTCTTTATGGGTGAGGTGGGTCTCTTGAAGGCAGCATATAGTTGGGTCCTCCTTTGTAATCCAGTCAGCCAGTCTGTGTCTTTTGATTGGGGAATTTAAGCCTTTTACATTAAGAGTTGTTATTGAAAGGTGTTGATTTATTCCTAACATTTTATTGATTATTGTTTGGTTGTCTTAGGTGTCTTTTGTTCCTTGCTTTCTGATTTACTGTTTGTTTTCTGTGTTTGTTGGTTCCTTGGGTTGTAGATAGCCTTTCTGTTTGTTTGTTTTCTCTTTGTGAATGCCATTTTTATTATACTAGTGGGTTTTGGTTTTTCTTGGGTTTTTATGGCAGTGGTAGTTATTTTTAAGGAACCAAACCCAGTACTCCCTTGAGAATTTCTTTTAAGGGTGGTCGTGTGGTGGTGAACTCCCACAGTTTTTGTTTGTCTGAGAAATACTATTAGACCTTCATTTTGGAAGGATAGCTTTGCAGGGTAGAGTATTCTTGGCTGGCAATCTCTGTCTTTTCGTATTCTGAATATATCATCCCATTCCTTTCTGGCTTTTAGGGTTTGTGATAAAAAATCTGATGTTAGTCTGATTGGGGCTCCCTTATAGCTGATTTGACACTTCTCTCTTGCAGCTTTTAAGATTCTTTGTCTTTGAGTATTGCCAATTTGACATGTCTTGCAGAAGACATGTTATATTCAACCCCTTTTTGGGTTGAATACGTTTGGAGATCGTTGAGCTTCCTGGATCTGAAGATCTGTGATTTTTCCTATACCTGGGAAGTTTTCTGCCACTATTTTGTTGAATATGTTTCCAATGCAATCTCCTTTTTCTTCCCCTTCTGGAATACCCATGTCTCGTATATTTGAGCGCTTAAGGTTGTCTGATATCTCAGATTTTCTTCAATGCCTTTCTTTTTTTTTTTTGTCTGCTTGTGTTATTTCAAACAGCCCATCTTCAAGTTCAGAGGTTCTCTCTTCAACTTCCGCAAGCCTGCTGGTTAAACTCTCCTTTGTGTTTTTTATTTCGCTGAATAACTTCTTCAGTTTGTCATGTTCTGCTACATTTTTTTTCAGGACATTGATTTCCTTGTACATTTCCTCTTTCAGGTCCTGTATACTTTTCCTCGTTTCATCATGTTGTCTAGCTGAGTTTTCTTGTATCTCATTCAGTTTCCTTAGAATTCACTTGAAATTTCTTGTCAGTCATTTCAAGGGCTTCTTGTTCTACAGGATCTAGAGCTTGAGAATTATTATCCTTTGGTGGTGTACTTTCTTGATTTTTCATATTTCTGGTATCTTTTCTTTGATGTTTATTCATTGTGGCAGGGGGTTTCACAGTCCACAGGTTTGACACTATTGACTAAGATGTTGCTGTGGTTGCCAATTTGGTATGGCTACCTTAGTGACTGCTCAGTTGGCCATTAGTGCCTTGTGTGTGTGGTTGCCTCGGGTCTTGGGCCTCTCTGGGGAGCCATCTCTCTTGTTAGCTTGGACTCGGTTGGGCTGCTGGGTCATGGGGCGGTGCCCCAGGGTGTGTGGTCTCTGCTGAGCTTCCACCTCCGGTGCTGGACTTCTCCTTGTTCCGTGCACTCTGGCCCAGGCTGCTGGGATGCGCAGAGGCACCGCAGAGCATGTGGTCTCTGCGGAGCTTCCCCTTCCCCTGCTGGATGTCTCCCTGCTCCCTGCACACTAGGCCGGGCTTGGGATGGAGCCAGGTGGCGGTGGTGAAGCCTCCCTGCTGCTGCATCGCGCAGCGGCGCCCCCCCCCCCAGGGTGTGTGGACTCTACGAGCTTCTATATCCTCTCCTGGACATCTCTGTGCTCTGTACGCATTGGGCCGGGCTGCTGGATCGCACGGCAGCAGTGTGGTCCCCGTGGAGTTCCCGCCTCCCCTGCCGGACGTCTCCCTGCTCCGTGCACACTGGGCTGGGCTTGGATTGGAGCCGGGTGCCTGCGGTGAAGCCTATCTGCCGGATCGTGCGACTGCGGCCCTGCAGGGCATGTAGTCTCCGAGGAGCTTCTGCCTACCCCGCTGGAAGTCTCCCCGTTACATATGCACTTGATGTTATGTTTTTATAGTTTAAATTGGTTGATCGGTGGGAGAGAGTGACGCTAGGGACCGTCTATTCTACCATCTTGACCGGAAGTCTCATTCTAAATTCTTAGCAATGTACTGAGCAGTCACAACGTGGTTCTGAAGGCCACAATAACTCTCTCCTTTCCACGAACCAGCGCAGGCTACTGGTCTGCACTGATCCTGAAGACCGAACGAAGCTGCTTACTGGTCATCTGTGAAATTCTCCAAGATCCAGAAAAGCATACGCCCAAATGTAAGCTCCATGAGAACAGGGCCCTTGCCTGTTTTCCTCCACTAAGTCCCCATCCCCAGTCCAGAACCCAGTCCAGAGTAGATGCTCTGTAAATACTTGCTGAATCTTACTTCTGCCTTTTATTTATTTATTTATTTATTTTTGTCTTTTTCGTGACCGGCACTCAGCCAGTGAGCGCACCGGCCATTCCCATATAGGATCCGAACCCGCGGCGGGAGCGTCGCCGCGCTCCCAGCGCCGCACTCTCCCGAGTGCGCCACGGGCTCAGCCCTTACTTCTGCCTTTTAAATTAAGACTAACATACCTCAAGACAAGGATAGTCGCAAAGGTTTAAAATTTACAAATATTTTCATGAATCTCTCTTTTGATCTCCAATATCACTCATCATGTAGCATAAGTAAGGAGGATAGGATCTCCATTCTACATTGAAGAAATTAAGAATAAGAGAGATGAAATGACTCCAGCTCGCTCCTAGGGGTTCTCACAGTCTTTGAACATAGGAAGGGGCCGGCCCGTGGCTCACTCGGGAGAGTGCGGTGCTAATAACACCAAGGCCCCGGGTTCGGATCCCATATACGGATGGCCGGTTCGCTCACTGGGTGAGCGTGGTGCTGACCACACCAAGTCAAGGGTTAAGATCCCCTTACCGGTCATCTTTAAAAAAAAAAAAAAAAAAAAAAAAGAACATAGGAATCTCCCTTCTTCTATACTATTCTCCCATTCTCATTTCCTATCTCCTAAGGCATGTCCTATTCATTGTCCTCTGGCCTGCTGAAGAGGCTCATTTAACATCCTCATTGCAGAAGTGAGAGAACGACAGACTGACAGATCCAGAACTGAAAGTCAGGTGTGTCCTGATACTGGCATCAATCACCTTGCTACCATATCAAAATGGTTACTGTGCCCAACTTTACAAATTTGAAATCACTAAAAAAGCCTATTTGGATGAATAAATCATATAAGCAACACATTTAATATCTTAAATCACACTTTTTTTAAAATGAAGGACAAGTACCATTTAAATAGCAATGTTAGAACAGCTAAAAAATCATTTGTAATTAGTATGCTGAGAGGTATAAACAGGTGCTTTTCAAATGTTTAGAAACAGCTGGTTAAACCTAGGAGGATATACACATATATAAAAAAATACTGTTGTTTTTTAATTGTCATCCCCATTTAGTAGATAAGGAAAAGAGGCTTATAGTGTAAGGCAATTGCCCCAGATCACAGAGCTACTGAGTGGCAGAGCTAGGCCTGGCATCCAAACAGACTGACTTCAGTTGGCTGCTCTTAACTGCTTTGTTGTAGTATTATCTCTCCTGTTAAATGATGGTTGTATCAGGGTGGCAGTATTAAGGCTCATTTTTACTTTTTTCTTTATATCTTTCAAGAGGAAAAATATGACAACAATACAGCACTTTCCATTTTTATAAAAAGAAAACCATTTTTTCCTTAAATGGTTTAAGGGGTTCCCCCTGTAATCTTGGTAATATTATTTAAATGCTCAGAAGTCCTTCCCTTCAACGATCACTGTGAAGATAAAGCTTCCTTACCCAAAATATAGGAAATATGAAATAGCGGTGTTCAGATTAGGAGGATATTGTCGGCCATACATAATTGCTGCCAAGAAGGCTGTTGAAAGGCTAGCTGTGTGTGGGCAAGAGATGACTTCTCTGAGGCTCTATCCTTCACAGGGAGGATAAAATAAAATAATGCTTATAAAGAGCTTAGGACCATGCTTCCTAAATGTTAATTATTCTCATCTTTATTATCATTAAAACAGTTACTACACCACATTCTTGCCATTCGATGAAGTACATCTCTGCCCATTTTAATGTTTTCCAATCTAATTTATCATTAATACCTTACTTATTATACTATACTTACTGTACTGCCCCGCTGCCACCTCCACCTCCACCTCCTACCCCCACCCCCCAAGCCAGTAGTAGCTGGGTGTCAGCTCAGAATCAAGAATTGTTGTATTTAGTTCAGTTCAAGCTAGGTATTTTCACCTTATTTTTCCTCTAGTCTTAGTGATATTAAAACAACAAATACATAATTTTTCCAAGTCAGACCCTGCCAGAACTATGCTTAAGACTATCAGGGTCCCTCATTCCCTTCATGGGTTATAGAGGAATATGTGCTCTCCACGGAGAGCCCAGTCCAGGAAGTGAAACACCTCATTACAAATTAAGCTACTACAAAAAAATCTTGCTGGCTCCTGACAATCACAAGAAAAGAAAGAGTTTTCCATTGTGGCTTTTGAGCCACAAAAAAATAGATCACAAAACAGAAACACTGATTGTAGTTCCAGTTATCAGGCGCTTTGGACTACCTACTAGAAAGGTCTTGTTTCAACCAAATTGCAGCTTATGTGAAAAGATAAATTGTGTGGGTTTTTGTTTTTGTTTTTCCTTAAACTGTTGGGAGGCCATCGAATTTAAATAGCCAAAGGATTCTAGCCAAGAATGAAAGAACACAAACTGGGGTGAAATCACAAGGCCTTGCACCATCTCTGTGTGAAAAAGTGGGATTCAATTGTCTGATACCCAAGTCATCTTACATTTCAAACCAGTACACCACCTGAGAGACGGTGCTACACAAGAGAGCAAGCTTATCTTTTCAGACCAGGGTTCTCAAGTGGTATTTGTCCACGTCTTTGTCCACCTGTCTCAGTCCTTCTGACTTTCTGTTGCTTCAATTCCCATTCCTACTGACCCAATTGCTCTGTTCTAGTCATGTGGATACAGGTCTCAGGAGAGCCAGGTCTCATGAGGACGCATGAATGAAGAAAGAACTGGCTCCTGTCTTAAGGATCTCAGGTGTTCTGATGCCCATATCAGTCACCTTGCCATCTGTCTTAGCTGCTTGGGTTGCCATAACAAAGTACCACAGGCTTAAACAACAGACATCTACTTTCTGACAGTTATGGAGGCTGGGAAGTCCAAGATCAAGGTGCCAGCTGATTGAGTTTCTGCTGAGGGCTCTGTACCTGGCTTGCAGATGGCTGCTTTCTCCCTGTGTCCTCACATGGTGGAGAAAGAAGAGAGCAAGAGCAAGGGAGCTTGTGTTTCTTCTTACAACGGGTGACAGGGAGGTAAGCAAATAACTCTAATAAAAGGGGAAATGTGCTACAACAAAGGCAAGTCTAGAATGTGAAGGCTTCAGAAAGAGTAAGGATTTGTGAAGTGGAAGGGGAAATGACATATTAAGCAGCAGGAACAGGGATGAACAAAGACACGGAGGCATGACACTGTTTCAAAGTGATAAGGAGGGAAGGCCAGTTAGTTCAGTTGGTTAGAGCACAGCACTATAACACCAAGGTCACAGTTTGGATCCCTATACAGGGCAGCCGCTAGAAAAAAGAAAAGTTATAAGGAGTAGAGTGTGAAGAGAGATGGGGTTGGAAAGGCAAGCCAGGGCTGGGAATTGACCCATTTGTTTACCGTCTTGCCTTCTCCCAGTATAGGCTCCAACCCAGGCTAGCCTCACACTGAGATGAGTTCAGATCCTTTCAGGTCTGAACTAAGAGTCTGGGTGAATCTGTGCTAGCAACATGAGGGACTGGGTACACACCCAAAGAAAGGAAGAGCAGAATGGAGGAAGATTTGCAGAAAGACAGCTAGAGCAAGAACACCCAAGTCCACAAGGGCCAGCACTGTTCTCCACATAGTGGTCAGAGTTATTTTATTAAACAAAGGCCAAATCCTGTCCCTCCATTCAAAACCCTCTAATGGCTTCTTACCTCACTCAGAGTAAAAGCCAAGGTCTTTATGAGGAATGTCCAGTGTCAGGACTTTTGCACTTGCTTTTTGCTCCTCTGTCTGGAAAGTTCTTCGCCAGGTAATGGCATGGCTCCCTCCCTCATTTCCTTCAGACCCTCCTCAAAAGCCACTCTCCCTCATCCCTCCATATCTAAAATGCTGACACTCACCCCAGACATTTCACATCCCATTTTCCTGCTTCATTTTTACCTCCTGAGCACTAATCACTAAGATTCTTTATATCTTACTTATTGTCTGTCTCCCCCACAAGATTGTAATGTATGCTACATGAGGGCAAGGATTTTTGTCTGTTTTGTCCAACACTGTGTCACCAACATCTTGAACAATGCATGGCACATAGTATGAGGACACTTCAAAAAGTTAATGGAAAAACAGAATTAAAGGATAATACAAATCTTTCCATGAACTTTTTGAACTACCCTCATATAAGGTCCTCAATATATACCTGATAAATGAGAGGAAAAAATGGGCAGTGTCTTTGCTGCTTGAGGCATTCCAGTCCTCTGGCACTCTGTAATCAGGTGGAGAAATGAATGCACAAAGGAGTAGAGTAAGGTAAGATAGAGGTGAAGAGAGCTCTGTGGGAAAAAAGATTACCTAGTCTATATCATAGGCATAGTAAGCAGGCAGAAGATCTAAAAGAACAGAAAACAAAGATCCCTGACTGTAAGCAGTGAACATCTAGATGAAGACTCAAAACCAACCCATGAAATAATCAGAGGACAAGCAAGAAGTTAAAAATTGGAAATTTCACAAAATAACAATGGCTCCCATTTTCTGAGTGTTTACTATGGGCCAGGCCAAACATCTTAAATGCATGACCTCATTCAATCCCCACAGTCCTAATAAAGTGGGTATTATCATTAGCTGCACTTTGCAGAGGAAGAACAGATGTTCAGAGATGTGAAGTAGTTTAGCCAAGATAAGTGGCAGAGCTGGGATTTTAAACTAATTGTACTGATTCCAAGGTCCATGCTCAGACCCACCCGGCTATGGCCTTTAGGAACTCAGAAAGGCGAGTGGGTCACATGGGCTACTCCCCCTGGGGAGAAGCCTGCGCTGGACCTTGGAAACTAGGAGCATGGGGGCCTTGGCAAATGAGGGCTACAGCTAGCACAGAGTGGAAGATGCATCTTAGGTAATATCAATAACAACAAAAACAGCAATTGATTGTGAGGGAATTGAATACTTACAAACTGCCAGATACTGTTATAAGGTCTTTATCATAAATCATCTCAATGACTCAAAGTGCTATAATTATCCCCATTTCATAGTTAAGGAAACTAAGGCATGGAGTAGTTAAACATTTGCTCATAAGCAGCAGAGCTGAGATCTGAATCCAGGCAGTTTAGCTACAGGTTCATCCTGTATGAACTACTCACTAACAAGAAAAAAAAAAGGCTACCAAAATATACATAACATGTATCTGCACATGCACACAGTCCCCAAGGACAAGTGGCAAAAGCCCTCACTTGGCTTCTCTGTGGCCCGTTCCACAGTTACTAGTGACAGCTGCATTCTATACTTTCCCATCCTCACTCCCTGTCTTAATCTACGCTGGATATGTTTGTTGCTAGGTTGTCTCCCAAAGGCCTCTGTCTGATCTAATGGCAAGCTTTTTTCCCTAAAGATGCTACCATCAATTAGAGGTGAAATTTAAATCTGCCACGCAGAAAGCACTCTACTCATTTGCTCAGACAAATGAGCTTAATCGGAGGAAGGTCACAGCTCTAAGTATTCTGTCAAAGGCTGTTTTTATAGAGGGCTTCCATTTGCAGCGAGGAGCTGAGGGTCACCTCTGACCTGCCAATGATGCAGACAAGCTGATTCACAGCAACAACCCTCAAGCCATGGCTGCTGGGCTGGTGCTGACCCTGGAGAGACACTGGGGTTAAGAGCCTCACTTCCTAACTCTCTTCCCCCCCCCTTCTCACAAACTGCCTGCAGGGCCGAACCTTTTTTTTTTGAGTCTTGGTGAAGACCTGTGTCTCACTGCTAGGTATTAATAAGAACACCTACTTATCTGCGCCACAAATGGCCAAAATTTAATCAGAGAGCAATACCCTATGACGGCTCAGCAAGTAAAAACCATGGGGTTATCAAGATGTGTGCTAATCACAGTCTCAATTCGCAATACAGAGTTAGTCACAGCAAAAAGAGCTACACCACAAAGTAATGGGGATCCGGCTAGGCACACTTTGCAAATGGGAATGATCCAGCTGCTGCAAGGATGTGTGAGATCGTTCTGCGTACCCACACTCACCCTCACCAGAACCACCCTCTTACCCCTACAAGATCAAGGTAGCACAGAGATCTTACAGCTTCAGCTTTCAGTTTCAGATTATTCTCTCTTCAGGGACTGGTACGTGCTTCAAGGCATCTTTCAAATCATCGTGTTCAACATGCTAAAATGAATGATTCAAAACTGCCTCACTTCTAGGTATATACCAACAAAAGTGCACATATATGTGCCCCTAAATTAACGTACAAGAATGTTCACAGCAGCACTATTCCTAACTGCCCCAAACTGTGAAGTACCTAAATGTGCGGGAAGAATAGAAGGGAATAAATAAATTGTAGAATATTCACATGATGGGACTATATACAGTAATGAGTGAACAATCTACAATTACACACGACCATGGATGAATTTATGGATACAATTACACACAACCATGGATGAATTTATGTATTCTACCTCAGATGAATCTCAGAAACATAATGTTGAGTTAAAGAAGCCAGACATAAAAATATGCATTTGGTATGATTCCATTTTTAAAGTACAAAAGCAGGCAAAACCATTCTATACTGTCCGAAGCCGGGATATTGCTTATCCTTGTTGAGGGGAGAAACGAGGAGGGGGATTTGAGAGGGAGATCATCTTCTGTTTCTTTTCTTTTCTTTTTTGGTGGCTGGCCAGTAAGGGGATCCAAACCCTTGACCTTGGTGTTATCAGCACCATGCTCTAACCAACTAAGCTCACTGGTCAGCCCTTCTGTGTCCCGCCCCCCCCGACTGGGCCTTTTTTTCTTGATCTGGGTACTGGCTGCATAGGTGCGTTCAGGTTGTGGATATTCATTGAGTTGTACTTAAGATGGGTGCACTTTTCTCAATATATATTATACTTCAGTGAGAAGTTTTTGAAAACTGCCCAATCACATCCATTACCCCTACACAAATATCCTTAAAGATTTCCACCACCACAGCAAGTCATTGATAGGAGCCACCAAAATAATGGCTAGTATTGACTGAGCTATAAGTATGTGTCAGGCACCATGCTAAGTACATTACAAACAGGATTTTACTTAATTCTCAGAAACATCCTTTTTTTTTTCTTTTTCTTTTGGTGACTAGACTGGTACAGGGATCCAAACCTGTAAACTTGGTGTTATAAGGCTACACTCTAACCAACTGAGCAGCCAGTCAGCCCCCAAAACATCCTTTGAAAGAGCTGTTTTTACTCCCAATTTGAAGGAACAGGAAAATGACGCTTTGACAGTTTAAGTTTCATGCCTATAGTTGGCCAGCTACTACTGCATGGCAGTCAAGATGCCAGGTGTGACTCCAAAGCTCATGGCCTTAACATTTGGCTACGCGAATGCAAAGGGGTTCAAGTTATATAAATAGAGAAGTTGCCTTAGGCTCTCAAACTCTTTTCTTCTTTATGACGCTAACTTTTTTTTTTCTTCAAGTTTCCATACATAGCATTGATGATACTGATTTTTTTGTCAAGTTCAGTCCAGTTGTCTTGTAAAAAGTATCACATTCTGGATTTGTCTGTGTCCTCGTGGTAAGGTTCAGATTAAATATATTTGGCAAGAAGGCACATAATGTTAGGTTGAATTGCTAATGAAGATGTTAAGTCTAATAACTGTTAAGGTGGTAACCTCCAGATCTCTCCATTATAAAGGTACAGTCCCCCTTTGTAATTAGGAATTAATCTGTTGGGTAATATTTTGAGATCATGTGTATCAGTCCATTTTTGTTGCTTATAACAAAATATATGAAACTGGGTGATTTATAATGAAAAATGAAATTGTTGCTTATAGTTTTAGACTGGTAAGTCTGAAGTCCAGGGAACATAGCTGGTGAGGGTCTTGGTGGTGGCAACAATGACCCAGTGGCCTCACACTGCAAGATGGTGGAAGCAGAGAGAGCAGAGAGACTTTCTTCTTCTTTTAAAGCCCTCAGAACCACGCCCCTTATCACCATTTTTAATCCATTCACTACTGCATGGTCCTGCAATCCAATCACCTCTTCAAGGCTCCACCTTTAGATTACCATAATAGGATTTCCCACCCTTTTAACAGTCACAGTGGGGGCTAAGTTTCTAATACGTAAAACTTGGGGGACACAATTCAAGTTCCAGTGAGTTTTGGGGGAACATAATTCAATCCACTACATCATGTAAATATCAAGTTCCCTCAAAACCATTCCCTGTTTTTATTTTTTATTTTTTTAGTTTTTAAAATCAACTTTTAGGGTTGGCCAGTTAGCTCAGTTGGTTAGAGTGCAGTGTTATAACACCAAGGTCAAGGGTTTGGATCCCCATACTGGCCAGCCATCAAAATAAATAAATGAAATCAACTTTAGTGAGGCATAACTTACATACAATAAACTTTATCCATTTAAAGTGTGCAATTTGATAATTTTGAAATATGCATACATGAGTGAAATTATCACCACGATCAAAATATGGAATATTTTCACCACCCCCCAAAGTTTTCTCATGCCCCTCTGCAATTAATTCTTGTTGCCACCCCAGCTTTCGAGCTACTATTGATCTGCTTACTGTCACTATAGTTTGCATTTTCCAGAGCTTTATAGACACAGAATCATAATTTGTAGTCTTTTTTGTCTGGTTTCTATCGCTGTCACCAGAATGACTGTGAGATTCAACCATGCTGTTGCATGTAGCAGTATTTAATTCCTTTTGATCACGGAGTACTGCTACACTGGATGGATGTACCACAGTTTTTTTAATTCACTGCTGATGGACCTTTGGGTGGTTTCCAGTTTGGGGCTCTCATGAACAAAGCTGCTAGAAAGAGTCGAGTACAAGTCTTTCTGTGTACATATGTTTTCATTTCTCTTAGGCAAATACCTAAAAGTGGAATGGTAAGTATGTTTAACTTTTTAATAAATTGCTAAAGAGTTTTCCAAAGCAATTCTACACTTTTACATTCCCATCAGCAGTGTGTGAGGGTTCTAATTGCTACATATCCTCACCAACACTTGGTCCTGCCAGTCATTTTACTCCCTAACGATTTTAAAATCCAATGATGTTCCTTGCCTGGTTAATTATACATTTGTGTGATTATATCTATCTTTTCTATTCCTGGATACCATGAGGGCCACGTTGAGTTCACCACAGTACCTAGCAAACAGTAAGTGCTTAATTTACATGAACATTCAATAAATACTGGTTGAATGAATGAAATCTGTCACCCACCCCTACACAAAAAGATGGTAAGCTAATTATTACCAGATTTATGAGTTATCAGGAAGTTTCTTTCTACAACCACCTGGTCCCATATCCTGGATTTCCTCATTCAACCAAGCCCTCCAGCCAAGGGCTTTTGAAAATGAATGTGAACTGCAGCTAAAATATTGTGCCCAGGCAGGTGCCATGAGAGGCAGAGCCCCAGTTCTGTCACCAGGTTTTATGCAGGATTCTTCCCAAGAGAGTAGAGGAAGGGAATGTAAATGCTGCCACCTTCCCTCCAGTCAGGCTAACCCTGCACTTTACTGACCCTGATGTCCTCTGTACAGTGACAAAAGATTGAGATGTGGGCTGGCTGGTTAGCTTGGTTGGTTACAGCATGGTACTGACAACACCAAGGTCCAAGATTCGATCCCTGTACTGGCCAGTTGCCAAAACAAAAAACAAAAAAAACCTGGGATGTACCTTGACCCCCTCCCAAGGGCCAGCTTCCCACCACACCTGGGTTCCTAGAGCAACCAAACAATATCTTTTGAAATGAGATCACGTACACCAAGTGTCCAGAACAATGCCTAGATCACAGCAACACTCAATAAATGTGCAAGGAACAGAAAGTGGGGTGAGTGAACGTGATGGCAGACCATCTTTGGCATTATTATTTTCAACAGCTGCCAGGCTTCTTTGACTTCTGGGAGTTTTTCATTCCATGTGGACTAACTGAAATTAATATGCACTAACAAAACCGTGGCCTACCAGTTATTTATAAGGAATGGTTGGAATAGATTGTAATTCAAGATATAAAACAGGGGCCTTCTACTCAAAATGGATTAAAGACTTAAGTATAAGACCTGAAACTTTAAAATTACTCAGGGAAAATATAGGTGAAACACTTCAGGGACTAGGTCTGGGCAGACTTTATGAACATGAGCCCAAAAGCACAAGCAACAAAAGAAAAAATAAACAAATGGTACTATATCAAACTAAAGAGCTTCTGCACAGCAAAGGAAACAATCAAGAGTGAAACGACAAACTACAGAGTGGGAGAAAATTTTTGCTAACTATGCATCTGACAAGGGATTAATATCCATAATATACAAGGAATTCAAGCAATTATACAGTTAAAAAACAAATAACCCAATTAAAAAATGGGCAAAGGAACTGAATAGACATTTTTCAAAGGAAGACATAAAAATGGCCAATAGGTACATGAAAAAAATGTTCAACATCACTAGTCATCTGGGAAATGCAAATTAAAACCACATTCAGATATCATCTCACCCCAGTTAGACTGGCTATTGTAAAAAAAGAATGGGAATAACAAATGCTGGTGAGGATGTGGAGAGAAGAGAACACTCCTACATTGTTGGTGGGACTGTAAATTAGTACAACCACTATGGAAAACAGTATGGAGGTTTCTCAAACAACTATAGATAGATCCTCCATATGATTCAGCAATCCCATTTCTGGATATATACCCAAAGGAATGGAAATCATCAGGTCGAAGGGATACCTGCACTCCCATGTTCATCGCAGCTCTGTTCCCAATAGGGAAGATATGGAACCAACCTAAATGTCCATTGATGGATGATTGAATAAGGAGACTGTGGTATATATACACCACAGAATACTACTCTGCCATAAAAAAGAATGAAATCTTCCTATTTGCAACAACGTGGATGAGCTTGGAGAAACTTATGTTGCGTGAAATAAGCAATGCACAGAGGGATAAATACCATATGTACTTTTTCATAACTGGGAGCTGAGAGATAAAGAAGAAAGGAAAGAAAGCACAGTGGTGCACTGGACTTGCAGAGGGAGAGAACATACCTAGGGATACAAAGTGGAGTTGGGAAAGGGGAATGGGGAAGGAGGTTGGGGGATAATTGAGGGGATAACCGAGGGGATAATTGGGTGGGGGACACAGGGTATAATCACCATTTGTGTTAATGGACATGCTGCCAGTATGGATCTGGCCATCACATCTTAGGCAGAGTGGTGACAATCTGCTTTGTACCCCATGAATATTCATAACCAATAAAAACAGAACAAAAAACATTTATAAATAAATAAATAAATAAATAAAACAGGTTCCTTCTGCCCCAGGGAAACTGCTTCTCTCTGGGAACAATTCACCTTCTCAACCCTCTGCCGCACTTGCTAGAGGTGCTGGGGATTGGTCACCTCTCAGTAAGCAAAACCATTAAGAAAAGGACTAGCTGCATGGGAAACCACTTCTATCACTGTTTCCCTGCCCCCTCGCCTGACCAAAAAAAAAAAGGTTAAAAATCACAAAAAGATGGAGCAAGGAGGTTTGGTTTCACATATTATTCAAAGCAACATGCCTAAAGAATGCTGTTTGTAGTTAAATGGCTACCAAGTGAGACTGAGGAGTGGCTGGGGGCCTGGGGGACACTGCATCAGAGCCAAGGCCAGCAGGGCACTTCTCATTCAGGCTCCAGGATGTGGAGACCTTTGCATGTGGGGAGCAGACATGTGGAAGCTCCCTCAGGGGGTTCCTATGCTGTAGGACATGGATATTTCCAGAACTGTAGGAAGCCTGGACTCAAATTTGGCCCAGAGACCCTGGATTTAAAACGTTAGTCTTGTAACCACCATGAGCAGTAAAGAGTGCACTTCATCCTGAGAAATTATTTATTTTATTTTATTTTTCTTTTTAAAAAGATGACCGGTAAGGGGACCTTAACCCTTGACTTGGTGTTGTCAGCACCACGCTCTCCCAAGCGAGCAAACCAGCCATCCCTATGTAGGGATCCAAACCCACAGCCTTGGTGCTGTCTGCACCACTCTCTCCCAAGTGAGCCACGTGCTGGCCCTCTGAGAAATAATTCTCAGGAGGACTGCGAGCAGGCACCAAAAGTAACACCCCCCACCCCCCCAGCAAGATAAACTTCACAGAATTGAATATTCCTACTTCCTGCCATGGATCAAAGAGCACAGATTACCTTGGCCAATGTTCTCTGCCACTTAGGAGTCATATTGTTATAGAAGGGAGCAGTGACTACTCCATTGCCTTGACCAATTTTCCTTAGATAAAAACTGGAGGAAAAAGCATTTAAGCCAGAAATATAAAATCAGTCTGACTTCCAGGTCTCCCACACCCCTCCCACTGCTCTCAGTGGAGGTCCCAGAGCAGCTGTGGTAGTGACATGCCCTCTCCCAGCCTGTCCATGTAACCGGAGCCTAGAGAGTGAAAATCTAATATCCTATTAGCACAGTAAGCACAGAGGCTGTCCCTGGGCCTGGGCTGGCCTAAAAGCATCTGTAGATCAATCTGAAAGCTGTTCTACCTACTGGACATTTTCTTGTGATGCGTGCTTAGAGGGAATTGGCAATTTATTCACAAACTATATCACAGGAACCTGCCATGTGCCACCTCTGCAAACAAGGCTTCTCTTCCCACAGTCCCAGAGACACCTCTCTTGTACCAACTTTTGTTGCCCTCTTCTCATACTGAAAACTAAAATGCAGTTGGCCTGGAGATGGAATTAAGAAGATGAGGCCCAAGGTATACAATGTTAAGTTAAAACATACAAACAAACAAGGTGTGGGACATCATGGACATGATCCCATTTAAACATTTTGGGGAACTAGTGTGAGCAGAAAGCATAACTGAACTATTAATGGAGATTACTTCTGGAGTTTGGGATTATAAGGGACTTTCACTTTCTATTAGACATAGCTATAAAGATTAATTTGTTTTACAGTGAGTAAGCATACACTCTTGTAATTGAGAAATATTTTTAAGGCGATGGGATGGTTCAAGTTGTCCCAATGCATGTAAATGGTTGTGCCATCCTCCTTTCCACCACAAGGTTTTGGTCTTACCTGTCTGTTTTCTACATTCCTCCTGCTGTGCTGCTGACTATGCTGAGAGGGGAGCAGGCAGCATTGAGGCTCTTTCCCATCACCTCAGTAGGAGTGTCAATGCCCAATTTCTGCCCTCAAAAATGATAATGCAATGGTTTTTTGTTTTTGCTTTTTGGGCAGCTGGCCAGTATGGGGATCCAAACCCTTGACCTTGGTACTATCAACATCACACTCTTAAATAACTGAGCTAACCAGTTATTTAAGCAGCCCCAATAATGCAATGTTTTATTTGCCAGGACAAGCCTTGAAGCCTGGCAGCTGTTGAAAATCAGATGGACAAAAAAACAGGGACACAGTGACTTCTGACTTTGGACTGCTTGGACCAGCCTGGGCAAACAAGTTTCACTGGGAATGTCACTTCCAATTAGCTAGCTGCCTGACTACCTTGTGAAAAATGAGCAGTCACACTGCAACTCCTACCATGAGATAGGATGGGAGGTTAGGTGGCAGTTTTCCATAAGAAAAGTGCAAGTTTGGTATAAGTCAGTCAGAGCTGGGGAAAACACTAGCTCACAATTCATTCAACCATTCAACACAATCTTACATAGACCCCTAAGCCCAATTCACAGATGTGCCCTGTCCAAAAGGGAGGCAGCAGTTCACTCCTGGGTGCTCAGCCAGGGGCTATGCTTTGAGGTGACCATAGGTGGTGCTGGAAGGGAACTGGGGATGACAAAAAAGTCCAGACAGCATACTACATGAAGGGGACATTCTACAAGATAACTATCTAGACTCTTCAAAAAAGGTCATCATAAAAAAAAAAAAAAAAAAAAAGGCAGTGAGGTCAGTTTTAGACTGAAAGGGATAAAGAGGCAATAGCCAAATGCAGTGTGAATATTGATTGGATCCTAAAACAAAAAACTCAACAATAACAGACAGTTTTAAGTTAACTGAGTAAATTTAAACATGGACTATATATGAAATACTATTATTAATACAAATATTCTTAAATAGTAATGTTACTGCAGTTACGGGGGGGGAAGTCTTTATTTTATTTTTTTAAGGTTGGAATTACTTTTATTGGGGTTGGATGCAGCAGGGCCCCAACCCATGGCTGCGTTATTTTATTATTTATTTATTTTTATCTATTTTTGGTGGCTAGCTGGTATGTTGATCTGAACCCATGACATTGGTGTTAGAAGGCTACACTCCAACCAGATGAGCTAATTGTCCAGCCTGGGGGAGAAAGTCAGCATATATTCCTAAGCTTAAAGACTTTACAGGAATGAAAGTGACATGGCGTTTGCAGTTTGCTTTCAAGTAGTTTAACAATAGAAATTAGGGGAAGAAAAGAAAAAGGTAGCAAAATGTTAACAGCTGGTGAATACAGGGTGATCACTGAAGAACTTTTTCAACTTTTCAATAGGTTTTTCCATCTTCGAATTGAAAAGCTGGGGGAAAAAGAATAAACAGTCATGAGTATTTACACTTAACTCTAAAGTCTGACTGTCAATAGGAAGAAAGACCAAAAGCACTATTAGTGAATCTAACAGCCATGGTTAGGACTCACTAAGCACTCCTGCGTGCCAGGAGCTACACTAAACGCCTCACGTGTGAGTCTCCTGAGTGATGCAGGAGAGCCCCTCTACGAGGCAAGTTCTGTCATCACTTTCATTTTCAGATGAGCAAATGGCAGACCAAAGATTCTGCTACTACTCCAAAAGGTCTGTCCTAACTATTCTTCTTTAAGTATAATAGGAAAAAATGCTATAAGGGTCCAACAAAACAAGGGAATGGTTAAACAATCTGCAATACAGCCACTTACACAACATTAAGCAACAATGCATAATGCAGTCATGTTTTCCATACTTCAAAACAACATGGGGGCTGGCCGGTTAGCTCATTTGGGAGAGCTTGGTGCTGATAACACCAAGATCAAAGATCCCTATACCAGCCAGCTGCCAAGAAAAAAAAAAGTACATGATAAATATATATAATTTTTGTCAATTTAAATTTTTTTTAAAAGTCATGTTTTCACAGAGTATTTAATGACAGAGTAACATGCTCACAAAACAATGTCTTGTTTAAAAAGTGATGGTTCTCAAAAAAATGATCCTCCAACCCAACTCTTGGTTACTGAATTCTTTTTCGACTGGAAAACAAGAGTAGGTGAGCTAGTGAAATTAGGCTCTTTTGCCTCATCTAAGAAGGCTATGCTTATAAAAAAAATGAGAGCTATTGTACTGCATACTCTGAATTATGTAAAAATAAAAACATGTATTTGCAGAGATATAAGACCATAAAGAATATACCAAATCATTAACAGTGGTTTTCACTAAGTGAAATGAATCACGAATTTTTAAATTCTTTTTCACAGTTTTTGCCTTTTGTTAATTTCTACAATGAACATGCTTTAATTTTATAAAAGAGAAAAAAGTTCTTTTAGGAAATAAGGGAGTACAAAGATATCCTCCCCAACACACACACGCACGCACGCACGCACGCACACACACGCGCGGCTGGCTGCCAAAAAAAAAAAAAAAAAGAACGAAGGAAAGAAAGAGAAGAAAACAACGGAATGAAAGTATTCCAGGTTGAACCTCTTATTTAATCAATAACATGGTGTACCAGGCTCTAGGGAGACGAGAATACAGAATCTCATTCTCAAGAAGGTGAAATTTGCCGGAGAAGAACCCCCGGGGAAGTTACATTCAAAGTGCTATTGGGAGTGGGGGAGTCTTAAAGAACAAGGATAAGTTCCAGACACAAGAAGGAGCATGGGACACATTTCAATCCACATGAAGGGCATACCCAAAAGGCAGAGAAACAAATTCTGCTTGGTTCATATCCTTTTGATATATTGTTTATATTCTTGTAAAATGATTTAAAAATTAATGCTTGAAGTGTATAAAAAACAAAGAAAGGAAGGAAAGACAGAAAAGGAAGAGGGAAGCAGGGGGAGGGAAAGAAAACGGAGAGGGAGGAAGGCAGGCAGAGATGCCAGCATAATAGTCCTACAAATGAACAGGAGGTGTCAAGAGTGTGGCCTGCTTCTAGTAAGCAAGGAGGAAGCAAGGAGAAGTTTTTCAACAGAAGTACTGTCATAAATAAGACGGACTGATGAGGTGGGTGACAGTGGGGCAGTGGAAATGAAGTGGAGGAGACAGAGCCAAGAAATGACGAAGGAGAACTGACACACTTGGAGCTTGATCAGATGAGTCACAGATGACCCTGAAGCTCTAAGCGTTTGGGGACAGGTGGGCAGTGGAGCAATCTAAATGAGTTTTAAGAGAAGCAGCAGCTTGGTAGTGGCAGGGTAGAAGAGGTCTTCATAACTGAAAGAATTTACAAATAGAACAGCAAGGAGAGCTATCATTTCGTCACTAGATATAAAAAAGCTAATCATGCAGAGTAGAAAGTTTAAGAGTTAGAAAAGTAAGAAAGGCAGGGGAGGTCAAGCCCACAGATGTGCTCAGCTAGGAAGGGCAAGCTCTTCCTGACTGGAGAATACCAGTAAGTGCTGGAGGAATAAGGGAGGTAGAAAAACTATGGTGATCACGGTCCCAGCCAAGTCATTAATGAATGCCCAAATCAGTGGGTGAAAGTATTAGCAGAAACCTACTACTTACACAGTTTCAAAACATCTCCCTACAAAATACTTCTTAATTACAAAGGGGAAGTGAGTAGCTCTATAGCTGAGAAGCCTGGCAGACAAGCGCCAGTGACGGGACATATCAACATCACGTCTCCCAAGGTGATGCACCTAGGACACAGCATCACTGCCCTCTGTTCCTGCCAAAAGTGGATAACCAGAATCTAATCATGCGGAAACATCAAACAAACAAACAAAAACCAAGAACTGACCTGTACTCTTTAAAACTATCAAGGTCACATAAAACAAACTAAACTGTTCCAGGTTAAAGGAGACTAAAGAGATTTGACAACTAAATGTAATATGCGGTGTAGGATGAGGTCCTGGATCAAAAAAAATTTTTGTCTGTTGCTATAAAGGATATTAGTAGGACAACTAATTAAATGAAAATGTCTATAGATTATAGATAGATTATCTAACGTTATTTTCCTAATTTTGATAAATACATGGTGGTTCTGTATGAGAATGTTTTTAGGAAATACTGAAATACTTATAAGTAAAGGTGTATCATATCTGCAACTTTCAAGTATTTACACACATATAGATAAAGATACACACATATAGAGAAAGAATGATAAAGCAAATGTCGTAAAATGTTAACATTCAGGGAACCTGGAAATTTTTGTAATTTATAATTTGGTACAACTTTCAATTTTTGTAATTTCCCTATATGAGTAAATCTGAAATTATAATAAAAAGTTGAGAATACACACACATCAAAAAACACCAAAAGAAAAATTAAAAGTTAAAGGGAAAAATAGGGAACAAATGATATGGGACTATTATTCTCAATATATTAAGAGCTATTTTAGATGTCAATAAAATGACCATATCAAATTAAAAAATGAGCAAAAAATATGGCCAATAAACATAATAATATATTCTCAACCTTTTAAACTAAAAAGCCACAAAATTACATAATAGGATACATTTTTTTTAAACATCATTGCTCACTTGGGAGAGTGTGGTGCTGATAACACCAAGGCCATGGGTTTGGATCCCTATATAGGGATGGCCGATTAGCTCACTTCAGAGAGCATGGTGCTGACAACACCAAGTCAAGGGTTAAGATCCCCTTACTGGTCATCTTTAAAACAAACAAACAAACAAAAAAAACCCATAGTATTGGTGAGGTTCTGAGGAAGATATTTTTTATACATTTCTGAAAGGAATGTAGCAGAGGGAAATCTAGTAATATAAATAAAAAGCTTTAAAATTTTAAATAATCTGGGATTTTTATCAATTCCATTTCAAGGAACTTATTCTAAGGAAATAATGATAGATACGAACAAACATTTAGAAATTAGTACATTCACTGAAGCACCATTTCTACCAGCAGCTACCAGAACCATCTAAATGTTCAATAACAGTATATTGGTTTAAAAAATTGTGTTACATTTATATAATGTAATGCCATTCAGACAACAAAAAATGATGTTTTATAATAGTTCTTAAGATAAAAACGCTTACAATGTAATTTTTAATTTCAAAACATGATGTGAATATCACCTTAATTTTAAAAGTACATGTTATGAACTGAATGTTTGTGTCCTGCCCCCCCATTCATATGTTGAAGCCCTAACTACTACTGTGGTATATTTGGAGTAAGGAAGTAATTAAGGTTAAATGAGGTCATAAGTGTGCGGCCCTGATCTGAAAGGATTAGTGTCCTTACAAGAAGAAAAACCTTTCTCCTCCTTCCTTTCTCTCTTCACATGTATGCATCGATGAAAGGCTATGTGAGGACACAGTGAGAACACAGCCATCCACAAGCTGGGAAGAGGGCCCTTGCCAGAAACTGAACTGGCCAGAACTTTGATCTTGGACTTCTACTTTCCAGAACTATAAGAAAATAAGTTTCCATTGTTTAAGCCAAATTAATCAATCAATTAATTAATTAAAAAATAAAAAGGGAAAAAATGCTCCCCACCTCCACTCATGAAAATGACACAAACTCTCTGAAGTGTTGGTTCAACAAGGAGAGGCTTCAACCACTCAAATTTGCTTTCTGCAGATTTTCTCCATGTCCAAGAGAGCGGTGCCAGGAAGGAATTCATATAAAACCAGTGTCAAGGGCTGGCCAGTTTGCTGAGCTAGTTAGTTTGCTGATAACACCAAGGTCAAGGGTTCAGTTCCCTCTACCAGCCAGCCACCAAAAACAAAAGAAAACAAAAAACAGTGTCAAAAAGATGGACACTGAGAAAAGGCTTTGGGTACAGAATGGATAAACAAAGCTGCAGATCTGCTATGATTATGCAAATTACTTATTGCATAATCATAAGTAAGTTGAATCATAATCATAAGTAAGTTGAATCATAATCATAAGTTGAATCTCTGGGGTGTCACATAGAAAACCCTGGAAGTAACTACAAAGTCTCTGGCAGGTTTCAACTTAAAAGCTATCTTCCGGGCCGGCCCGTGGCTCACTCGGGAGAGTGTGGTGCTGATAACACCAAGGCCACGGGTTCGGATCCTATATAGGGATGGCCGGTTGGCTCACTGGCTGAGTGTGGTGCTGACAACACCAAGCCAAGGGTTGAGATCCCCTTACCGGTCATCTTTAAAAAAAAAAAAAAAAGCTATCTTCCCTAATTTGCAACATCCTAAGTAAATATTATCACTGTCACTCAGCTTCATTTGATGCTACTGAAATGATCACACCACACAACACTTAATATTATTATAAATAACACTGGAATTGGAAGGAACACGCAGGGAGGCTGTAATCCCTGCCTTAATTTCAAATCAATTTAAACCCATATTCTTGGACTCAACTATTAGTGCTCAAGAATCCACATTAGCATGTTATGCCACTTTCTCCTCAAAGATCATCAGTTTTGAAAGCATCCAGGAGAAAAATGAGGGAAACAACGGTGTGAAACTGGAAGGCCAAAGAGACACATGGAAGTGCTAAATGAATGAAACACATGGGTTTAATACAAGTAAAATGTTGTCATTTCAAGAACAATGTCAAAAATTTTAAGACAGACTGCCTGTGCAACAACAAGTTGTCAGTGGAGCTGAAATTCAGCTCCACTACCAGAAGATAACCTGGCATCCTCAGTTTTTTTTTTTAACTTCAGAAAAAAATCCTATCAATACATGAGTCTCAGGCACCTGAGCAATGCCAAGGGCTGTAACAGCCACAACTACTCAATCATTTTTTGAAATCAAAATATAGTATTGTCCAGTATGGTGTTGAAGACATGATGACAAAAGACTTTCCCTGCCCTAAGGAGCTTACAGATCTGTAGGGGACACAGACAGGCAACTGATAACCAGAGTGCTGCATGCTATGACAGGGTACTGAGGGAGTACAGAGAAAGTACCCAATAAGCCACAAATGCAGTCCCGAGGACATAACTGCCCCTGCATATATCAAGTTCTAATAAATGCCGCAAAAAGGCTCAAAACTGCATGAAAATGGAGTATCCATACTCTTAGCTGTCAGGATTGCTCAGCTCCTTCTCCGACAGCAACTCAAACTAAACAATAACTGACTGCAGCATCTCCAGATGGCTTAGCCCTCCAGAAAGCATCCTGTAGACAATGAAAGGAATAAACTGCTATGAGGTAACACTCTTACCTGTGGCTTCAATGTACTCAATACATCTTTCAATAAAAACGGGGATTGGCTTCTCTGGAGTCACGACAGTTGTTAAGGGCACTCCAAAATAGTTACTCTCCCAGGTTGCCTTTGTGATGGATGGCCGGGATTTGGGTTTTGGTTTCTGTCCAGGAAAGAGAAAAAGAAGCACAAAGGAAAGTGAGTATCAACATGTAACTTAAACATCAGTAAGGCTTCCAGAGGGAAACTCAAAGTGGTATGGAAGGTGCTGGAAAGGCTTTGAGCAGGATAAAGAGACCCACTTGCTCAACTAATTTTATATCTTCTGGTCTCCAAATACCACATAAGCCAGAAAGTTGCCACACAGTCACACCTTGAGTATGAGACTGCATTATTAGAACAAAGATGTTTATATGAAGCAGGCCATGTTTATTTAATGAAATAACAATAAGATGACTATCTACATCCTTTATCAGGGATGCACTGGAGTAAACAGGAAGCTTTCCAAACACTCCATACTGATAATAGATGTTATATACTTAAAGATGACTAATCTTAAAAAGATAAGAGATGGAATGAAAAACTAGTAATTTCCTCTTTTCAGAAAAGAAACAGAACATGCATTTTGCTAGGGCTGATAGCCCCAAATGAGAATTCCCTCTGATCATTAGCCTGGGGTTAATTCCCAATGGCTTCCATATTATAAAAGGATAGAGCCAACTAATCAAACAAGATGAATAAAATAATTCTTTGTTTATTCTTTTCCCAAAGCCACCTTCCTCATGAAATAGTAGTAGTAGCCGCAGCAGCATCAGCTGCTTAAGAAATTACTATGTACCAAGCTAGTTCCAAATATCACTTCTTTTAAACCTCGTGACACCCCATTTTACTAAGGAAAAAAAGTCTCATGTGCCTAAATGACACAACCGGTAAGTGATAATCAGCTTGGATTCAAACCCAGAAAAGTCTGTCTCCAAAGTCCCTGCTTGTTAACATTATCAATATTGAGATATTCTGCTCCAAAATTATTCAACCCTTTTATTTTGAAGCTGACATGGGAGAAAAAACTGCTCTAAACAAATTGCAAGTTTCCTAAAGTCAAAGAAATACACTTGAAATTTTGTCCTATTGTTAAAATATCTACTAAAAAGAGGAGGATAACCAAATAGGAACAAGGTAAACAGATCCAAATATATCTCCAGCAATTTGGTTTCATTTGTAAGTTGATAAGACCAATTTAAAAGAGTAGATTCACTTAAAAAAGTACACGGCCTATAAACCTAAAGAAATTAGGGATTTTTTAAAATATAAAATCCCCTTTAGGAGACAACTAACTGCCAGGTCACAGGTCAACCATGCCCTTTCCATCTCCTACCCACCACCCTCATTCCTTTTAGTACCCCTTTACATGGGAATAAATCACTTCCTGTTTAGTCTGAGATTCTTTGAGGACTTCCTGTACAAACAAGTGGCAAAAAAAAGAACAGTTGAGAATAAAATGTTCACCAAAGAAGGAGCAAGCCCATTTCTGGGCTGCTGGTTGACATTACTTCAAATGACAAACCAAACGCAACGTGAAGCCAGTCTTCATGCAGCCTGCTAACTGATTCAGTATGGAGGATGCAGTAACATACGTGGATTCTGGGGTCCCAGAGAAGAACCATGCACACCACAAAGCCTATCCCTGCCCACTGCAACATGCCCACTCCTCGTAAAACCTGTGATACAGCCTCTGTGAGGAGTGGCTGCTGCCCGCTCTGCTTATAGACTGTCTGAGGCAAACAGGCTCCGACTTCAGACTTTTTACCACTTTTCTTTTTACTACTTCTTAGTAAGGAAAAGCAAAGTAATGATTTATGATATATCTTTACAGGAAATAATTTAACCAATCTAGATTGTCTCCCTAAGCATCCTCTACTTACACAAAGTACAACATAAAGAACTTAAGGTTTTACAGCTGACAGACCTGGGTTCTGACAAATTCTGTGACTTTGGGCAAGTAACGTAGTATCTCAGGGACAGCATCCTGCTCACAAGGTGCTCATGACAGTGAAATGATATGATACACTTCCATTGTTACACATTGTTGCAACCAGATAAGTGAATCAAGAAATGCTCTCCCTTAAAGACAACCCTCTGTAAATGACGTTTCCATCTACTATCATTCAAATTTTAACAATCCCAATCCTGTAGAATTTGCCTATCAAAACTAATGTAACAGCATAGTTCTTCAATAAAACTGAGGCTTCCAAATAAATTGTTGTTAAGGAATATAAAATGGAACTGAAAGGCAAGCTACAAGGAAGCTATTCCTAATCACCATAAAGCCTTCTTAACCATAGTTCTAGTAAACAGATAACAAACTTTAATCTTATGTTCCTCTGCCCTCTCAATACTACAAGATGATGATGTAGGAGTGTTCCAACAGTCTACGTTAGCTAGGAAATTTAGTCTCTACCAGCTGACTACTTTCTATGTACCAGACCCTTGCTTAAGTTCTTTACAAGCATTATCTCACTCCAGATTCACAACCAATCTGTGGGTGTGGGTGCTAAGAACCCCATTTTACAGATGAAGAAGGTGAGTGCTAGAAAAATTCAGTAACCCGCCCAAGTATCTTAGCCACTAGTTTATAGCCTTCTTGTGAAAGTTCTTGGGATAGGTAGAATGAATAAAAAGATGATTATCTGGAGGACTTCTTTTTTTTTTTTTTTTGTCTTTTTCGTGACCGGTACTCAGCCAGTGAGTGCACCGGCCATTCCTATATAGGATCCGAACCCGCGGCGGGAGTGTTGCCGCGCTCCCAGCACCGCACCCTCCCGAGTGCGCCACGAGCTCGGCCCTGGAGGACTTCTAAAGGTAATAAAGATCCACTCACATAAAATACCAGCGAACTTCAGCCAGAAAGAGAAGAATGGAGCACTATGAGAGCTATTTTCAAATAGCTATAGGGCTACCTATTGACTATGTAGCAGGCTTATTTTGCAAGGCTCCGAAGGGTCATGTGGGAAGAAATGAGAGATAGAAAGCTAAACAAAACAATTGCTCTTATATCTTTCAACTCAGAGAGTCTAAGATCTAATTCAACCCTTCAATTTACAAATTGGAAATGGGGAGTAAGCTTTTCCAACAGCATAAGCCCTCCCCCACAATGATATCAATTTTTTAAAATAAAAATGAAAACAAACGAACAAAAAACCACAAAAACTGTGGTTTACAGAATGTCAAAATACCTCCTTGAGATAACTGAAGAGTCTCTAGGGTATGTTAAAATTAGGTGGGGTATTCTTGCACAACTAATTCTAAACCTTCCTAGGAAGGAAACCAAGAGTTTGGGGTGCATGCCAAGAGTTGGGCCAGAATGCTGATATAACAACCAACACTTCAGGCATCTGAAGGGTTACTGGGCACACTTCAGGTGGAAATGCATTCTCCTGAGTGGCTTGCCAGATGTCCCATGTCCCCAGTCAGATGTGTGTCACTCATTAGGGAGTCATTGGAAGCACTCTCAGCAGCAGGTCCTTGGAGAGGAGAAAGTAACACCATCCAACATCCATCTTCTTTTGGGAGAACTCACTTAGCAGGCTGAACTGAAATAAAGCATCTAGCCAGAGGAAGCCAAGTCCTGAGATCAATCTATACATCTGTGCCTCTAAGTTTAGAGTTCCACTGGGTCAAAAATGGACTAAGACTGATTCTTTAGGAGTGGCTGGACACAATGGTAAGTACTTTGCATAACTATCTGAGACCTCACAACCACCCTGCAAGGTAAGGGTCATTAGCCTCATTTTACAGTTGAGTAAACAGAGGCTCAGAGAGATTTATTTACACCCAGCAATGACAGCCTTATGATTCGTAAATGCCAAAACCCCATGCTCTTTTACATAAGCTATCTTCATGATGAAATGCTGCTATCATATACAAAGTACTGGGCCAGGCTGAATTGCCTTTACCCTGTCCTTTTAGGTAGATGTTTTTTGAATGAATAAAATAGTCCACAGCTCCATACCTCATGGTTTCCTTAAAAACACGCCTGATTCTTAGTCTCTATACTAACCATGTGGCAAAGTTTATAAACAACAGTTTATGCCAGTGTTGCACTGGGAAGAGATGGTGACTGAAATCTGCCTCTGGTCCCTTGGCTTTTTAGAAACAAGAGCATAAAGGGAAATTCCCAACTGTGGCAGAATAGGAAGATACATCGTCATCTGCCTCTGCTCCCTACTGGGGTGTAAGCCCACTCCACAACCCCTCCCAGACCACTGGAGCAAGAAAAAGAGTAGAATGCCATCCAAAGAATAACAAAGAGCCAAGGGAAGGGCCCCTTCTATCAGCCTGTAAGATGACTGGGTTCCAGAGCCTGATGTGCAGTAGGCACTCAACAAATCTGATGAACAAAAACAGTTTCCAATAACACACCAGGCCAACGCTCCTTTCTGTTTGTACAAATTTAGCTGAGATGAGAACTGTCTTTGTGGCACAGAGATTTTTTTCTTCTCCTTACATTGTTCTGCTCTCACTAGTATGCGAGGTGAGGCTCAGAAGGCCTTGTTCACACTTTGACAGTACTGTATCATAAATGCCTTTTAAAAAACAAATGAAGTCATAATTCCCTCTGTCATTCTGCAGGCACCGAACAAGGTTATAGTCATTTATGTACATATACAACTATTTTCTGCCGGGCTAGAAAACAGCAAGGTCACACAGCAAAGTAGCAGCAGAGCTAATACTGGGACCAAAGTCACCTCCCACCCTCAATAAACTTACAATCTAATTGGTAAAAGAAGACATCTCCACAATAAACAAAGCTGATGTAGACAGCACACGAGTTAAAGTACAAACTGAACAACAAAAGAAAACATCAAGGAGGATTATAAGCATACGGGCAGTCTTCCACAGCTCCAATGGAGAGGTCACCCACCCATTCTGGATAAAGAATATTCTACCTTCTGTGGGAACAACCGGTACAGCTATTTAATAACCCTAAGTTATCAACTTCAAATATTCTCTTCTGGTCTCCATAAACACCCTTATACATGTCAAATTACTTATCCAGATTTTAGGGTCAGAAAATAGGGTTACAAGACTTATACCACCTAGCACAATCTTTTAAATGTTTGGTAACATTCTAATAAAGAAAGTAAAAACTAAAATCCAGGCTGTTGGATTCACTGTCTTTTTTTAAGCAGGAACGGAGAGGCCTTGAGAAAAGTTTAGGGAAACAGGTCTGATGTGCCCTCCACAGGCTTGTTGTCCCAGGCCACCTTGGGATACTGCTCCCTGCACTTCAACCCAGATGCTTTGGCTGTTCTAGCCGGTGGCTAAATTGGCCCCAGGTATGGCTGGACCCGTAGCTTCAGAAGATGCAAGCTGAGAGCCTTGGTAGCATCCATGTGGTGTTAACTATGCAGGCTCACAGAAAGCCAGAGCTCCTCCCTATTGGAGGATGTATGCTTGGGAGCCTCTATCTGATTTTGAAAGATGTACGGAAAAGCCTGGGAGACCCAGAAGAGGTCTTTCACAGGGGTGGAGTCATCACAGATGCCCTTCACTAAAGCCATGCCAAGCACAAATGTGGTGTCAGAGGTGCAGCAGAAAACCCCACTAGTGCCATGTCTAGTAAAGCTATGAGAGCAGGACCACCATGCAGACCCCAGAACTATAGAGCTACCAGTGTGCAACACCAGCCTAGGAGAACTAAAGCAAGGCCACAAACTAGGAAAGCCATAGGAGCAGGACTGCTCGAGGACTTGGGGACTCAACACCCACACCACTGTGCGGAGAATGCCGGACATCGAGTCAGGCTGGGGAACCATCAAGTTACTAACTATCTGAAAGAAAGAGGGAATCCTCAGATCAAACAATACAAGAAAGACTTTCAAAATGGCATATGAAGAATAAGGAGGGAAAGATACCAAAGATGAAATGAAGAGATCATTTCTGCCTTTAGGGATCTTCAAATTGGTATATACAGAAAGGAAAATATAAAACCACATGAAGTTCTTTATATTAAGTATATATTTCTAATTTTGGAGCTTTTTTGTAGGTTTTTAATTTTTTTTGGTGGTTGGCTGGTGTGGCGATCCAAACCCTTGACTTGGTGTCATAACACTGCGCTCTAACCAACTGAGCTAACGGGCCAGCCCCTCTGTATATTTCTAATATAGAAATAAGTAAAGTAAATGTTAATCAGAGATACAATCACTATGCTGTGTGAGCTCACAGCATGAAAGAAATCACTTTCCTTGAGGAGATCAAGGAAACCTGAGGTGACATTTGAGCTGGGTCTCTTTAAAGGTGTATAGTATTTCTACAGGTGAGAATGAACCGGAAAAAGCATTCCAAGCTGAGTGATGACACGAACTGAGGCCAAGAGGCTGGAAATTATGAGCAAGTGTCTAGACAACAGCAAAAAGTCTCGGGCAGCCAGCCCCCAACATGCATCATGAGGCGACATGAGTCTGTGGACCTCTGAGGAGAGTCCACTGAGGAAGGCTTTGCTTACTTGGCTAAGGAATTTCAACCTTCAACCTGAAAACAACTGGTGACTACTGAAGTTTGAGACTTGGGAGATGTGTTTCAGTTGGAAGTTTTAGTTCGCTGATCCTAGTGATGGGATGGGAGTGAGTTGGCAGTGTCTGGGTCAGGATAAGACTCTCCATCCCTTCCTCACCACCTCAGGCCCTCGTCAAGACCTCAGACACCCTGTGAAGAGCAGCTCAAGACATTCCCCTATGTCCTGATTCCTACCTCCATTCCAGGCCTGGGATCCAGGTGTTATCTTGCTGCATTGCACCTGGAATCTGTTTCTCTACCAAATCAATTTGGACTGCCGCCCCTCTGGATTTTCTGCTTAGCTCTGCATTTTGTTTTCTCCCCTGCAAAGTGTCTCAGAACTGTCTTTCTCCTGCTCCCAGCTATCCTGAATTTTCTACAACCTCTATTCAAGATGAACTCAGGGTCCCTTTATTTGACAGAAGAGTTTGGGTATTTTTGTGTTCCCGGCCCAGGGACTTTCACTTATGTGGACACTGGAGGCAGAGGGACCTGTTGGGTAGATATTTCTATAGTCCAGACCCACGATGAAGAGGGACAAAACTAGGGCTTGTCATAGGGCTGCAGGTTACAGGGAAGGAAGACTGCATGGAAGAGACAGCATGAAGTTAGAACTGACAGGGCTATAACTTGTCTACGCCTTTTAATTATGGACACAGCTTATCTTTCCAAACTTCTGGTCTCCTGCTCACAGCTTGCATGGCTTGTCAAGTTATGTGGTGGCACACCCTGGACTAATAGAAACTGGTAGGAATCTTGGAAAAACTGAGAAAGTCCATAAATGACATAACTACAGCTTTTCCCTAAACCATTCTCTTGCATTCTACATTCGACATTGCACCTTTCTGATTGGCAAGTATTCTCTCATATTTCCAACAGAGCTTCAAAAGGACGTCTTCAATTAAGTTACTTGCTTATGCCCAAAATGTATCCTTGGTTAACCGGTGCTCCCGCTTCTGGCTCAGAAAAAATCCAAGCCCAAGTTTAAGAGAAAACCTGAGGGTGGATTTATTCTTGCTGGCAAAGTCTATTATTAAAGCAGAAATGCATAGATCTGGTCTCCTTCAAGCTGCCAGTTAGTATTATGACCCACTCACTCACCATCTTGGAGCATCTTTACTTAAGGATAAACAGGAAGGAGCACGAAGTCCTGGCCTTCCTACCATCCCTAATCCTCTTGAATGATGGGAAAAGAAAGGAAGGCATGTCATCCCATTGCAGGCCTCAAATAAATCAAGACCATAGCTTTTTGCTTTATAAAGGCATGAAGTCTGGCAAACCTGGGTCAATCCCTGTTGTTCTCTCAAACTGAATTCATGGCAATACAATTGGGGGCTAAGTAGAGAGGAGAGCCCACTAGTTCCAAATGCATTACAAACATCCTGCCTGCAATTCAATACACATGGAATTTGGACTTCCCAGCACTATGAATCAGTTTTTACCTGCCTGCCTCCTCCTCAAATGCTGGATAAAAGTCATTCCCAAGGCCTTTCCCTTTGGAAGCAGTTGTGATTCCTGACCAGAGCTGAAGTAATCTGAGTCCCTACAAAGGCATTCCAGCATTACCACATGGTATAGAAGAGAAGAAGATGGCTCAGTGAGGCATCAGAGCAAGTCTCTGTTCTTTGAAAAAATAGATGTGGGTTGACTATTGTAATTTTTTTTTTTTTTAAAGAACAGGTGTGCTGTAAGCTAAGGCAGAGAGTTAAAGATAGTCTATTTTTGTCACCAAAAACACTACAGAAGTTCTTTGGGCTTAAAATAAATTGAGAATAGAGTGACACCAGTTCAGAACAATTTCTCAAAGTTTCAGTTGCTATTTCAGTGTCTTCATGCCTTTTTTGTCTTCTACTCAACTACATTCTGAAGCTAGAAACAAACAGCACTGTGCTGTTCTTAGGGGACAGTGTGGGGAAATGGATCTTTTTAGATAACCAACGTCCTTTGTTTGAATGAACACATCAACTGGACTGGATGAATGATCAAAATATGTGCACCTGATTATTGAGTATTAGCATCTTTCTTGTAGACTGGGCTCTAAAAACCCACTGCATATGGAATATCAGAAGACCAGGGTTCAAAAATCTCAGCTCTTCCACTTAGTAGCTACACTAACTTGAGCAAGGTGTTTAATCTCTCTGAGTTTCAGTTACCTCATCTCTAAAATAATGATGAAAAAAATCACCTCATCAAGACTAATAATAATAAATGAAAAATTGATGTGAAAATAACCTGGTACTATACCTGGCACATAATAGGTATTCAATAAGTACACGAAAGTACGAAATCCTTCACGTGATATCCACAGCCCTCCATTATTTGGCCTGGTTCTCCCTCACCTCTCCACAGCAGCCACACTAGGCTTCTTTTAACTCTTTCAACATACCATGTTTTTTTCAGCTCCAAGGTCCATACCATTTCCTGAAAAGTTCTCCTCACGAAGTGTCCATCTTCACTGACTTCGCCTGCCTTACCCTTCAAAAATCTCAGGCTTATATATCATTTCCCTGGAGAGCTTTCCTGGATGTTCTGTTTAGATTAAACCTCCTTGATGCACTGTGTTTTAGTACCCTGTACCTCCCCTCTGGTAATATTCAAAATGCATTCAAGTCCATGTTTAAAGCCTATCATCCAGGTCTGGCCCGTGGCTCACTTGGGAGAGTGAGGTGCTGATAACACCAAGGCCATGGGTTCGGATCCCTATATAGGGATGTCCGGTTAGCTCACTTGGGAGAGCGTGGTGCTGACAACAGCAAGTCAAGGGTTAAGATCCCCTTATCGGTCATCTTTAAAAAAAAAGAAGAAGAAAAAAAAAAAAGCCTAACATCCCAGAGACTGTAAACTAGATGTACGTAACTGCCACATCTATGGCAACGAGTACAATGTCAGGCATAAAACAAGTGCACACAAAACAGCCATGCGTTAAACTGAATGTTTCCTTCCTAAAAGAATGAATGAGCTTGTGCTCTGCAGCCAAAGTGATTCATTTAAAAAATAATTTTTTTTCAGGAATCAGAAAACCCAGGCAAGTCAGTGCAACTGACCCATTTTTAAGACCAAGGTATTTAGTTGGTCTTAAAGCTCACTGAGTAGGCCCGGCCTTTTCTGAAGCACACACTGAGAATCTTTCCTGAGCAGGTACAGAGCTCATATTTCAACAGCATTTAGCTTGTGTGTCAAAACGCAACAGCCCTCCTAGGGGAGCAGACAGTCCAATTCCCCAGCTGTTTTTAATTCACACTAGAAACTAACTCCATTTTAGGCCTCACAAAATGAGAGCTGTGTCCACACAAAGCCACAACAACCAGCTAATTCACTGAATCCAATGAAATAAGCCAATTCACTGGGGGGGATACAAACTGTCAAACTGGTTACTTGGTGCCTTATAGACCAAACAATGCATGATTGAATTGGTTAGATTTTCAATAGGCTGTCTTGTCATGTGGTAGCTATAGTGAGTGAAAGATTTTCTTTATCATTCTGTTTTGTCTTTTTTTTTTAAATTACACAAAAATAAGAGCACATCAGATAGAACAGTAACAGCCAAAAATGTCTTTTCTTTAAATGTGTGGTCAAACACACCAAATTCAGCAACTTGAGCATGCCCAAAAGGCACACTTTATGCAGCAAGGCTCCTCAGTCTGTGAGATTGTTTTTTAGCTTTAAAATAAGACCCTACCGATCCTGATCTCATCTTTGCAAACGCACAGCACTGGGAGACAGAGACTATGTGCAACAACCACTCTTTACAGACAAAGCATCTATTCACAGACCCCACTGAAGTGCAATCGTAGGTTTTCAATTTCATTCAGCTGAGTACAGAAAGGCTCCCACTATGAGGGTAGGTTGCAAACGGTTCAGCTGGGAAAAGGACCCAGAATGAGAGTCAGCTTTACAGTCTGCACTTTCATTAGCAGAAATGAAAGCGATTCCCTCACTCTGACTCCAAATTTACAGTAAAGAGCTAATCTAGCAAATTAGCCAAGGGTGCTGAGCAATTCTTCTTTTTCTACATCACACTGGTACCCAGAACATAGTTTTCTTTTGTTAGGGCAGTTGCTAGGGTAAGTAATGAGAAAGCATCTAAGTAACATATAGGGTTAAAACTTACACAATGTTGGTCCCTCAAGCCCTCAGCTAGACCAGACCAGTTTTCTCCTTTCTCTGAATACAACATGCATATTTTCACTTTCAAGTCTTTCCATACCTCATGACACTTCAATTCTCCTCATTCTTCAAGACCTAGTTAAATGATAATAATAGCTAACACTTATCTGACATGCACTATACTCAGTGTTCATTACTCACAACCCTGTGAGGAAGGTGCTCCCTCTTTTGCAGAAGGGATATACAGAGGTGAATCATGTGCCCAAACTCCAAGTAACTGTACACTTCTTCATTCCCAAAGCTGGAGCTCCTAAATCACTACATCCTACACCACTTTAACCACCCCCAACATGAGATCTCTGGTCTGCTCATACATAGCTTTCCCTGGGCAGACGACCTACTTTCAGTAGCTGTGTAGGTCTTGCTGCCTCAACTGAGTGCTAAGGTCTGGGAAAGAAGGGTCTGTGCCATTTCCCTAACGGTGTCTGGCAGGCAGGAGGTACTAAGTGTGTTTTCCATTACCAACTGAAATTGGAGTGCCTGGCTTCCCCCTCACTTCAAATATATATTGTATTGCTTTGTCATGCCAATAAAAATCAAAGGCCAAATCCCCCACATAGGGGCTGGATTGGCATTCTCTGCCCTGATGGTATCTTGCTTTTCCAGTAAAATAAGTGTCAGTCTGTATTCTTAACAGCAGCAATTTTAATAGGAGGTTTGCTCCAGCAGCAAAAGCTTTTGCTCTTCTCTGCATTAGGATGACAAAACAGCCACACTCATTTAAGCACCATTTTCCAAGACAGGAAAATACAATTTTACCTTCTATTCACTCTTTCCAAAGGATACGTCTAAACTGACTTCTGGCACACTATTGCTCTTGAGCCAGAGGTATCATTTTTATTTGACTTGTAGAGGTGTGACCCACATAACTAAAGACAGGCCAGAAGTCAACCGCTTTTCTTGCATACTGACCCAGCAACCCAGGGTAAGGAAGCCCTATGTTAGGAGGAAGTGCTCATTACCAGTATGAACACAGCTATCTCAGAGGCTCACTATAACCAGGTGTTTTCTGCTGAACCTCCACCATAGTGTATGCATTCATGGCCTGTTTGGGAATGTGTTTTTTTGTTTATTTGTTTTTGTTTGGTTGGGTTTTTTTTTGCTGGCTGATACAGGGATCGAAGGGAATGTGTTTTAAAAGAATTGTTTTTAATAAGTATTGAAAATGCAGGGCCAGCCTGTGGCTCACTTGGAAGAGTGTAGTGCTGATAACACCAAGGCCACAGGTTTGGATCCCTATATAGGGATGGCCGGTTAGCTCACTTGGGAGAGCGTGGTGCTGACAACACCAAGTCAAGGGTTAAGATTCTCTTACTGGTCATCTTTAAGAAAAAAAAAAAAAGAAAATGCAGTTTAAGTCAGAAAAACAGTTATAATTCAGTTTGCTATTATGCCACCTTCCTAATTTCCAGGTGTGCAAACATCCCCACAAATTAGAAGACTGTCAGCATTTAGATAAGCTCTTCTGGAAATATTCTCCATTGGGAGTGGAGGAGGAAGAGAAGAAATTCAAAATGTTTGGATTCCAGTATCATTAAACAGGAGAGCTTTGGGGAAATACTAGGAGGCAGGTCAGACTGTTTTTGGCTTCCTAAATAAGGACTGCTTTTGATGGGTCTGCTCCACTACAAACCTTTGGAGAATAAAATACTGGAGGCAGATGAAGGACTCCAAGTGGAAAACAAGCCGAGGGAAAAACCAAACAGAAGAATACCTATGATATTTATTAATAGTCAGCACAGGTGGGAGCGAGAGGGGAACAGAATATACAACAATACTGCCCTGCTCTTTCTCACACTGCATAGATAAAACTCTGGAAGCTCCTGGCCCATGGTGATTGAGAAGCACTCTATATGCTATGAGAAAACACAAACTGGATGCAATTTCCTTGGGAGGACAATGGCACCATGTTCCTCCATCTCCCAGAGCACTAAGGGCTGCCAAACTGGCCTCTATGTAACATTTTGCAACAGAATTGCCAGCTCTCAAGACATCCTGAACTGATTTGGTATGTCATGTAATAATGTAAGTTTTTTGGCAAACTTTCTTTCCAAAGGTCCCTGCAATACTTTCACACAAGTGACTTTGTTCTCTTTGTTTCATGGAAGGGAAAGGAGCAAAAATTTTCAATGTAGAGAAATCATTCTACACAGTATATCACAATGCTGGTTGAGGGTTATTATATAACACAGTTCTGTTGTGTCTCACCAAGATGTCTTTCTCTGACAACAAACAAAAAAACCCACAAAAAAACAGAGTAGTTCCCCCTACTCTTAATGGGAGAAAAAAAGAAAAAGAACAAACTGGGAGTTTTTTTTTTTTTTAAATCTCAAAGCCTAAGCCCAAGAAGTCAGGGTACTGCTTACCATCTCTGCCCTGCAAACTACAATTCTATGCAAGAGAAAAGAGGCTTCATCTGCTGCTGCATTTGGGACTACCGGCTCTATATCTGAGCAAGCCTATTATAATGCATACAGTTTAACTTTTTCTTTCCCTTTTCCCTTCCTACCCAACTTATGGTCCCTAAACAAAATCTGAGGCTCTAACTGATGGCAGCACTGACTCACTTAACAATAAAATAATGAAGTTGCACGGCACTACAATTTTATAAATATGGAACATGTTCATAACTCTCAGTGGCAAGATTCTTATTTTTCATTTATGTATTTGAAGACCCTTCACTGATTTGTGTGTGCAAATAATCACCCAATTTTTCACTTACCTAAAATGCAGCAACCTTTACACATCAGCAAGGGGAAAAAGGAGCACTTAAGAGATGTATGGATGAAACGTATGTTTAGCAGTAAAGGACTGAAGTATGCAATTTTGGATTCTGGTGTTTAAGTGAAGGAAGAGCAAGCGTCACTGGCTGCGCAACTTGTCTGGACATTACGGTCTGCGCTATCTGCTCATTTTGGTAATTAATTCATTATTGTTTTAGACAAAGACAACTCAAGGTATCTATCCAAGATCCTAACTACTTGAGAGCTACTAGAAGTAGCTACCTGAGACACTAACTTTTTAATTCTAAGTCAAAGAGTAACACCCCCCACCCCCACGCAACACACACACAGCAGGATATTTTTTTCTTTTTAACCAGAATAAGTTGTCCTTGAAAAATCATCATGAATTAATTCTCACTGAAACCCTGTGCAAGACACTCCTATGACTTATCCCAAATTGGTGTCTTACCTTAGTGTTCCTCCTTAGACTGCGAAGAATATTCCTCCTCCTTGGGTCTTCGTCTGTTTCATATGGAATGACAGCATTGTCCCCTTTATAACCCTGGGATGCCTGATCCTCCTCTTTCTTCCTGATGGGCCCCAGCTCATCATCACTCCCCACGCTGAAGCTGGTTCGGTAACTAGCAAATCTCCCCAGCCGGGTGCATCTCGTCCTGTACAGCACTGGCTTGCTCACAATGGACACTTTGCGGCCTCGCTCTAAAGAGCTGGTATCCATTTCACTGTCAGATCCATTCCCACTGCCATTGGACTGGGCTTTGTTGATATTCCGAATGGTAATGATTTTCCCTTGGGTGCTATCATGGGGCACAGAGTATATGTTTTCTTCTTCATTCCTTGGCTTGACCACAGCATCCATGGGTTCAGCATAGTCAGAAGGATCAAACCCATCCTGAGGCAGCCAGGGACTAGAAGACACAGACTTTCTCTGTCCATCCCTATGGCCTTGATCTAAATAAGATAGATCCCCTTTTGTAATCTCAAAATGGACAGGAGGCTTTGGTTTGACTGGTGGAGGTACTTTGTTGTTCAGTTTACTCTCAAAATTGCTCATGATGAAAGACAACCCATCATTTCCCTCCAGTTCCATAGAGAGCTTAGAATGGTCTTTGGACAGAGAGGGCAGTGATGTGTCTTCTCGGAACAGGCTGTAAGATGGGGGCTCAACATCCTCTTCCGAATCCTGCAGGTTTGAGTTGCAGAGCGGAGATCCTGCCCGGGGGGAGTTAAACACCTCTTCTGTCGTACTACATGCCTCGGCAGCATTATCGTACATATGAGTAGCCTCGATTATGTTCTTTTTCTCCACCACATCTTTAAAAAATGGGTGAAAGATCTCAAGTTTATGCTGGGGTTGGCTACAGGGGATGCTTGTGAACCTTCCATCAATATCTTGAGCAATCTCCTCCCCCTCAGTTAGCTGTTCCCGACTTAAGTCATTGTCGAGGACGTCTATAGCGCCATCAGTGAGTGCTACAAGTTGAACGGGGATAATATCCTGCACTTCACTAAGAAAGGCACGTAACATAGCCAAGGAGGCCTTACGTTTTGCTGAATAAAAAACAATGTACCCATGAACCAACCGGCTCTTTCTGATGCTAAACGAGGAATGGTATGAAAGAATAGACAGTTCAATGCGCTTCTTGTGTAGTCCGATTGGTAGTTCAAGTAAAACAGAGTTGTTGCTTCCACAATGGGAAGACTTACAGGTTTGGGACTGAAGGACAGGAAAGAGTATGTCATCTGCACTAAAAGGATCTCCACACATAAGACACATAACAATTCGCAGATCAACATCAGCCAAATCTTTAATGCTAGCAGTAGAACTGACCAGGTTTAAGTTACGCTTAGAGTCCAGGAGTCCCTTCAAAACTTGACTAATTTGCTTTTCATTAATGTTACGTCCGTAACCAATGCCAGCAGAAGCAGGGTCAAGAAAGACACACTGAAGCTTGCTAGCAATTTGCTGACCTTGTTGTATTAAGCTGTGCAGGGTCTCTCCACTGGTGTCTCCTCTCTTGTTAACCAAAATTAATGTCAGGGGGAGATGGACTAAATGATTTTCTCGCCTGCCAAGTGTGGACTCTCTACTTTTCTCTATACTCTCCACTACATAGGATAACGATTCCTTTGAATTGTAAAGGCAGAGACAGCCATGGGGCTGAAATGTTGGCGTCTGGAAAGAGTTCACAGGAAGCCTGACATTCCCTTCTATTGGCCTCAGGGAAAGCTCATACATTTTACCATCTATCACATACTTGTCATCATTTGTACAAAGAGCTCGAATCTCATTGGCCAACTCTCGGGCAAGGCCATCTTTGCCCAAGATAACCAAGTTGATTCTATCAATGTTGGGGTCAGAGAGTGAATTTTTCTGATTCCGGTCAGACGGTCGGATAAACCGAGAACTAACCAAGTGCTCAATCTTAGCATCCACACAAGCTGGGCAGCTGGGGCATGTCTCCTTTGTTGGGTGGTACACAAAATGAATGTGCTTCAGAATAAGGGCATCACGCTCTGCTTGGAGCTTTTGTAATGCTTTAAATCGCTGTTCCTCCCCCAGAACATCCTGAATGACACCCATCTTCTCCTTGCTGGGCTTAGCATCCAGTTCCAGCTCATAAAACAATTCTGAATATTCCAAAAGCAACTCCTGAAACTCTTCTTTTGCTTTGTCTATAATTTGCTTTTGGTGTTTGCCATAAATATCCATGTATACAGATTCTTCCAGCCACTGGTAGAAATCTTCATTCATAATAAAACTACGGGCTTCTTCCCAAGGCTTTCCAGGAGTTATGAAAGGAGAGGTCTCCAGGTTTTCTTTAAATGCCCTTCTCATCTCAGCTCTTTTCCTCTCGTTCCTCAGCTTCTCTAAGTGGGCCTCGTACAGCTGCTCTGCAGGGACGGTGTCCATTAAGTCAAAGGGAATCCGTTCGTTTTCCATGTTGTCAATGTGGCTGGTGGCATCCCATGGTGTCTCTTCAAGCACAACAAACCACTTCAAGAATTCTGGCTTGGTTTCTAAGAGCTTTTTGGCTTTTATGCAGCTTAGGTGGTCAATTTCATCTAGATTAGATATGAGAGCTTCGAAAGCTAATGGCAGGGCTGCCAGATACAGCTTTCTCCTGCGCTCAATATGCTCGTGCTTGAGGCGGTGAATGTGCTGTAGAAATAGCTTCTTGGCTTTCTGAGTCCCTTCCAGGTAGATATAGTCCTGGTACTCTGGAGAGGCCTGCATCTTTCGGCTGACACTCTGCCAATTCTCATTGTGGTTTTTCACAATGCGACTCACCAGCCACTCATATTTGTCCTTTGCTGTAGCTATCTGCTGACTCTGCTGCTTTAGAGCCTCAAAATAAGGAATGATTTTTGTCTTTCCCCGACTTTTATCAATGAGTTGCACTAAGGTGCTAAAAGCTAAGTCCACATTTACATTGGATCTTGCTGAGGTCTCCACAACCTGGAGGTTCTTTTTGCTTAAGGCAAAAGTATGTGCATCTCTAATGTACCGCTCAACACCTTCATCACACTTGGTCAGGACCACCACTATGGGCTTTTTTGTTTTTGCAAGCTGATTGTAGAGATTGGAGACAAACTTGAGCTGGTCATCAAAATTCCTATTCATGCCCCTGCTGACATCAATACCAAGAAGAAAACCATCAATCAGCAGCTTTCCGTCTGGCATTTGTTTTTGCTCAAAGTCCTGCTCCAGCCCCAGCTGGTCAGTGCAAAAGTACATGAGTTTTTCAGCTGATGCCAGCTTGGTTGCAGCAGCTCTCTTGATATAGGGCTGTAGGGCCGTGCTTCGATGAGGCTGAAAAGTCTGATCATCGATAAATTCAGTCTGCTCCACAATGTGCATCTTACATTCCACACAATCCTCCAGGGAGCGGCTAACTTCTCCCCAGTAAAGAAAGTGGTCATTATTGACCACTCGCCCACCAAAGTCACTGGTGCTGAGGACAGAGGTATGGTCCAAATGAAACTCATCAGCACTCGGGCGCACAAAGCGGTTGCACAGACAAGACTTCCCAATGCCACACTGGCCCTTCTCCTTCTCTGTCCCAGACAATCCCACCACACTGATGTTGTAGGTGGGAATGCGGACATCTTGCTTTCTTGCCATCATCATTGTCGACACATCCTGCCACAATCAGCCACTTCCGAGATCAGATTAGTGTTTTGCAGTAGACCAGATGGCTTCCCAACATTATCAGTGGGGGCTGGCTGCCCAGGAAGTGAAAATGTCAGGTCCCATAGTGCTGTATACCAGTATAAGGTCAGTTTTCACCACGTCTCATCACCAAATAGACAACATTTCTTCCTAAATGGGGGAGGAAAAAGAAAACCCATTAGCATCATAATTTTGTAACCCACTTTTAATCACTGAACTGTAACAAAAATCAGTTTTTTTATTCAACAAATATTTAGCAAACATCTAATGTGCCATGCCTTATGCTGGGTGAAGATATAAGAGCAAGTAAGACTGACATCTAGTACCCTCAGAGAGGTTCAATCTAGTCTAATAGAGGAAGATATAAGAAAGCAATGTGCTAAGTGCTAAAACAAGAGTTTGAGGGCTCCTTGGAAAAATGGCTGATTCCAGGGCTCAGGCAGGGTAGGTACAAGATGAGCCAGGACTATTTTGTGCAAGAAAAAAATGATGGGGCATCTCATAATGACACAGGAGCCATTTTGAAGGGGCTCCCACTGGCCAAGTCTGGGACAATTTAAGCACCAAAATAATCAATGAATTATATAACCTATTGCAAAAAGTAGAAATTGAGTCCATACAACTGGATCAGACAAAAATCATGACTTGATACTAAATATAGGAGGGAAATTTTGATGAGGAGTAAGATATCTGCACAGAATTCTGGTGTCTCCTGATTACTTAAGGGAGAGAGGGGGAAAACACACACACACAAATACCCCAATGGTAATTACACAGTGGAGAAATTGGGCAACACTTTGACTAGGTAATCAAAATTAACATCACCAATGAGGGCCTTCAGATGCACTATTACCACTGTGCAGTATTATGGCTTAGAAGACATAACCTGAACATAATCATGAGGAAACATCAAACAAAAATGAGAAACATTCTATTTAAAAAAAAAAAGTAGGAGGGAGAGTTCTGTATTTTTCAAAAAATGTCAATGACATAATAGAAAAGTATAGCTACATAAATGTTCCGGATTAAGGGAGGATAAAGAGATATCTACCATACAATGATCTGACCCTAGAATGAATCTTGTACCAGAGGTGCAAAAAAGGCAATATAGGACATTATTAGATCAATTAGCAACCTCAGACTATGCATGGAATACTAGTTAGAAGCATTTTATCACAGTCAATACACAGAAATCAGTCGCATTTCTATATACTAACAATGAACAATATGAAAAGGAAATTATAAAGACAAGTCCATTTACAGTAGCATTGAAAAGAATAAAGTACTTAGGAATTAACTTAACCAAGGAAGTGAAAGACTTGTACATTGAAAACTACAAAACAGGCTGGCCAGCTGGGTCAGTTAGTTAGAGCACAGTATTGATAACACCAAGCTCAAGGATTTGGATCCACTTACTGGCCAGCTGCCAAAAACAAAAAACAAACAGAAAACTACAAAACACTGCTGAAAGAAAGTAAAGACAAATAAACGAATTTCAGATGTCTTCGGTCTGGGTTCTGCTATTTCTTCTTTTCTTTTTACTTGCTAATTTTTAAAAAACTTGAAATATAATTCACATACCATAAAATTCACTCACTGAAAATGTAGACAGTTCAATGATTTTTTAGTACATTCATTTAGTACATTCACAGCTTGTAAAAATCACCACTATCTAATTCCTGACCATTTTCATCACCCCAAAAAGAAACCACCAATTAGCAGTCACTCTCCATTCCTCCAGCCACTGGCAAGCACTAATCTACTTCCTATCTGTATGGACTTGCCTGTTCTGAACATTTCATGTAAGTGGAAGACAAAGAAATGAAAACACACCCCATGTTCATAGATTGGAAGACTTAATATTGTTAAGATGTCAATATTACCCAAATGGATCTACAAATTCAATGTAGGCCCTGTCAAAATTTTTTGTATAATTCTTTGTTTTGGGGTGGCTGGACGATATAGGGATCTGAACCTGTGACCTTGGTGTTATAAGGCTATGCTCTAACCAACTGAGCTAACCAGACAGCCTTTTGCACAAATCTTAAAATTCCTGTGGAAACTGAAGGGACCCCAAATAGTCAAAACAATCTTGAAAAAAAAGAACAAAGCTGGAGGGAGGACCCACACTTTCTAATTTCAGAACTTACTACAAAGCTACAATAATTAAAACAGTGTAGTACTGGCATAAAGACAGATACACAAACCAATGGTATAGAATGGAGAGCCCAGAAATAAACCCGTAAACCTTCATATGGTCAAATAATTTTTGACAAGGGTGCTGACACTAATCAATGGGAAAAGGATAGTCTTTTCAACAAATGTGCTGGGAAGACTGGACATCCACATGCAAATAAATAAAGTTGGACCCTTACTTAACACCGTATACAAAAACTAACTCAGATCAAAGACATAAAACTGTAAAACTCTTAGAAGAAAACACAGGGCAAAAACTATGACACTGAATTTTGCAATGATTTCTTGGATATGACACCAAAGGCACAGGTAACAACAACAACAAAAAATAGACAAATTGGATTTCATAGAAATTTTTAAAATTTGTGTATCGAAAGACAATATCAACAGAGTAAGAGTTCAGTACTAACCAGCAGCTTTAAAAAAACAAAACAAAAAACCCAATAGAGTAAAAAGGCAACCCACAAAATGGGAGAAAATATTTGCAAATCACGTATCTGATAAGGGATTATTATCCAGAATACACAGGGAACTCCTAAAACTCACCAAATGAAAAAATAAACAACCCAATTCAAAAATAGGCAAAGGACTTGAATAGACACTTCTCCAAAGACGATATACAAATGGCCAGTAAGCACATGAAAAGATGCTCAAGATCACTAATCAATAGGGAAACGTAAATCAAAAGTACAATGAGATACCACCTGACACCCATTGGGATGGCTACTATCAAAAAAACAGTAGCAGCTAGCCAGCCAGCCACACACACACACACAGACACACACACCAACTAAAAAAAGTAAAATGATAAATTTTATGTTATGTTTATCTTAACACAATAAAAAAAATTAGGGAAAAAAAAGTAATACAGGAATGATAAACCAGAAAAAATAAAATATTTTATCAAATTTATGAAGTTGACAACTACCATGTAAAGGAATATCCCCACTTTTAAGAAATACACATTGAAGTATTTTAGGGAAAGGTGTCAGGCAATTATGTTTTAGCCTATGTCTAAGATGGCAGTGGGCGGACGGGAGGAACACCCAAAATGGCTGTGGAGAGTCTCAGGTCCCTAGAACAGCACGCTTTCCAAGAATCACAAACCCCCCCCCCCTTCTTCTCACCACATCCCCTTCCTGTGTGCGCGAATTTCTCCACCTATAGAAAAATCCCAACTCAGCTTAAACCCCGCTCGCTTCCCTCGCCTGCCTTCTCAGCCTGACTGGTATAAAGGCCCTCCGTGACTCCCCTGCTGCTGCTCCCACTCCCGGGAGGGCAGCCGCTGGTTCATTCTGCCTGCCTGACACACTCTGGTTGAGTCCCTGTCTCCTGGAGTGTTTTCTTTTCACGCTCAGGCTGGGGCTTTTCCTTTCGAAAGGGGCCATAGTGCATGTAACTGGTCCACAAAAAAAAGTACGTGCATACTGAGAAAGAGTAAGAACATAAATAAGTAAAATGTTTCTATAAGTTTGTAATTATTTCCAAATTAAAAAAAAAACTTAAGGGTGTGAACATGAGGTAGTTTCCCCGACAAAAATGTAAGCTCTGTAAGGATAAGGCCCAGCCCTGCCTAGTTCACTTCTGTGTCCTCAGCCTATGGCACAGTGCCTGAAAAGATTTACCAAAGGATTGAATAAGTGAATGACTATAAAGCATTAAGGGTAACCAAACCCAGCCTTTCAGACTTAGGAAAGCTTTTCTGGAGGAAGTTCCACCTCAGGTGAGTGTGAAGTATGAAGTGCATTTTAGACAGAGAGAATGTCTTTTCCCCAACAAAAAAAGCAGTTAGCTGGGGGAGCCAGCTGGAATAAAGTGTGAGGGGCGGGGGAGATAGTTAGATGCATTAACAAGTAAGCAAGAACTGTATTAAGCCACTTTAAGACTTTGGATTTTTTCCCAAAGTTTATGGGGAACCACAAAATGTGGCTGAAAAGTGGCACCTGAAAGGACCTAAAGTTTTAACACCAGAAGTAATGAAATATTATGTGGTATTACAAAGTCTTCAGCAACTTTCCGGCTGAAATATGTAAAATAAGTAGTCTTTGGCTGCCTTGACATAAACGGTCTTCTGGCTACTACTGTTCATATTGCACTGTCTGCCATTTACTTATACACTCGAATATGACGGTGCAATTGCTGAACCTACAGCAAAATGAGCAGTCTCCCGAGACAATCACAAAGAGGAGAATTTAAAATAAACAGAGCATTTATCTTTTGAATCGTATTTATGTCTGGTAGGAACCTAGCATTTGCACAACGTTAATACATTTTGTTAGCCTATCTCATAAGAAATGCCACCAGCAGTCAGACCACTACAAATTATTCTGATCCAAGGGAGCAACGAATGTGAGAGCATGGCTTTTCCCTGCGATAATAACCGCAAAAGGTCACAGACCTTTTCCAAACATCCAGATCTTCCTTTGATAACCCAGAAAGCCAACCCCTCTCTGGAAACAAAATGTGACTAGATGTGGTATGTAAAAATGGTTTGACCATTTTAAAAAGAGAAATATCAGGGCCGACACCGTGGCTTACTCGGGAGAGTGCAGCGCTGGGAGCGCAGTGGCGCTCCTGCGCGGGTTCGGATGCTATATAGGGATGGCCGGTGCACTCACTGGCTGAGCACGGTGCAGACGACACCAAGCCAAGGGTTGAGATCCCCTTACCGGTCACAAAAATAAATAAATAAATAAAAATAAAAAAAATAAAAAGAGAAATATCGACTGTAGGTAATCACCTCCAGATAATGGCCTGCTCCTAAAGAAGCCAAGTTCCAGACTTCAGCAGGAACAAACCAGGCATCCATGGGGAGGAGAAAAAACAAACCTTTCCCATCCTCCACTTCACTAGGTGATTGCTTACATAAACAAAAGTATAAGATGCTTATGAATATTGAAAGCATGTTTACACATGTCCTATGAATACCTGAAGTGGAAAGATTTGTACAAAATCAAAACGCGTTTGCACATTATTCTGTAGTATACACATACAATTTTGTTTCAGCCATGAGCATATACTTAGGTTTAACAGAGCCTCAGATAGGACTATATATGAAGGTTTAAGGAAGTCAAGGGTGCTCCCCTAACAGAGCTCTATCAGTTCCTTACCCCAGGGTATGGTAGGTCTCAAGGTCACCCACTCTACCAATCTTGAAATGCAACTTGGTGACACTGGTCCTACTTCAAGTGACTGTTGCATGCAGCTGGCAAATCACCCATTGTCTATGACTTCATTTTCCCTGCAAAGTGGGTCTAATAATCTATCCCTTCACAGAAATCTCAGGGAAAACAAAACACCAGTCTGCTTTTAAACCTCAAGAAATAAAGATACTAGCTCACTTTTGAAACAAACTAAAATGGTTATTCAACATCATTGTTTAGTTAAAATTTTTTAATGATATGATAGTTTCAGTTATCTGAAGGATGTAGCAATTGATATTTTAAACCGAGGAAATGCTACTGACAACTAAAAATATGCAAAAAAAAGTTTAAAATGAGAATTAGCTGGCATGGAAGCGGTTAATTTCTGGACACCTGGTAACTTTCCACTTGTTAGAAACTTAGTAAGTTCCTTGGTATAAGTACACACTTCTTAGCTTTGATGTCTGGATAATGCAGTTTTACTAGTTCCTCAATTGGACTGAATTACACGGTAAACAAAGACTATTATAAATCTAAAAACATTTCAAACACTTGGTTTAAAGGAAATAACTTTAAGTGCTTTGGTCACAAACACGTTCAACTTTTCTAAGAGGTGGGTAAAAAAAATTAGCTGAGTCACTAAATTTAATGATCTGAAGGCTACAAAGAAAGAGAAAGTAGGAGGCAGGGCATGTCCAAGACTTCACAATGTCTTTGGAGTTTAAATGGGATGGGATCCATTGTTCCTAGCGGGCAACTAAGATATTCAAACAGCAAAATCTTAAATGTCCATGCTAATAATTTTCCAATCCTAGTCCTTTTTAAACCGAAGACTTACAAGAGAGGGGAAAAAGTATCCTTTAAAACAGTAACTCCTTTTATCTTTGAGTTTTACAGTTATTTATATTAGAAAAATAAAAACACAGAACCTAAAAGTTTTACGTTTTATGCCTTGATTCAATTATTTCAGGGAAGAAAATACTTCAGAAGTATTTTCAGTTCTCAGTCACAAATACATGCTGTAATAAAACATAATAACCCAAAACATTGGCATGCTTTTTTAGAGTTTATCACCAGGCATCCAGAGTTGTTTGTGATCTGTTTAACCAAGAAACCAACTCCCCACTAGAGTACCTCAACTGGAAGATAGAAGGAGGGTGTTCTCTTTTTTAACACCTCTACGATACAACAGGGTGAGAAGTGTTAACATTCCCAAGATAGCACACATTTCATAGGACCCAGAAATGCCATGGTGATCCCAGCATTACTATAACTTCTAAAGTTCATACTGTCAACAGCTCTATCAGGATATGCCTGGACGTGTATGTATCACCCTCCCATCCCAGCAACCTCACCCCTGCCTCCTGCAATAGGAAACATTTTTGGCTCTAATTTGGATTGTCCCATAAGACACTGATTTACTACCATTATCCATAACCAAAATTACTGTCCCCATCTATAACAATATTCAACATCTTCTGAAAACACATTTAGTTTCAAACAACCATATACAGAACACCACCAACTAATAATACGATAAAGAAATAATTACACAGGGAGCTATGAGCAAAGGAAATAAAATATTTGTTACCATAATTTTCCTTAATCTCAATAGGGGACAGGAACAAAACAGACATTGAAACTAACAGAAAGCAAAAAGCATTTTTAAAACCTTCTCAATACTTCATATTTCTCAATACCTTAAATTTCTGAGTGAGTTTTCAAAGCTATGGAATTAACGTCAGCAGCTGGTTAAAAAACTGTTTGCATTAAGCAGATAAGAGTCAGCTACTAAGGAAAAAGGAAGAGCAAAAGGAATGGATTTATGTAGGAAGCACTTTCCCTGTTAAGACAGATTCCTAAAGGAGAGTTTTCCAGAGGAATTTACTTTCCAGATAAACCAGGATGATGGGATATAAAAGTTCCAATAAGAAGAGAACACTATTCTCTGGTCTATTGAACCAATGAATTTAAACAAAACATTTTTGAAAATGCAATGCTTTCTAGGCCGGCCCCGTGGCGCACTCGGGAGAGTGCAGCGCTTGGGAACACAGTGGCGCTCCCGCCACGGGTTCGGATCCTATATAGGAATGGCTGGTGTGCTCACTGGCTGAGTGCCAGTCATAAAAAAGACAAAAAAAAAAAAAAAAAAAAAAAAGAAAGAAAATGCAATGCTTTCATTTTCTTTCTTTTTTTTAAAAGATGACCGGTAAGGGGATCTTAACCCTTGACTTGGTGTTGTCAGCACCACGCTCTCCCAGTGAGCAAACAGGCCATCCCTATATGAGATCCTAACCCTTGGCCTTGGTGTTACCAGCACCACACTCTCCTGAGTGAGCCATGGGCCGGGCCCTCATTTTCATATTAATAAATGTTAAAGTAAATTTTATTGAGATTTTTGTTTGTTTTTCTTTTTGAAAAAAGATAAATTAGAGAAGAAAAGTTGGAAGTGGAGTCCAAGGTCCTTATTCATCCAATTCATTCATTTGTGAAATCCAGATAAATTTAGAAAACTTTAAAGTTAGTGATATGCAAAAATGATGTGTCAGGGCATTTAGGTGTAAACAGGAATTACTGTATAACCTTTTTGAACCTGAGACACAGAGGGCATCGTCTTTTTCTATGAACTGGATTTCTGTCAGAATCTGAAGCAATACTCTTATTCTACTCATCTCCTTACCACATGAGGAGTGTCTTATGAAATGACCACATCAAACTCAACAAGCACAACATAGCCTCTAGAACTGAATAAAAGAGAAAAGGTCGCCACATTTGATGGCTCCAATTACAAAGCAACTAAATTCCATCCTTCCTTCATATTTCAGCAGATAAATCACTTTCGTATTACTCTAATCTTTAGAATTGAGAACTGAACTGTCCATCAACCAAGTCAAATACATACTTACAGAGCAAGGACAATGTGATGAAACAAAGAAGAATAGGGCACTGTCCTTGCTGACGATCATCTTTTAATTTACTTGAGATACAATATTTATACTTAAAAAAAATAACTAAACCACAAGACAGTAAGTGGTATAGACCATTTCCTGGGATCCAGAGACAGGAAGAGGAGATCATTCAGATCTGGGGTGGATGGAGAAGGAGTAAGAGCAGAAGTGAAATTTGAATTGGTACTTAATAGACTGGCAGGGCTTTGAGGGGTGGTCCAGGCATTCTCAAGACATGAAAGGGCATGAAGAATGGTGACTATAATGGGAAAGAACTAGGCATGTTTTGGGATAGGCTGACTGGAAAAGAGTTTTCATGCACAGGAGGTAGAAGACGAGAAGAGCAGTCAGGGCTCAGACTAAACAGACTGTATTTTTACCTGTGAGAATCTAATATAAAAAATAATCTTTACCTCATCAATATTATTGCTGGTAACCTTAACTCTTCACCCAACAGCTTAACATAGTCTAAGGAGTTAATCGTCTTACATAAAAGAAAACTCCATTTAAATAAGGCAATTATATTTCTGCCTTTCAGTAAAATGCAAAATAAAATAATAACTTGGGGTGGGGGGGAAGAAAACTATGGATTTACAAAGGAAGAGAAAAAACAAGTGACATCTGCCCAGAATAGTACTGGTAGTTGCTCCCACAACTATGGGCTACACGCACCTACTCCTATCTACTATGGGAAGGTGGATTTCCTCACAGCCACGAAATCTCACTATATCCCTTGGGTTCTGGGTACAGGAAATCTCTGAAATGGGTCACCTGATCTTTGGAAAGACTGAATTAAGTTTTTACCCATCTGGTCTTGAAACATGTAATCTCATGCAACAGATGGACTATTCTTGGATATTGGGCATATGCATTCAGCACTATACCCTTTGTAAGCTCAATATACTGCACTCTCTGGAAAACCCAAGGAGAAAAACACAAAGGGATCAAAAGATTTTCAAGAACTGGTAACTCAGATGTCTGTTTTGAAAATAATCTAGCCTAAAGTCAATATTTTAAAGATCAGCTATGAAAGATTCTCTGACATTACACTTAAAATTTTTGCAAATGTGACCTCCTGCCCTTCTTGATTCATTTTTCTCCCCCATGCCCTGGTAAAGGTACCTCTGAATTACAATGCAAAACCAAGGCAAATTCAAAATTGGAGGCACTCCAATAAAGAATATCACAACCTATCTAGTCATTACCACAGTGAGCTGAGATTCTTAACAAATCAAGATTAAAAACAGCCAAGTCTTACTTTTGAATTTCTGGTATTAAGACTAATTTTACACTGATTTTTTAAATGGTAAATTAAAAAAGAAAAAAGAAAAAGAATATGGTAAATAAAACCTATAAAATTTTAGCAGTTGCTTCTGAGCACTTATGATCTATTCAGTTTTTTAAAAACTTCTCAGAAAAAAAGTTTTTTGAAAGAACATTCTCCATAAAAATATGTCTGAATATGCAAGAAGAGTGGAGGCACCCATCCAGCCAAATGTACCTTGCCAACAGAGGACAGTGCTGAAGAAACGGGCCTTTCTATCAAGTGGGAAAAAGAGGTCAGCTTATTTTCAAGTCCAACAGTAAGCCTTATTATTCCCCTGATGGCTTTTTAAGATGACATGAGGACTTCAGCCCATTATTTCTAATTATTCCTCACTGCTCATTAGCATTATTCTATGAATTGCCAGGTCTAAAACAGGCTATTGCTAAGTAATATAAGTTACACCACGTGCATCACGTTTTAAAAAAGAATGATTGGCTTTTATTTTATCTAATGCACCTGTTCTGAAGCCAAGACCAACAGTCACAAAGAAACAGACCAAATAAAATAAATGTCTAGGTCCACCAAATTTTAGTAGGGAACAATTTGGATTTACAGATTAAAGAACTAATTTAAGATTCACACTAGCAAAATCAAAACTCATATTCATCCTTTCCATTTTCTGGCCTCCAAATTTACTTGCATGCTTGCCTTGTTTCAAAAGAAGTTTTTTTTTTTTTTTTGTCTTTTTCGTGACCGGCACTCAGCCAGTGAGTGCACCGGCCATTCCTATATAGGATCCGAACCCGCGGCGGGAGCGTCGCCGCGCTGCCAGCGCAGCACGCTACCGAGTGCGCCACGGGCTCGGCCCATTTCAAAAGAAGTTAAAAACAGTATGACAGAGATGAAAAAACGAACAGTTACCAGACAAAACATGGAAAGGGTCTGGGATCAGCACAAAATTGTGCCCTAGGCTCAATTAATCATATTTGAAAATCTGCTAAATTCAGGTTGTTTGTCCCAAACTTTATCTAGAGGAAATGAATATATGAAATAATATATTTAAAATAAACTGAATTTTCCAAATGAAAAGATGTTACATATAGGCGCTATTAACAAAAAGTTATTATGAAAAATACTAGTAAACTTATTCAAAAATTGATCACCTCAATATTTGAAAAGCATATTTCAGGTTCCTGCTTTGAAGCTAGAAAGGAGATAGGATAGAAAAAGGACACAGTGGAGCTTCTGTTCTATTTCTTGACTTGAGAGGTGGTTACACAGGTATTCATAATAGTGTACATGCTTTATACACTTTTCTATACAGTTTTTAAAAAACAGACAAATCAGGGCTGGCTCACTGAGGAGAGTGTGGTACTGGTAACACTAAAATCAAGGGTTCAGATCCCCTTATTGGCCAGCCACTCAATCAATCAATCAATCAATCAATCAATCAATCAATCAATAAAAATAGATAGATAGATAGATAGATAGATAGATAGATAGATAGATAGATAGATAGATAGATAGAGACAATTCAGAGACATTAAGAAACTCAAGTTCACACAGCTAGCAAGTAGAGCTGGAATCCCAACACTGCAGCCCATCCTTTCAATGACTACAATACGCTCTCCCCCTTTCAAGATAGGCCCCTGCCTGGGGTCCTGTCAAACAGGTGACTAATTCTTACTATGGTAAGTGAGAAGAAATGTTGAGAAGCAGCACCCTAAGGAGCCCTGGATGTAATTGGCAGTTCTTCAAGGCTACTAAGAAGGCTCAATGGGTGGCATATCAGGCCTTTCAGTCTCAAAAGAGAAACTCCAATTTGATCTGTTTTATATGTTGGGGTCCCACGTAAAAATATTTTTTGTCTAGGGTTCTAAAAAAAGTTTAAAAAACTTTATGGTTCAAAAAACCACTTAATGCTCAGATATTTGGTGGTCTAATTCCCAAGCTTTTGCCAAGAGACAAGAGTCAAAAAGAGCCTTGTAACCCCAAACCCTTTCTTCTCTTCTCATTTGGAGCCCAGTCCAGAACCCCAGGTCTCCTGACACCACCCCCAGGTTTCTACCACACCATCCAGGAGGACCGGAACACCCAACACAGGCACATATGGCAGGAGAGGTTGGGGGCAAGTCTGCAGAGGACCTAGCCACACCAAAGAGAGTCTGGACTTCATCCTCTGAGGAACCATGGGCTTCTCGGCAAGAGTGGCATGGTCAAGTCTGGGCTGAAAAAGTTAATTCTGAAATCAAGATGCACATTCTCAACCTTCCTCCCTATCTCTATACTGCTATTTTACCCTCACTGTGTAAACACTTCCCGTGTAAAGTCCAATTCAAACCTGGTCATAATAAACACCATGAAAAACAACTGCTTATAATGGAAACGCTGACACAGTGGTGGTGTGAGATGCTCCTTTGAAAAGCCTTGTCAGAGCCCAGTCTTTGTAATTTTGTGGTGGCTCACAGGAAGCGCCTGGGAGCCAGATTCTTTCTGACTGTGCTCAAGGCCATAATTTCCTTCCCATACTTAAATGGATGACCCTGTGTCTCCTACTGTCAAGAGGTGGCCAAGGGGAAAGGGCAGATAAATAAGTAGCAAAATCTAAAGAAAACTGGCTGATTTGAAAAAAGAATTCCTAAAATTCTTCTGAGATTAACAACTGAAAAGACTTGTAGATGAACATGATCTGTTGTCTCTCCAAATGAGCCCCTGGAAGGCAGGCAGAGTTGGGTAGGGCTGGCAGGGCTGGCAGCCAGCTCGAGTAAAAGACGCGGAGAAGGGAAGGCGGTCCCAGAAGCTGCTGTCAACCTGTGTCCTAAGTGAGGTCTTGCTCCCACTTCCCACCCCCACCCCAGTGCTGTCTCTCCACACCACTCCCTGCCTCAGGTGGGCAGGCAGAGATAAGATTAACCAAGATCCTAGAATCAAAATGACTGGGAAGGAGACAAAAGGAGTGTCGGTCAGCCAGTACCATTTATCTCTGCTCCTAATCATATGTATACTTTTATGAGATTCTACTTATATGTTCTGTATAGCACTACATCCCCTGCTCAACACTTCAAGATAAATTTCAAACTACAGAAGTAACATATCATGTTAGGGAGTCCAAAAATAACTAAGAAAACACTTGTGAACATATAAGGAATTTAATAAATGGCATTTTTATAAAATGCTAGCTTCATGATTTTCCTTTAGATAACAGACCAGAATAGTAACTAGTTCCTCCTTATCAACCACCATTCCTTAGAAAGTGCTTGGCCTGTAATTTCAGGAAGATCAATGAGTCATCTCTTATCACTGCTTCAGCCCTCAGACTTAAGAAGAAAAACAGTCCAGTCTACTACTCTTCTATGGCAGCTGTCCTACCTCTAGAGGAAACCACCTTGACCTCATATATTTTGGCTGCTATTCAGACCACCGCATCTCTTGGTCCAAATTATCAAAAACATACTCACTCATATACCCTTCTCAGTTACATACTCACGGAATGCCTGAACTGTTTCTTCCTAACATAAACGCACTGAGCATTTCCCTTTGTGACCTCACCTCCTACTCCCAAGGTTACACACACAGGCCCTGGGAGGAGCATACAGCAGCTACTTTCATTTGAATAGTCTTAAAATCAATGTACAACCAATAGCTACTGCTGATTTCTAACTCACACCAGAAAGAATGGTATAGAAAAGTGCATCACCATTATAAAAACCTTACCAGCAGACTAATTTTGACTAGCATCTACTATGTAAAAATATTAAATGAAAACATATAACATGGCTAATCTGACTACTACAAATTGCAGAATGAAGAGAGGATTTGGAGATGAGCAGGGTCTCAACCAAGTTCCTTTACTCCTGCATGTATCTTCCCAACTCCTTAGACCACTGCCATGCCCCTCAATCCATTTGTTATTTCTGCTTTCTATTCAGAAAACCCATGGTGCAAGAGAGCTTGTCAGGGGCTTAATTTTGCTGTCCATAACACAACAAACACTTCTTGCTATTAACTCTCCTCGAGAGCACAGGTGTGAGCATGTAAACTTATATAACTTGTTTGTACCGAAATGCCATGTAAAACATACCAACCCTTCAGTCTTCTTCATTAAGGACATGATGGGTCACAGGCAGATGAAGAGATGACACACACTTTCCTGAGCCCTTTCCACCCAGTGAAAAACCATACACAGTAGAATAAGGTGGGGTTTCTCTCACTGTGTGTGTGTGTGTGTGTGTGTGTGTGTGTGTGTGTGTGTGTGTGTGTGTGTGTGTCTGTGTGTCTGTGTCTGTGGTTTGGGAGGCAGACGGGGGGGGTGTTGTTTTGTAATAACTTAGTCACTGAATTTACATATTTCTCCACTGTCTTATTTAAAATAATGGGCCTTTTTGAAAATGGAAATTGAAATATATGTCTCACAGCTTATCAAGTCTCACTATTACATGAGTTAAAAAAAACTTAGGCTACTCAACTCCATTTTCCTTACTATTTAACAGAAAGCTTAACTCAACCAGTTGAATCATGACAGCTAAAAGCCAAGTCAGGTGCACTCAAAAGTCAACTGAGCTTGAAAGTTGTGTGTCCACATTCCATACCGGCAAGGCTGTAAGCAGTGAGCAGATGCCACGGACTGGGCTAGAGTGTGTTCAATACAGCCTTCTCACACCCCTTCTCTATTTCTCCCAATCAAAACCCGTAGTCCTACAGGCACGAATCCCACTCTATAATCTAATACAGTAAGGCTAGTGTTGTCTGGAGTCACAAAGTTTTATACGTGCTTGCTTCTAATTAAAGACCATTTGATTTTAAGAACTTAATAAAAAGACCATAAACCTGTATCATTCGACAAGAATGCCAAGAATGCTAAGTACCCAACTAATATTCCTCCAAAGTGACCTTTATTAAGGGCTGCTTCTACTACTTTGCCAACTAACATGTCAGAAGGCAGAAACATTCCTACCTAGCATAGGCTATTCAACTTTAAAAAGCAAAGGCAAGTGAAAAGAACTTTTTCAAGTAACCAAAGCAGCTCAAATTTCTCCAGCAAAAAGTACTACTACAAACAGTCTCAAAAATGGCAAAAATCTAAGTTTAAAAAGTCACTTATAGTGCCAGCAAATGATTCAGAAGAATTCTGAGAAAGGTAATATTAACATTTTGTGGTAGAACACTTGGAGAGTAGCCAAGAGGCCTGGACTCTCTCCCTAGCTAGGTCATTAAATCTTGCAGGGGGGAAGGGAAAGCACACAGATAAAAACTAGTGAAATGGCATCTCACAGCCAAGCTATCTTGAAGGCTCTCGTCCATCAGCAGAATCACTGGACAGTGATGTTCTTCAAGGAGACAGGTAGGTCTCTTGGGGCTAATGATAATCTAAGTGCATGCAATTGTAATAAGACTGATAACAATCAATCCCTACTCTTGGAACAAATGCTCAATGCAACAGCTGAGAAAGACAACATATCCACCGCCAGGGAAGCTAAATCGCCTGGATCCCCACAGTCTCACGTGTTCCTTCCCACGTCTATTCTGGCTCTCTGCAATCCATATTCTATAGAGTAGCAAGTTTTTTTTTAAAGAATAGATCTGACAATGTATATCGACAAAATAAAATTTAAAAATAAATAAATAAATAAACTAACACAGATAGGTATGCTGGTTAAAAAAAAAAAAAAAAAAAAAAGAAGAAGAATAGATCTGATCTTGTCAATCCCCTGCTTACAGCCTCTCAGAGCTCCCCTCTGCTCTTATACCCAAACCCAAAATTCTTAACATGGCCCATAAATCCCTATGTGACCTCAACTCCACCATTCTACTTTTCTCACTAGTCTCTAACCACTGTGGCCATCCTTCGGTTCCCTGGATGCCCTCATTTATTTATTCTCACTCATCCATTCAACAAAAAATTACTGAGCAAGCACCTGCTATTGTGCCAGGCACTGTACTAGGCACTGGGGATACAGCAATGAACAAAAGAAACAAAGACGTCTAACCTCATGGAGCTCAAATTCTAGCAGAAACAGACAATTACAAAACAAATGTAAGTTAGGAGATAAATAGTATAGGGAAAAGATAAAGCAGGGTAAGAGCTTCAGCAAGTGAGAATTCACATGTACAATGTTAAACAGGATGGTCAGAGCAGGTCTCATTGACAAGGAGGTGCAAAAGCAAAATCATGAAGGAGGTAAGTGAGTTAATATTGTAGTAATCTGGGGGGACAGCGTTCCAGGTAGAGAGAACAGCAACTGCAAAGGCCCTAAGGCTAAGTAATGTTTTTTGTCTTAATGTCTGTTTTTCATTAAATTGTTAACTCCAATAAGATGGGGACCTAATGTCTTATCTATTCTGCTCCCCATTTGACCTTAGCATTGCACATAGTACCTGCCTCAATAAACACCTGCTAAATGGAATGAGGGAATTAGTGTCTAAAGAAAAAAGAGAAAAGCGATTCCCAAAAAACAGAAGTGTTACCTCAAGTTTTCAAGGCCCCAGCAGAGGTTACACAGCAGAGGTTCAAATGATCAAAGTGAATTTAATGCCACTTCAAGAAAGAACCTAACGATATCCTGATGAGTCTTACTTGCCAAGGTATCATCCCAGAGAGAGGTAAAAGCATAAAAAGTAGAGAACAAAGACTATCCCAAGAGCATAAAGTAATCAACAAATTCAATGTATGTAGAAAAACTAACAGAAACACAACTCATTATTTAAGCCAATTACTTCTCCCAAACCACTGACAGGTATTAATAGTTAAAAGCTTGTCTTGGATGGATTGTTCCTCTCCAACTCCACTACCATAGTCTTAGTTCTACCCTTTTCATTTCAAAGCTTGAACTACCATGAGACTTTCCTCATTGGTCTGTCCCATTTCAAATCATTATGTATGGTGTTCTGTCTGGGTTAATCTTAAAACAGTTTTAATCACAACACTCCCACCCCAATTCGACTCCAACCTCCCTTTCCAACCTTATTTCCAATCATTCTTCAACAAGAACTCAACGTTCCAGCTAACCTGTTCCCTGAACTTGCCTTGTGCATTCCTGCTTCCACACCACCACACCCACTATACTCCTGATCTAGAATGCCGCTTCTTCTCCCCATATCGAATATTATCCATATAAAATAATGCCTTCTCTGCCCATTCCCACTATGACGAACTCATCATCCCCAAGCACTACAGCATTCATTTGGTCACGCCTGCCCTTCTACACTGCTATGGTTTAAATGTGTCCCCCCAAAAGTTCAGGTATTGGAAACTTAATCTCCACTGTAACAGTGTTAAGAGCGTGGGGAATCCTATTATGGTCACTGAAAGGTGGGGGCCTTTAAAAGTGAGGAGATTATGAGGACTGCACCCTTGTGAATGGATTAACCCACGAGTGGTTTAATGGGTGGTCATAGGCATGCTTACAATGGCTTTATATGAACAGTAAATGAAAAGCTTAGCTCTCTCTTGCTCAGCCTATTCTCACCATGTAACACCCTGCACTGAAGAAGGCCCTCACTAGATGTGTTCCCTGGACTTTTGGATATCTCAGCCTCCAGAACTATAAGAAATAAATTTTATTTCTTTATAAAGTACCCAGTTTCAAGTATTCTATTGTAAGCAACACAGACTAATACATATACTCTCCTCTGTATCAGCAGAACTGAAAGCCTGCAAACTACATTTCCCAGACTCCTTTGCAAGCTGGCTTCCAGTTAGGCTATCAATGGCTAGAGATTGTATGGCAGGAAGAGGGATATGCCACTTTTTTCCTGCTTCTGGTCTGTTTTCAGTACCAGCAGTAGCAGGAGCAATGAGTGACAGTGGAGGAACGTACGCAACTGCCCATACCACAGCCTCCAAGAGCATCAGCAGACTGCCTGCTGAACTGCAGCAATATGGCTCCAGCAGCAACCGCAGCCAGTCAGCAGCCCACCTGTGTGAGTGTAGGCTCCTGGGTTCCAGCCCATAGGCAGCTTTCTGATCTTTGAGTAACAACTCTCATCTCCCTTTTGCTCCTCTAGCCCTTCCGATTCCTCTGTAACAAATCCCGTGCATTTAAATCCCTTTCTGGGGCCGGCCCGTAGCTGACTAGGGAGTGTGGTGCTGATAACACCAAGGCCACAGGTTCGTATCCCATATAGGGATAACAGGTTAGCTCATTGGGTGAGCATGGTGCTGACAACACCAAGTCAAGGGTTAAGATCCCCTTACCAGTCATCTTTAAAAAAATAAAAAATAAAATCTCTTTCTGTTTGAACTATCTAGAGTGGTTTCTATTTTCTTGACTAGACAATAATTGATACGAAAGCAGTGAATGAGGAAATAAAAACAGCAATATTAACTAAGACGGAAAATGAAATATAAAATAGCAACAGAATTAAAACTATCAAATTAAAAAAAAAAACCCATGAGAAAATTTCTCCCTCAGTATATTCCAATGTAACTTTTGAGTTCTAAAAATTAAGATGCTTGTTTAGCTGTATATTTAACTATACATTTTCCAAAAAGGAGTCAATATAAGTATATATCTTTGGCTAAATCAAGTTTCTAAAGAATTGGGAGAATATTTCTATGTGTTTCCTTGTATGTTTCCCCAGAACCTCATACACAGTAAGTACTTCTTAGGTAGCTGGTGTCTGCCTGATGACTGTTACAATGCTTTGGAATTCATAGAGATTAGGGGTGAAAGCCCAGCAAACAATCACTCAAATTCTAAAAAGCAACTTGAAAACAAATCTAATTTAAAGCACTCAGCAAAGGATTCCAAAGCTCTTTCAAGTCCTGAAATGGAGCCACTAGGTAAGGGAAGGCAGAAGGAGTTCAACTGGCACATGGGGCAGGGATTTCACCTCTTCCTTGTTAAAGCCACCCTTGAACCTGTAAAGGCTGTCTCTCTGAGGGCCTTTGTTTTTTGGTTAAAGACATAGCCTGAAAACCCCATTACAAAAAAAGTTTACCTCTCTTAGCAGAATGAAAAACTGAGTGAATCTGGAGCAGATTAAGACCCCCACTTCCTGAAAGCCTGTGTGTTTCCAACCTGCTCCAAGATTGCTTAGACATCTCTAAGTCTTTTCTCAAATTCATTTTCAGGTATTATATTAAATCAAGATAGGAATAAGAGGTGTTGGAGTTTGCAAAAAATAAGTAAAGACCGTAAATAACTTCAGGTGTTAACAACTACTAAAACCATACCTATGGTCCTTCATCACATCATCTGTTAACCCAGTTTTCCATTAACAAAAAAAAATGCTTCATAAAATGGATACCTTAGAGAAAATGTAAACCCAAATGAGAACACAAAGAAGCTTGACTGTTGCTGATTTCCAGGCTGACTGATGAAATTGAGCCATCAGCTGCTGTCATCTGCATACTTCCTTTGACAACATGCCTTGCTTGAACATTTTTAGCTGGTCCATTATTACCTCTAACAACCTTATCATAGGAAACCATGCCCTATAATCCAGTATGAACATTTCCCAAGTATTAGGTATAGTAAACTCCATTCAGAAAATGTAATGTTCTGGGCCGGCTGGTTACCTCAGTTGGTTAGTGTGCAGTGTTATAACACCAAGGTCACAGGTTCAGATCCCCACATTGACCAGCCACCAAAAAGAATGAACAAACAAAGAAAATGCAATGTTCTGGTGAAATGGAATTTACTGAATGTTTCATAGATAATCAACTCTCAATAACTGGGATATGCAAAAATATATCTTGCAATTACCACAGATGAATCACATCTTTCTCTGATAATTAAGCCAGCACTTTACAATGAGGGGCTTCAGGTTCTTCCGTTATTTAACACATAGTGAGGGCCTTCTTATGGCCCTCTTTTATCATTTGTTTTATTTGTGAGAAATAGAGGAACAATTAGAGCAGGAGTCCCATGCCAATGTGAAAATGTGAAGTCTCACTGCATAGTAATGGGCTAAGTGAATGAACAGAAGATGCCCTAGAACTGGCTTTAAACACACACATGCATGTGCACGCACGCTCTCTTGCTCTCTCTCTCACAACAGTTGTTTTCCCATTTAGTCATCTCTCTTTTATATAAGTAATAATAGCAAACATTCCTTTATGAGCCAGGCACAATACCAAATAATATGCATATGACTACATGTAACTCTTCACAATAAACCAACAAGGTAGGTACTATTATAATTCCCATTTTACAGATGAGAAAAAAGGCTCAGAAAGGTCAAGTGACTCATTCAATATCACCCAGCTTATATGGCTTCCACTGCCTCTGAAGCTCACACACATGACTTAACCCCAACAATGCACTGTTGCAAAGATAGAATGGACAAAAACAGCTGCAGAGCTTGAGGTTTCTGGAGAAAATAGAAGCTACTATTGCTATAATCCACTTGCTCTTTTAGCAAAGCTCTCCACTGTGAGGGGGACAGTCTCCTGGGTACAAAAGGTTACTATACTCCCCATAATATTTTGTGTAAGTATCTTATGTTGCTCAAAGTACTGTTATCTTGCTGCTTCTTTAAATCCGTCTAGGAAGGGTAGGTATTCTCTTCATTCCACAGATAAGAACACTGGGACCTGAAGATTAAATGATTCATCCAAGGTCAGTAGAATTCATATGCTGTCTCCTAAATGGGAATACCAATGTCACCCAAGCCTCACAGAAGAAACAGAATTTCTGTCGTTTTCCACAAAGACCATTTCCAAAGTGAGAAGAAATGCTTGTCTTTAAAACTTCAGTAATTTGCTCTAGGGCTGCTCAGTGCCTGAAGGACATGTGGTCTTGCATGAAGCCAATGCTGCCAGGACCATGGGGGGAGGGGTGCTCAGATGTCCCTGTTTTTCAAGTAAAGCTGTTTGTCTAATGTCTTTTTAAAAAATAAACAAACTTCAGTAATATGCAATTAAGAATTAATATTATTTCAGTTGTCTGAGCATTAAATTGTGAGAAAGTCCTAACTTGCATCTTTCTTCATTTCCCAAACCGTGGAACGGGTAAGATGCTTTAAGTTTTTGCCCTTAAATTTAACCTCATTTTTTCTCATCCCATTGGGATAATTCACTTCTACTTAAACAGAAAGTATACCTTAAAAAAAATGTCACCAAAAAAAGTAATTATGTAACTTCACTAATCTGGAAATACTCTTTCAAGGCTCCAGAAAAGTACCTTTCTTATCAATCAGGCAGTGGTGTTCATATAAATCCCATAAGGACAATAATACAATTAAATACTATGAGAATAAAATCAGTCTCAAATTTAAAGAAATTAAAATACCTATAGTAAAAATCAATGGGTAGGTGAAAAACCATCTCTATAATCTCAATTTCAGGAAGTTACTCAAAAGACAGCAGAGTAAGACATGACACAGGAGACAACAGGAAAAGATCGATGTCTTTCCTTTCACTAAAGGTAAAAAATAGCAGAACAGAATATAAATAAAGTCCATTTCATTAAAGTTTCAAAGGAGAAAAAATAAAAACTGAATTGATGAATCATAAGTGACATTTTATTTGTAAATCAAGGCTACCTTAGAAATTTCATATCACTGTTCCACACTCAAAAAACTCTAACCTCGAGGTAAGAATCTCACTTTATCAAGTCACTTTTTATAAATTCACCAGATCTAAAGAAAGCTTGACTTTCTCCATGAGCTTCCAAGTTGTGTAGAGAGCTGGGTGGTTAGTTCACTTAGAGTAAGGTCACAGGTTTGGATTCCTGCACCGGTCAGCCACGAAAACAAAAACAAACAAAAAAAACCAGGTAGTGTGGAAAATAATTTTCCGTGAAACCCAAAGCAATTGATCACAGCCTAATCGCATCATTTGCTCTGTTTTGAGGGTTCTGAGGACAATTATAAAGGCAAGGGAGTTGTGCTTAAAAATACTCGGACAAAATGGAACCACTTATAGAACAACTGCACCCTGAATTTATGGTCAAAAAAGCTCCAAATCAGTATAGAAGTTTGGTTTTTTCCCAACATGCAGCCTTCACTAACTTGAACTGTATTTAAGAATGACAGAGACGGTCAGTCTAAAATCTTGGAAAGTCAGGGGGAAAAACCCAATGTAGAAACCCTTCCAAAATATTCATAAGTAAATGTACTCTCCTCAAATACACTTTTCACTGGTGAAGATGGTATTACAAATCTTCATCCCAATGCAGTTAAGGGATCCACTTACTATTGAAAGATTTGAGTTCCCAGATCTACCTAAACCTGGGATTGTTAGTTAATATTTGGTACAAAAAGCTTCTATTCAATTTTAAATATTTTAAATCTGTTTAAGTTTTAAATCAGAAACAAGTGGGGAGAGAAGTATTCATAATAAGTAAGAGAAATGCACTTTATAATCTTCAAAGCTTTCTCCTTTGGTCCTCACAAGAATTCCAAGCACAGGTTGGTGTCCATTCTCCATCCCAGATCACAGAATCACAGGACTTTTTCTTTCTTTCTTTTGTTTTTGGTGGTTGGCTGGTGTGTGTTACAAGTCTGTGGTCTAATGAACTGAGTTAATCAGCCCACCCCAAAATCACTGAATTTTAAGGATGCAGAGGACTAACTTCTCACCCAATGCATTCCACTAGAATAGAAGCAGACGGTCTCATTTGGTTGCTCCCTATCATATTCTCAGGACCTAGAATAGTACGTGGTACGTGGTAGATGCTCATTGATATAACCCCTACTGTGTGTTCGAAAAGTTCAAACCAAACATTTTCTGAAGTAGATAACCCTGTCCAGAAGTGATATGACTTGGCCAAGGCCATACAGCTGGCTACCTGTGCCCCGCACTCCTGCTTCCTAATTCAGGGCAGGTTCTTCCCCCTACCCAGGCTGTCACTGAGACTGTAAAGGTTTTCCAAGCTCTCTTCCAGAATTCACATTGGCATCTGATAATTTTTTGTATTTTAACTTACATCCTTCTCCTCACTTAAGCAGGTACTTCGTTCCTTCACATTCATCACTCTTCACTTTGGTTCTACAACCTTTTATTTAGCGCCTATTCTATACAAAGCACCGTGCCTGTGGAGGATATGAAGACAAGAATCAGAGCTCTTAAGGGACTTACAAGCCGATGAGAACTTAAGAAAGGCAGCACCAGGAAGGAGAGAACTGCACCTGAAAATGATGGGAGAAGACACATTCTAGGCAGAAGGACCCCATAAGCTGACAAAGCCTCAACACATGTTCAGCAGAAAGCAAGTAGTTCAGTCTGATTGGAAAGTATAGTGCAGGGAAGCCCCAAGCAGAAGAGGAGGTTAAATGATAGTTTGCAATCAACCTATGGAAAGAACTGACTATGAGAGCAAGAAGTTGATATTTAATTCTTTAGGCAATTTCTGATACCTGATACCTCCTGATACCTCATTCCCTTCTACTTTTCCCACATCCTCCTTGCCAAAAATAAAAATAAAAATAAAAAAGCAAACAAAATCTTTTGAATATTCACTCTATATCTTCATTATGTTCTTTTTAATTTGGAAAAGTTCTCTCAGTAATATCTTATTATAATTATCTATAGGACAATTTCAGGATCAAGGGTACCAACTGTGGCTCCATACCCACCCAATAGGTCAACTGATTCTTAATCTTCTAGCAGTTAAGGATCCCTTTAACAATCTGATAAAATTTGGACTTTCTCCCCGCAAAAATGCACTTACACAAAAAACACAGGAACCCCAAATTAAGAACCAATGCCCTAGCAAAATGTATGTAAGAAAAAAGGTCCACCCAAAAGAGAGAAAGACTTAGCCACTGTTTCTAACTTGGAATACTCAATTCCCCCATTCACATAAGTAGAATACTCCTTCTTTTGGGTGACATAGTAATTATCCTTAATGAATAAATTAAATGAGAGAATTCCTCCAAGATTTATAATCCTCACCCACTAGTAACAATACAGTTTCCATTTATTGGGACCTAGTAAGTGGCAGGCCCTCTGCAAGGCAGTTGACATGCAGTATATCATATAATGCAAAAGTCCTGTAGGGTGGGTAACAGTTATATCCTCATTTCATGTGTGAGGAAATTGAAGCTCAGAAGTGTCAACTGACTTGACCAAGGCTAGCTAGCTGAAAAGTGGCAGAGCTGGGTTTGAAACTCTGGTAATTTTTTTTTTTTTAAAGGGGATTTTAACCCTTTACTTCATGTTGTCAGCACCACACTCTCCCAAGTGAGCCACAGACTGGCCCAAACTCTGGTACTTTGCCTTCCAAAGCCCATCTATACTACCTCCTACCAGAGGGAACCTTATTACCATATTGATCATTGGGAGAGATCAAAAGATGCTTCCAAAGAGCCACTACCCAATCATTTCCATCTGCTCTTCTAGTAAGTAAACAGTCTAGTCCAAGGATCCAGTCCAGTATTATACATCCTCTGGGTGTCCAATAAATACTTGCTGAGTGACTAAGGGCAAATAGAACTTTATACTCTTGTCCACAGAAAAGTGGGGAAATGGAGTCAAAAGTTTTAAAATAAATTCCATGTGAATATATTTTATCACCACAAGGGTCTCAATCACTGTAGCATTTCTAACTGTACCTCTCCATCTTGGCAATGGTCCTAAGCATCAAATCTGTTCCACCCTTGCAGGCAAATGTCTGCAACATATCAATGAGGTAATGAGATAAACCAACAGTGAAATTTCAATAAAACAGTAAGCCTAAATAACAGATAACCTTTCCTGTGTGTTCCTGTTCTATCCTGTACATGCTCCATGACTTTAGCCATGAAACAATATGATAGTTGTTCCCATGAGACTTACAGCTACCATTTCCGAGTACTTATAATGTTGTATATCACTGAAAGCCTCTAATGGCCAGAACCCTCTATATGACCACTGCTCAGCACAGACACCGGCATATAAATATATGTCAAATGAATGAACATTTGGACTTAGGAAAGCAGTAATCATTATTTTTTTTCTCTATTTTATCTTTAAAAATTTATTTTTGTTGCTTTTTCCCCCCTTTTCTTCTTTTTTTAAAAATTATTTTTTAAATTGTGGCAAAATAGACATAACATAAAATTTGCCACCTTAACCATTTTTAGGTGCACAGTTCAGTGGTATTAAATACAGTAATCATTATTTCAAATGGAAAGACATTTTTACTAAACCATAAGAGAAGAGATGAAGGTTTAAGAGCCATAATACCAAGCTTCCAAAAAGAACTTACACACTCTCCTCTTACATGTTCAACAGTAAAGTTCTCTGCACCAAAGACTCCTCCAAATAAGTAATAGGGAAAAACAAAACGCAGTGGCTAATCTAAAACAGTACAGTAAAAGGGAGAGAAAATGAGGCCATGGGACTCAGTGTTACTCTAAACCAGTGGTTCCAATCCTTTTTGGGTCAGGGATTCCTTTGAGAATTTGATGAAAGCTACAGATCCTCTCTCCACAGAAAATAAACAGAACCAAAATTCAGCACATACTCTGAGAGCATCACACACACTCCCTGCCCCAACCCCTTAAAGGTCCAGACTCCCAAGTTCATAACCTTTGCTCAGAATCTGCATTTCTAGCCACGTCTAACTAGAGACAACCCCAATTTACCAACCATTTTGTTTTTCTGAGGTCACACAAACATTAAGGGAAATTGAAGGGAGACGCGATGGCTTTCGTATCTGTAGTGTCTCACCACCCACCACAATGGCCCCCACTCCTCTTGCTACCTGATTCATATTATTATGCCACAGTAACAAACTGTGGGGTGAGGATGTTCTATCTTCTCCATCTAGAATGTAAGAAATTCAAAAGTAGGAGCCACATCTGACAGTAATATGTATTCCACATAGAATGTATTCCACATTTTAGATAATTAGTAATTGTTGCCTGGTTTACTAAAGAACAGGTTTCAAACAACCTACACACTATCTTTTATGGTAAAATGAGCTATAAATTCAGAGAGTACAGGAAAAGATAATGCCACGTAACTAAGCAGATTTTTAAAACAAAGGGCCGGCCCCATGGTTCACTCAGAGAATGCGGCACTGGAAGCGCTGAGGCCTCAGGTTCGGATCCTATATAGGGATGGCCGGGGCGCTCACTGGCTGAGCGTGGTGCAGACCACACCATGCCAAGGGTTGCGATCCCCTTACTGGTCAAAAAACCCCAAAAAACAAAAAACAAAGAAACAAAAAATAAAAAAATAAAAACAAAACATTTTCCTAAATTATACCCTTGGGAGCTTGAAGTACAAGAATAAGCCTATACAAAATTTGCTTTCTCATCTCTATAGTGCTGAATTTCTCTCTCTGAATTTCTCATCTATGGCATATAATGCTGGTATACAGCAAATCACAGCCACCGTGGACATGAGGGAAACTTCCGGTGGAGCCTGAGAAGGTGTTAGCAAGAGTCTTGCTCTTGTTGTGGGAGATATTCATTCAATAAGCATTTCCTGAACATCAACAATGCCTAGATTCCTGGGTTATATGCTTGGAGATTCAATGATAAAAAGCACAGCCCCTGCCATTAAAGAGCTTAAGATGTAGAGTGAATGGATTATAAATGATGGTCAAGGGTGTGGTTCTGAGGGCTTTAAAAGAAGAGGAGAGTCTCTCTTGCTCTCTCTGCTCTCTCTGCTTCCACCATCTTGCAATGTGAGACCCCTGGGTCGCTGTCACCACCACGAGATGGACATTGGACTTCCCAACATCTGACACTGGACTTCCGGTCAAGATGGCGGAATAGATGGTCCCTACAGTCACTCTCTCCCACAAATCAACTGATCTCAACTATAAAAACATAACATCAAGTGCATACGGAATGGGGAGACGTCCAGCAGGGTAGGCAGAAGCTCCACAGAGACCACATGCACTGCGGGGCTGCTGTCGCATGATCTGGCAGACAGGCTTCACTGCCACCACCTAGCTCCATTCCCAGCCCAGCCCAGTGCGCACAGACTGGGGAGATGTCCGGCAGGGGAGGCAGAGGCTCCGCAGAAACTACACACCCTGTGGGGCTGCCACTGCATGATCCAGCAGGTAGGCTTCACCGCAGGCACCCGGCTCCATTCCCAGCCTGGCCTAGTGCGCCCGGAGCAGGGAGATGTCCGGCAGAGGAGGCGGGAACTCCACGGGGACCACACTGCTGCCGCGTGATCCAGCAGCCTGGCCCAATGTGTACGGAGCACAGAGACGTCCAGCAGGGGAGACAGAAGCTCCATAGAGTCCACACACCCCGTGAGGGGGCCGCCGCGGTGCGATCCAGCAGCAGGTAGGCTTCACCGCCGCCACCCAGCTCCATCCCAAGCCCGGCCTAGCGCGCACAGAGCAGGGAGACATCCTGCAGGGGAAGGGGAAGCTCTGCAGAGAACACACGCTCTGCGGTGCCTCGGCACATCCCAGCAGCCCGGGCCAGAGCACACGAAACAGGGAGAAGTCCAGCACCGGAGGTGGAAGCTCAGCAGAGAACCACAAATCCTGTGGTACCACCCCGTGATCCAGCAGCCTGGCAGAGTCGAAGCTGACCAGAAAGGTGGCTCCCTGGAGAGACCCAAGACCCGAGGCAACCACACACGCAAGGCACTAGTGACCAACTGAGCAGTCACTAAAGTAGCCATACCAAATTGGCAACCACAGCAACATCACAGTCAGTCAATAGTGTCAAACCTGTGGACTGTGAAACCCCCTGCCACAATGAATAAACATCAAAGAAAAGATACCAGGAATATGAAAAATCAAGAAAGTACACCACCAAAGGATAATAACTCTCAAGCTCCAGATCCTATAGAACAAGAAGCCCTTGAAATGACTGACAAGGAATTTCGAGTGATAATTCTAAGGAAACTGAATGAGATACAAGAAAACTCAGCTAGACATCATGATGAAACGAGGAAAAGTATACAGGACCTGAAAGAGGAAATGTACAAGGAAATCAATGTCCTCAAAAACAATGTAGCAGAACTTGCCGAACTAAAGAAGTTATTCAGCGAAATAAGAAACACAAAGGAGAGTTTAACCAGCAGGCTTGCGGAAGTTGAAGAGAGAACCCCTGAACTTGAAGACGGGCTGTTTGAAATAACACAAGCAGACAAAAAAAAAAAAAAAAAAAAAAAGATAAAAGAATCAAAGGCATTGAAGAAAATCTGAGAGAGATATCAAACAACCTTAAGCACTCAAATATCCGAGTCATGGGTATTCCAGAAGGGGAGGGAAAAGGAGATTGCATTGAAAACATACTCAACAAAATAGTGGCAGAAAACTTCCCAGGTATAGGAAAAATCACAGATCTTCAGATCCAGGAAGCTCAACGATCTCCAAACGTATTCAACCCAAAAAGGTCTTCTGCAAGACATGTTATAGTCAAATTGGCAAAACTCAAAGACAAAGAGGGAATCTTAAAAGGTGCAAGAGAGAAGCGTCAAATCACCTATAAGGGAGCCCCAATCAGACTAACATCAGACTTTTCATCACAAACCCTAAAAGTTGGGATGATATATTCAAAATACTAAAAGACAGAGATTGCCAGACAAGAATACTCTACCCTGCAAGGCTATCCTTCTGAAATGAAGGGCAAATAGTATATTTCTCAGACAAACAAAAACTGTGGGAGTTCACCACCACACGACCACCCTTAAAAGAAATTCTCAAGGGAGTACTGGGTTTGGTTCCTGAAAAATAACTACCACTGCCATAAAAGCCCAAGAAAACTCAAAACCAACTAATATAATAAAAATGGCATTCACAAAGAGAAAACAAACAAACAGAAAGGCTCTCTACAACCCAAGGAACCAACAAACACAGAAAACAAACAGTAAATCAGAAAGCAAGGAACAAAAGACACCTAAGACAACCAAACAATAATCAATAAAATGCTAGAAATAAATCAACACTTTTCAATAACAACTCTTAATGTAAAAGGCTTAAATTCCCCAATCAAAAGACAGACTGGCTGACTGGATTAAAAAGGAGGACACAACTACATGCTGCCTTCAAGAGACCCACCTCACCCATAAAGACTCACATAGACTAAGAGTGAAAGGATGGAAAAAGATTTACCATGCAAACAGAAAAGAAAAACGAGCTGGAGTAGCGATTCTTATATCTGACAAAATAGACTTTAAACTAAAAACCATAAAAAGAGACAATGAGGGACACTATGTAATGATAAAAGGACTGATCCATCAAGAAGACATAACAATCATAAATATGTACGCACTCAATGTTGGAGCAGCCAGATTTATAAAACAAACTCTATTAGACCTAAAGAAGGAAATAGACACTAATACCATAATATCAGGGGATCTGAACACCCCACTGTCAATATTGGACAGATCATCTAGGCAAAGAATCAGCAGAGAAACACAAGATCTAAACAATACTCTAGACCAATTGGACTTGGCAGATATCTACAGAACATTCCATCCAACAACCTCAGAATATTCATTCTTCTCATCAGCACGTGGATCATTCTCCAGGATAGATCACATATTAGGTCACAAATCAAGTCTCAACAAATTCAAAAAAATTGGAATTATCCCATGTATTTTCTCAGACCACAATGGATTAAAATTAGAAATCAATAACAAATGAAATTCTGGAAACTATACGAACACATGGAAATTAAACAGCATTCCACTTAATGACATATGGGTCCAAGAAGAAATCAAGCAGGAAATAAAAAAATTTATTGAAACTAATGAAAATAATGATACAACATACTAAAACCTGTGGGATACTGCAAAAGCAGTACTAGGGGGGAAATTTATTACATTAAATGCTCACCTCAGAAGAATGGAAAGATAGCAAGTGAACAACCTAACACTTCACCTTTAAGAACTAGAAAAACAAGAAGAATCCAAACCTAAAGTTAGCAGACGGAAAGAAATCATTAAGATCAGAGCAGAACGTAATGAAATTGAAACCCAAAAAACAATACAAAAGATCAATGAATCAAAAAGTTGGTTTTTTGAAAAGATAAATAAAACTGACAAACCATTAGCATGGCTAACAAAAAAAAAAAGAAGAGAGAAGATTCAAATAACCAAAATTAGAAATGAAAAAGGTGATATTACAACTGATTCATCTGAAATACAAGGAATCATTCGAGACTACTATAAACAACTATACGCCAACAAATTTGAAAATCTGGAGGAAATGGATAAATTTCTGGACACACACAAGCTCCCAAAACTGAGCCATGAAGACGTAGAAAATCTGAACAGACCAATAACAATAAAGGAGATTGAGGCTGTTATCAGAAGGCTCCCAACAAAGAAAAGCCCAGGACCAGATGGATTCACAGCAAAATTTTACCAAACATTCAAAGAGGAATTGACACCGATTCTTTACAAACTACTCCAAAAGATTGAAACGGACGCAAATCTCCCAAACTCATTCTATGAAGCAAACATCATCCTGATACCAAAACCAGGTAAAGATATAACCAAAAAAGAAAACTACAGGCCAATATCCTTGATGAATATAGATGCAAAAATCCTCACTAAAATACTAGCAAACAGAATACAGCAACACATACGTAAAATTACTCACCATGATCAAGTGGGATTCATCCCAGAGATGCAAGGTTGGTTCAACATATGCAAATCAATAAATGTGATACACCATATTAATAAAATCAAACACAAGGACCATATGATCATCTCTATAGATGCTGAAAAAGCATTTGATAAAATTCAACACTCATTCCTGACAAAACCCTCTATAAGTTAGGCATAGACGGAATGGATCTCAACATAATTAAAGCCATATATGATAAACCCACTGCCAATATCATCCTGAATGGGGAAAAGCTGAAAGCTTTTCCTTTAAGAACAGGAACCAGACAAGGATGCCCACTCTCACCACTCCTATTCAACATAGTGTTGGAAGTACTAGCCAGAGCAATCAGAGAAGAGAAGGAAATAAAGGGCATCCAGATTGGAAAAGATGAAGTCAAACTGTCCCTGTTTGCAGATGACATGATCGTATATATTGAACAGCCTAAAGCCTCTACAAAAAAACTCTTGGAGGTGATAAATGATTTCAGCACAGTAGCAGGATACAAAATCAACACACAAAAATCAGTAGCATTTCTATTCTCCAATAGTGAACATGCCGAAAGAGAAATCAAGAAAGCCTGCCCATTTACAATAGCCACCAAAAAAATAAAATACTTAGGAATTGAGTTAACCAAGGAACTGAAAAATCTCTATGAGAACTACAAACCACTCCTGAGAGAAATTAGAGAGGATAGAAGAAGATGGAAAGATGATATCCCATGTTCTTGGATTGGAGGAATCAACATAGTGAAAATGTCCATACTACCCAAAGTGATATACAAATTCAATGCAATCCCCATCAAAATTCCAATGACATTTTCCTCAGAAATGGAAAGAACTATCCAGACATTTATATGGAATAACAAAAGACCATGCATAGCCAAAGCAATGCTGAGCAAAAAAAATAAAGGCGGAGGCATAACACTACCTGACTTTAAACTATACTACAAAGCTATAATAACCAAAACAGCATGATACTGGCAGAAAAACAGACACACTGATCATTGGAATAGAATAGAGAATCCAGAAATCAACCCACACACCTACAGCCATCTGATCTTTGACAAAGGCACCAAGCCTATACACTGGGGAAGAAACTGCCTCTTTAGCAAATGGTGCTGGGAGAACTGGATATCAATATGCAGGAGAATGAAAGTAGACCCATACCTTTCACCATACACTAAAGTCAACTCAAAATGGATTAAAGAATTAAATATACATCCTGAAACAATAAAACTTCTTAAAGAAAACATAGGAGAGACACTTCAGGAAATAGGACTGGACACAGACTTCATGAATAGGACCCCAAAAGCTTGGGCAACCAAAGGAAAAATAAACAAATGGGATTATATCAAACTAAAGCGCTTCTGCACAGCAAAAGAAACAATTAACAGAGTTAAAAGACAACCAACAGAGTGGGAGAAACTATTTGCAAAATATACATCTGACAAAGGATCAATATCCAGAATATACAAGGAACTCAAACAACTTTAAAAGAAAAAAACAAGCAACCCAATTAAAAAATGGGCAAAAGAGCTAAATAAGCATTTCTCTAAGGAAGATATACAAATGGCCAACAGACATATGAAAAAAATGCTCAATGTCACTCAGCATCCGGGAAATGCAAATCAAAACTACACTGAGATACCATCTTACCCCAGTTAGGATGGCTAAAATCCAAAAGACTCTGAACGATAAATGCTGGCGAGGTTGCGGAGAAAAAGGAACTCTCGTACATTGTTGGTGGGACTGCAAAATGGTGTAGCCTCTATGGAAAATGGTATGGAGGTTCCTCAAACAATTGCAGATAGATGTACCATGTGACCCAGCTATCCCACTGCTGGGAATATACCCAGAGGAATGGAAATCATCAAGTTGAAGGTATACCTGTTCCCCAATGTTCATTGCAGCACTCTTTACAATAGCCAAGAGTTGGAACCAGCCCAAATGTCCATCATCGGATGAGTGGATACGGAAAATGTGGTAAATCTACACAATGGAATACTACTCAGCTATAAAAAAGAATGAAATACTGCCATTTGCAACAACATGGATGGACCCTGAGAGAATTATATTAAGTGAAACAAGTCAGGCACAGAAAGATAAATACCACGTTCTCACTTATTTGTGGAAGATAAAAATAAATAAATAAATTCACACACACACACACACACACACACACACACACACACACACACACACACACAAAAACCAGGGGGGGGAAAGAAGACATAACAACTACAATTCCTTGAAGTTGATATGACAAGCATACAGGAAGGACATTGTTGGGTGGGAGTGGGGAGTGGTAGGAGGGAGGGAGGTTTAGGTAATGGGCCACAATAATCAACCACATTGTATATCGACAAAATAAAATTAAAAAAAAAAAAAAGAGCTTAAGATGTAGCTAGAGGGAGACAACAACACAGAGTAGTATGTAAAACAGGGGTAAACTCGGCAGGCAAACTCAGACAAGAGACTGATGACTGTGGGTCAGAGAAGGCTTCCTGAAAAAAATAAAATCTATGGGAGCCTAAAAGAATTAAAAAATTAATAAAGTTACATTTTTGGTTCGTAGGTAACCTATAGGCTCGCTGGTAAGCTCAGTTGGTTAGATCACCACCTTATAAGGTCAAGGGTTCAGATCCCCATAAGGCCAGCTTCCAAAAAATAAACAAACAAAACTAATAACAACAACAAAAACAAATCCTAGTTCTGTAGGTAACCTTTGTGTTTATTTTTGTTTTGCAGTTTGGTTGCAGGGGGTGGGGGGGGGTGGGGGGAGGTTGGCAGAATATTCCAGATGAAAGGCATATGAAAAGGCCCAGGAGCAAAGATCATGGCTTGCAGCACTGAGTTTAAGGAGAGAAGTGGACAGTTTCTGGAGGGCCCTCATTATGTACATGCTCCCCTGGTGAAGTCACAGTCCTTGGATGGTCTTGCTAGTAGTCATGGCTCTTATTTTAACTTATTTTGGAATAATTTGAGATTTACAGAAACACTGCAGATATTACAGAATTTCCATATACCCTTCACCCAACTTCCCCTAATATTAACATAACCATGGTGCATTTGGCAAAACTAAGAAATTAATTTTAGTACCAAAAATTAAACTATACACTTCTTTCAAATTTCACCAATTTTTCCATTAATTCCCTTTTCTGTTCCAGGATCCAATCCCAGATCCCACATTTCACTTAATTCAAAGACTTTAAAAAATTCCTTCCTTTACTTTTGAGCACAAGTTTTATCATTATTCTCCAACTACACCTCCTGATCCCCCAACTTCACTAGCTCTCTCAGAAGTTAAATACAACTCCTCAGTACAGAATGGAAGTTTCCAAAACACGGGATTTGGAGTAGAGCGAATTATTAGGGATTCAAGGAAATTTAACAATAAGAGAAATCAGTGACATCTTTACATGACAAAGATGTGCACACGTGTACACATACACCACTTACAAAATGATCCTGGCCTAAGATGCTGCTTCCACTATGGAAGAGAAAAGAAATTCAAGCAGACCTGCAGAAACTTATTCAGTTTTGTAAGTGGTGTTTTTTGTAAGTGGTGGTTACTTTCCCAGTAAGCAGTAAATCCTCTTCAAGCTCTCTCTTTCCAAATATCCCAACCACCCAAGAAGGAATCAAGACAAAATCATCTGAACATGCACCCATCCTCAAAACATGCTAGCAAAATCATCTGGGATTCATGAGGAGAGAAAAGGATGATTTATCCTCTTTCCTAGATTTTCACTAAGGACTCTAAACATTAGGACAGAACTCCATTATATCGCAACAATCTTTATAAAGGCACTTTACAAGTATTAGTCATACTTCTTTCTGTTACATTTATGACCTGCATTATAAGCCTCCCTCTCCTAAAACTACCAAACCTACAACAGCCTTGAGTAATGTCTGATTTCTAGAATCAAGAATGAATCCTGTGCAGAAATCACTTTACAAACTGGCAATTCTTTCTACATTAAAACACAAATGTTGGGGCCGAGCCCATGGCGCACTTGGTAGAGTGCTGCGCTGGGAGCACGGCGACGCTCCCGCCGCGGGTTCGGATCCTATATAGGACTGACTGGTGCACTCACTGGCTGAGTTCCGGTCACGGAAAAAAAAAAAAAAAAAAAAAAAAAACCACAAATGTTGGGCTGGCCCCGTGGCGCACTCGGGCGCAGCAGCGCTCCCGCTGCAGGTTCAGATCCTATATAGGGATGGCTGGTGCGCTCACTGGCTGAGCGCGGTGCGGCTGGTCTCAAAAAAGACAAAAAACAAAAAAACAAACAAAAAAAACCCACACAAATGTTAATGATGGTTATCCCTGGAAGGTAGAATTTAAGGAATACTTTTAACTTTCCTTATGTATTTCATGAATCGAAAGCTATTTATTAAACACTCATCAAATACATAGGGAACACAGCCCTATGCTAGAGTTAGGAGAGATACAAAAAAAAAGAAAGACATCTCTCTGTTGTGGAGCACACAGTCTAGATCTGCCCTACATTCTCTAATACGTCAGCTATTTAAAGTTGAATTGATCAAAATTAAAAATTTAGTTTTCAGTTCCCACTAGTTACATTTAAGTAGTGACGTGTGGCTAGTGGCTACTAGTGGACAGTACAGAAAGTTCTGCTAGATAGGGCTGATGTAAAAGCAGCACGATGCTAATTCAGACCTTGGAAATAAAGACGGGGTGTTGAAACAGGCATTAAAGCAAACATTGCAGGCTGACTGATGACAACATACATCACTGCAGCATCCTGCAATACCAAAATTTCCAGAGTTCTTACTCAAACCAAAATACTCAAGGAGGCATCAGAGAAATCAATGGGTGACGGGCTTTGATTGTATTTTGCTAAGATAAAGTAGGATGAAAATACCCTAAACTGAAAAAACTATATTATAAAGCCTCGTTAAGATCTCACTAAAAAGGAGGAGGGGAAAAAAGAACTGGAATTAACTGCTAGATCACTCTAGAAATCTTTAACATGTAAGCTAAACTAGGGATCAAAGGAACAAACCAAAGAATACACTATACCCATCCAAATAGAAGAAACATTTCCCAAAAATCAAGGTCAGTACCTGAAATCACAGGCAATTAATCTCAAATTAATAAAACAAGGGGGAAGAGGAGGGAGAGGAAGACAGAACCCACACAAAATCAGCTTGGTATTTTCTAAGTGGGAGAGGGGTGAGTTTAAAGATGACGGGTAAGGGGATTTTAATCCTTGACTTGGTGTTGTCAGCACCACGCTCTCCCAAGTGAGCCATGGGCTGCCTCTGAAGTGGTGAGTTTTTCATTCTCCTTTTTCTGAATCCTTCACCTACATCGTCTCGCATGTGCTGCCTCAGTTTCCTCATCTAAGTAATGGGTACAGGATAGCACCTATTTCATAGGACTGTTATGTGGATTCCTTGAGTTAACACATGTAAAGTGCATTAAACAGTGCATAGCATATAGAAAGAACTAAGGAAGTACTGGCTATTATTACTGCACTAGTTGCTATCTCTGAGGACCTAATTTCACTAGTTAAAGGATTTCCCCAAGGGTAAGAGAGGGATGTTGTGTTGACTGCCATATTAGGAAGTGGGTTTTAGAAAGTCCAATCTATCCCATGCTAAGACACCTTTCAACCATATCCTACGAGTTATTATTCATAATGCCCAAAGATATAGGGACAGCCCCAGCAACTTCTGCAAGCTTTAGCACTTAGCTGTAGACCCCTGATACACTCCCTTAGGATATCAAGGTTCAACTTTTTTTCAAAAATCTGTCGTCTCCCCAGCTAGACTATTCTATCCTTCATTCATACATTAGGTAAGCACACAACAAGTGAAGCACTTTACTAGACAACTTGGAAAACAAAAAAGAACAAATCGCTAGCTTCAAGGAACAGGAAACAACTATTCCACTTCTAGGAATTTCTCCTACAGGAATAATCTCACTTGTTCAAAATGATACTATTCAAGTTGTCTCTATAACACAGATTGCAAAAGCAAGGAACTGGAAACAAATCAATAGATCAACTAAATCAATTATACTGTATCTGTCTAATGGAATACCATGAGGCTGTAAAAAAGAATGTGGAAGCTCCCTCAACGCTAATATGGACTGATCTCCCAATATATTAAGCAAAAAAAGGAAGATGCAGAACCGTCGTTATGCTACTACTCATGTAAAGGGGAGGGGGTCATTCATATTTATATTTACTTGTTTACATGCACATAAACTATCTCTCTGGAACGAAAAAATATCTCTGATAGAACACTGATGTCTCTGAAGACAACTAGGTGGCTGGGGGACAGGGATAAGGGAACAGTGCATGGTGTTTCATGGCTACTAACGCAAAACTATACGAACATATCACTACACAAAAACAAATGATATGCGTCATATCCCCAGCAAGGTGCTAATGGAACAGAACTGAGAAAATCCGAGTAAACAAGGTCTCTGTGAATTGTGGACACAAGGAGACGTGGAAGGATGAGTAGGAAATTCACCAATGAGAGAACGGTTGGTAAGGATACTCTAGAGAGGGGAACTGGCTCCATCAAAATGGAGAGGCAGAAAATAAGGGATATTTTGGAACGCTGAGCAGTCACCTATGGCTGGAGGACAGGTATCTAAATGGGAGAAGTATGAAAACAGGAAGACAGGATGGGCCAAACTAAAGGATTCTACAGGCCACACTAATGAGTCTGGCCTTTATCTTATAGGCAACATAGAAGACCTGAAGGGGAGTACAACATTTAACTTTTTGTTTTAGTGACCCCAGTGGCTTGCAGAGAGGAAAGTAAGAAAAGACAGACACCTCGTAGGAGACTTGTACAATCAAGCACAATATCCTACTTCTTGGAATTCCCAGTAGGAAATAGCACAATGAACTTCACTTAATGACACCCAATAAATACTTAGCATTTGGGAATAACAACAATCCTTATCAATTGAATGCTTACGATATGATGATACTTCAAAAAGTTCATGGGAAACCAGAATTAGAAGATAATACAAATAGGGTTGCCAATTAGCTCAGCTGGTTACAGTGCAGTGCTATAACACCAAGGTCAAGGGTTCAGATCCCCATACCAGCCAGCCACCGGAAAAAAAAAAAAAAGAAAAAGAAAAAGATAATACAAATCTTTCCATGAACCTTTTGAAGTATCCTTGTATGCCAAACACTTTTCATACATTGCCTCAGTTTTTCAAAACAGCTCTGTAAGGTATTAATAAGGATATTAATATCCTTATTCTACAGATGAGAAAGTTAAGGCTCAGAGAAATAAAACAGCTTATTTAAGGTGAAAGAATAAATGGAGAAACTGGCTGTCGTATCGGTGCTGGCCCATGGCAAAGTTTTCCCCAGTCTATATAAAATAAGTAGAAACACATACCTACATACGTCCACATGAGGCTGCCAATTCCCTTGGGAAGTTCCGTCTTTTATTCTGATATTGGGCTCTATTTTTTACAGACTAATGCAGAGAATCATTTCTCTCTTTCTTTTATTTTATTTTATTATTATTTTTTTTTAAAGATGACCGGTAAGGGGATCTTAACCCTTGACTTGGTGTTGTCAGCACCACGCTCAGCCAGTGAGCAAACCGGCCATCCCTATATGGGATCCGAACCCGGGGCCTTGGTGTTATCAGCACCACACTCTCCCGAGTGAGCCACGGGCCGGCCCACTCTCTTCCTTTGAAATGCCCTCCTTGGCAATACTAAAAATTGGTAAACTTCTATTTTTCCTCCACCACCATATTCAGCTGGTATATAAAAGCCAAATCCACGTACCATAGCACTAATAATGACATTTACTGAGCATTTATCATGATCTAGGCATTATTTTAAGCTTCTTAAATACACTATTTTATTTATTTATTTTTTTAAAAGATGACCGGTAAGGGGATCTTAACCCTTGACTTGGTGTTGTCAGCACCACGCTCAGCCAGTGAGCAAACCGGCCATCCCTATATGGGATCCGAACCCGTGGCCTTGGTGTTATCAGCACCGCACTCTCCTGAGTGAGCCACAGGCTGGCCCTTCAATACATTATTTTAATGTGCATAGTGACCCTATGAATAGACTCTACTATATCCCTTTTTATAGATGAGATGCCTGAGGCACCAAAAGTTTAAGCGCCTTGTCTGAGGATGCAAAGCTGGTAAGAGGTGGGAAAGGAAACAGATTCACACGATGTGTCACCAGAGAAAGAATAACTGAGGGCTCAGTCCTAACACTGGGCATATCAAAGAAACCTCAACGACTGCTATTTAGCCTCTGACCTGGAGTTAACATTAGACATGTGACACTTACTGATAAGACCCTAAAACTGCTACCTGGAGGCAAGTTACAAGTTGTACAAAGACCAAGAGATAACAAATCAGTAGCATGAGCTGCTCTACTGATCCAAAATTTCGTCATGCTGTCTTTGTAGTACTCTAACATACTCACTTACCTGAACATTTTAATTACTCAAATTGTTCTCTTTCGTTCTTGCAACAAACTAAAAGGGTCCTCCCAATTTACAGACTTTTCATGTTAACTCATGGCATTTAGTTCGCAAAAAAAAAAAAAAAGAAAAGAAAAGAAAAAAAGACTTTGTGGCAGGCACAGTAGGTATTTAAGCTCATTTTATAGAAAAGAGAACTCAAATTAAAATAAGAATAAATGACTTGTTCGAGGTCACAAAGTTCATTTGAAGCAAAATGAAAACTAACAGCAGAAAAGCTTCTTTCCTCTATATCACTTGAGGAATCCCTGACTGAAAAAGAGTCCAGACACTTCATCTGTTCCAGATTTCTTTTTCAAAAACCTGTACCTTTATTCAACAAATACTGTGCTCCTATTGACCTGTTAAGCCCTGTTCTACGCAACATCACAGAAAAAATGGAGGAACAAAAAGGAAGAGATTCCAAAACTCTTTATTTGCAATTTCTTCCTGGTCCCCTTGCATTGCAACTAAAATGTCAGGTCTTCTGGTACTGTCCCTAATGAGAGAAAGAATGATCAGTAAATAAACACAAATATGTGTATGCAAGTGTCTTGTTAAGTAACAACAATAAAAGCAAATAAGTAAACTTTAAAATCTCCAAATTATACCTTATTCAAGGTAAAACAGAACTTGGACTAACTTTCTTAAAAAGTTATTTTTCTTCTCTTTCTTTTTTTTTTTTTAAAAGATGACCGGTAAGGGGATCTTAACCCTTGACTTGGTGTTGTCAGCACCATGCTCAGCCAGTGAGCAACCAGCCATCCCTATATAGGGATCCGAACCCGTGGCCTTGGTGTTATCAGCACCGCACTCTACCGAGTGAGCCGTAGGCCGGCCCCCAAAAAGTTATTTTTCATAAGATGAAATCTGTCTTCCTAGTCAATGCATTCATGTGTTGAAGTGTTTAGTCACACTTAATTCCTTAAGATAAGATCAAGGGGGAAAAAAATCAGACCACTTGCCTTCTAAAATTTTTACTTTCTGGTACAGAAACAGGGTGTTCCTTGTGTTAGCTGTAAGGGAAGAATTGCTTTTGTTTTGTAAGTGGCATATAAATTCCCTGAGAAGGAAGAGGCATGTGTTGTGTGACTGCTACTCTAACCAGTGTGGATACCCAAACATCAGTTGAATGAGGAGGAAAAAGGAGAAATGAAACTTGTCCCCTTCTAGCTTCTGGAGCTGCAAAGAACTAGTTTTTTCCGTCTTCTGCTTAATAGCTCTTTATTATATAAATTATTTAAATATTTAAATAAGTATTCAATAAACAGAATTATTTAAATCTTATTTAAAATTTTTTGGCCCATAAAAGGTAGGCATAACTGACTTCATGGCCATTCCTGTTTGACCAATAGTTCCTTTTTTCTAAAACAAGCACATTGGGGGTGGGGGGGTGGGGGTGAACCTTGCTGAAAAAAGAACTAAGGGTTTAGCTCTAGCTATTAGCCATGCAGAAGACTTTAGTTTCTTCATCTCTGGGCTGAGATAGCATTGTGTGAAAGGATTCTGGAAAGAAGGCAGCAGACAGCAGAGGTTCTGCATGTGGCCTTGGGCAAGTCCCCTCTCAGTGCCTCAGTTCCCCAACTAGAAGATGAAAATACCACCTACCTCAGAGGGTTATTTAGAGGAGAATATGAGGTAACACTCAGTAGTCTTCTGGTAAGCAATAGCAGATTACTGTTATTAACTGCTAATATTCTTACTAATTTATTTGATTATCCTCTAAGAAAAGGGGACTGCCTTACTTTCAAAGGTACTAGAGTCCAACAGATCTTACCATTACTAATTAATTTCTTGCTTTTCAGCTCAATTTTCCCTTTATATGTTTATAAGGAAAAAGCAAACATAATAAAAAAAAAAGCAAACTGCAAAAAACCAAACTTGTTTAACCTTTTTTTTCTGACTCAAAAATAGTAAAATCAGTAAAAACACTGTAGAAAACTGGGAAAACTCACTAAAATTTTTTTTATTTTTATCTTTTGGCAGCTGGACAGTTAGCTCAATTGGTTAGAGCATGGTGCTGATAACAACAAGGTTCAGGGTTTGATCCCTGTACTGGTTAGCTGCCAAAAATTTTTTTCAAAAATCCAGATTTAGAAAAAAATTTTTAGTCACCTCAAATCCTACAACCTAGAGATAACTACTAAAAGCATTTCAGCATATGTCTTCCAGTTTTTCCAATATATATTTTAAAATAACTGGACTCATATTGTTTATAGTTCTATATCCTGCTTTTTCCCATACTCAATTTTATTTTGTGTTCACTTTCCCATGTCAAGTATTCTCAAAAACATACTTTTTAAATGACTCCATACTTTTCCAAAAAGCAACCATTCCCCTAAGGTTAAAATATTTAGATTGTTTCTTTCTTTTTTTTAAATTTGGGAACATCACTATAGTTAACATCTTTGTACACAATCTTGATTTGCATCTTTATTTCTTGATCCATACAGATTACTATAAGTAGATCAAGGATTGTATGTCTCTTAAAACAATGCCAAATTGCTTTCCAGAAAGTTCACACCAGTTGTGGCCCTGACAGCAGTTTGAGTACCAGTCCCATCAAGTTCTCACCAGCAGTGACCACTATCTCCTTTTAATTCCAGCAGAGACCAGAATAATCTGGAATTACAACATAAATAGGAAAGATCTGTGGTTAAAAGAAGGCTTTCACACTTGTGGTAACTTACACAATGAGACTGCTATTATCCCATTCTTTATCAGATATGTGACCTTGACCAGACTTGGAAAAGTTAGAAATAACCTACATGTTCACATTTGTATATTAAACATAAAGTCATGACTGAAGTGCCTTACATATAGAAGATCTCAATTTCTTTTCTTTTCTTTTTTTTTTTTAAAGATGACTGGTAAGGGGATCTTAACCCTTGACTTGGTGTTGTCAGCACCACGCTCACCCAGTGAGCCAACCGGCCATCCCTATATGAGATCCGAACCCATGGCCTTGGTGTTATCAGCACCGCACTCTCCCAAGTGAGCCACGAGCCGGCCCCAAAGATTTCAATTTCCAATTAAGAAGAATTACGTAGACAAGGAAATTATGCCCCATGATATGAAAAAGGGGTCTACACAGGGGCCGGCCCGTGGCTCACTCGGGAGAGTGCGGTGCTGATAACACCAAGGCCACGGGTTCGGATCCTATATAGGGATGGCCGGTTGGCTCACTGGCTGAGCGTGGTGCTGACAACACCAAGCCAAGGGTTGAGATCCCCTTACCGGTCATCTTAAAAAAAAAAAAAAAAGGGGTCTACACAACATATAAAAAATTCAGAAATGTACACTTAAGATTGTACTTTTCTACATATACACTTAAGATGTACTTTTCTACATGTATACTTAAGATGTACTTTTCTACATGTAGATTATAACTTTTTTTAAAAAAGTAAATAAAGGGCCGACCCCGTGGTGCACTCGGGAGAGTGTGGCGCTGGGAGCGCAGCAGCACTCCCACCGTGGGTTCGGATCCTATATAGGGATGGCCGGTGCGCTCACTGGCTGAGCGCGGTGCGGCCAGTCACAAGAAAGACAAAAAATAATAATAATAATAAAATAAAATAAAAAAATTAAAAGTAAATAAAAAAAAAACTTAAGGAGATCTGTACACAAGAAAATATGTACTCCTTGTATACAAACATAACATCAAATCACAACTACTTTGCTAATGCTGTCATTTTTAAGTCTTTGTGGCTGTTGACTGACTAATACTGGGCACATGCCAACAGCTAAGACATGCTCCTGCAGCAGTCAGAAGCTTTTTTCTCTCTTTCCTCATTTATCAAAGATTTTATCTGCATTCCTCAACTGACTGACCAATCAGAGGCAGAAATTTCTCATAGGTCAACAGCATTAAAAAAGTATACAAATAGGGCTGGCCCATGGCTCACTTGAGAGAGTGCGGTGCTGATAACACCAAGGCCCCGGGTTCGGATCCCTACATAGGGATGGCCGGTTTGCTCACTGGGTGAGCGTGGTGCTGACAACACCAAGTCAAGGGTTAAGATCCCCTTACTGGTCATCTTATATAAAAAAAAAAAAGTATACAATGATTTCAGGCCATTAAAAAGTTATCATAAAAACAGCACTCACCAGCTTCCACCTACAAACTTAATAGGCATTTTTGAAAAATGAAGACCTACTGATACTTGTTAGCTATCAAGCATTTAGGTACACTATTCCCAGTGATATAATTCCCTTGAAGTGAAAGCCATCACAAGATGCAGATTTAAAGAATCTAATAATCTTGTATTAATGCAGTGCTGACTTTCATTTGTACACAATCAATTTGTTACTGAACAAAGAACCCTTTTTAATTGCCCATGGCAATTAACAGTAATCATTTTCCTTTGTCTTATTCCTAAGTAGTGCAGGCTGCAAGAGATGAAGCCACAATTTCGACCTTTCTTTTAAATGGAGATGAGAAAAGTACAATGCTCTGTGTGATGTTTTTTTTGTTTGTTTGTTTTTTTCTTTTAATTTTTTACACTTTAGGAGGCAATTAGCTATAACTGGCCAACATCCTTCACCCAAACATTTTTTTAAAACTGCAATTCAAAAAGTTACTAAACAAAGTATTATAGTGAATGCCACATAAACAACTCCAGAGGTAAAGTGTATTTCTATCTATATATTTCTTTTTTAATTTTTTAAAATTGTAAATGGACAAATTATAGCTATATATATTCTATCTATACATTTCTATTTGCCTAAAGAGTTTTCTCAGAACATAATCTCTCAATTAGGAGCTACCCAAATACTTTTCTATTTGCCAAAACTATATATATAGATTTAAGGAGCTATTACACGACTAAACATCTCTATCTTCTTTCTGTTAGACTAGTTTACTTACGCATAGTTCTGTTATACCTGGGTCTGAATTTGGGTCAAAAATAAAATACTCAACTTTTCCAATATGTTGGCTAGAAAGACAAGCCAATACTTGTGGCTGTAGATTCTTTTCAAAATACTGTAACATGGAACCTACTGTGTGCTCAGTCTCTGAATATGAAAAACTAAAGACTATAAATATGGGACTGCCTCCCAAGGAACCAGACATTAATCAGATAGTCTTTTCAGCATATATTTTTGTCTATCCTATTTTATATAGTTAACTGTTTACAAATGACTATAAATTCCTGAAGAGAATGAAGTATAGTTTATTTTTATATTCCAGAGAGGCAAGGCAGCCTAATAAAATAAGCACAAATTTAGAAATCAGACAAACCTGAATTCAGAACACTGCCCTACCACTTATTAACTGTGTCACCCTGGTCAAGACACTTACGATGCAGAAAGTATGCAGATTAAATGCTGACCAAGAGAGCATGCCCTCTAAGAGTTTAAAGGCTAAGAATGCCCTTTATGCTTGGTACACACATCTCAAAAAAAAGCTTTGGCACCTGTTTTGGTTTCATCAACATGTATGAAGTGGGGGCTGTATGACGTGCTTTGCTAGGTGTGATAGGAAACAAAAGATATATGAAAAGGTCCACATCCTCAAGGAGTTTACTATCTAGAGAGAAGACAATCAAGTATAAATCAATCTATAAATTAAATAAGGCAGAATGAGAACCATTTTTCAAATGAAGAAACTGTATCCAGAGAAGTGAAAATGATTTGGCCAAAATCACACAGCTAGTAAATGGTAAACCCAACGCTAGGACCTGAGTCTCTTCAATGTTCTGTACACCATAAGAAGCTGCCTCAATTGTTCAAATTCAATTACCAATTTATTACAGTGACCAGAAAGAGGAGATATTCCAAATAAGAATGCAGATACTGGGAGAGCAAAAGAAGTTACAAATACCTACAGATAATGCAACAGTCACGATGACCGCAAATTTCATAAAATGAAAATATGAGTTTCAATAAAGGAAGATAAAAGACATAGGCAAGTCTGGCTATTTTCAACTAAAATAAATATTACTTTCCTGTGATGATGTTTCATGGCTGAATGTACCTGGTTTTTGCTGATGTATCAACTTAATGTTGATTCTTAATATCAGAGAAGCAAATAAATGAAAATTAGATTGACAGATGCCAGAAGTTATTTGTAAGAATTTTTCATAGATGAAACTTGATAAAGCACTGTATCAAAAATTAAACAGAAATAAACTTGAAAAGATGAACATGAGTGATTTGTTTGCATTTGTTAATACCAGCAATTCAAGTGCTATTCAGACCATTGCTATTTGAGAGCCTAGGTCAACAATGACTCAGCTTGAAAATTTCCATATTATTTTTAAAAGAGGTGTACAGTTCTAGTTATGTAGCTAATATAATCTGGATAGCCCCATCTCCCGCAATTATAAACTAATTTCCATGTGAATGGCTGAAAAAAAGAGGCAGGATTTATCTTTGAAAAAAATATACAACAAAAGTAATCCAGTTCATTTTACTCCATCCCCCAGGGAAAGAGCCCCTACCCTGATCCTGGGTTACAGAACTTGATAAGAGGAAGGTGGGGAGAGTGGAAGGGAGGGATCTAAGAGCAGCACCGGGAGCCCAGTGTTAATCCCAGTTCTAACTTGGTAAGTGACTCAGGACAATGAGAATCTACAATCAGAGCTGGAGAGCACACCAGACTTCAGACTAGGAAGGTGAAGTCCAGAGTGAATCAAATTGTCCAAAGTCCCAACTAATTGGGACAAGGCCTAGACCAGAAGGCAGGTCTCCTGCCTTTATGGCCAGTTCTCTTCTACTATGGAAGGAAGCCTGTCACCATGCCCCAGCAAGCCTTCTACTTCCCTATCTGTAAATGACAAGGCTATACTAGGCACTGATTTTCAAACTGAGTTCCACCAAACACAAGGGGTCAAAGGAGGTATTTCTGTTATTCACCTTCCCTCTTCAAGCAAAGAATCTCAATTTACCTATTTCATATATCGTGAAAAAAAATTTTAAAACTAGATTAGATCAATCACATGTCACACTGGGTAAAATAAGACACCACTGTTTAGACTGCCAGGATGTTAATGACGATAGTCACAGCCGATCACAGGAAGGCCTTATAAGAGGCTGAACACCTCTCAGAAACCACAGCAGACCAAAGATGGGAAAGCAGACCAGATTAGATAGAGGCAAATAACTACTCCCACTTTCCCAGTCTCCAACTGTATTGACCTGGTGCGTTTCCTTCCTCATCACATAGCAAGCACCTATGAGGCTGACCAAGCATCTATGAGGCTGTAGTTTATGGTCATCTGTACAACCCTCACCCCTCCCACACATCACCATCAGGACCATGGATCTGCACAAGGACAACTTCTTCCATTTGTATGGTATTAAGAATGACCATTTTCTGGGCCGGTCCGTGGCTCACTTAGGAGAGTGTGGTGCTGATAACACCAAGTCAAGGGTTAAGATCCCCTTACCAGTCATCTCTAAAAAAAAAAGAATGACTATTTTCTGATTTGTTATTGTCCTAAATGCTTTGGCCTTCATCATGCCAAGAAAAAAGGGGTTAGGAAAGGGGTGGTGGTGTATATAGCCAAAAAGAAAGGTTAAAAAAAGAATAAAGGAAGAGAGGAACTTTGATTAGGCCATTTCTACAAAGATTTTATAGGCATGGCAAGAGCCCTTGAAGACATGCTACTAGGTTGAAAACAGTCATCTACTGCCATCTCCTGCTCTACACTCTGCCCCAACTGGCACGTTAACTATTCCAGAAGGCCAAGGGTACCACCGCACATTTCTGTAGTACCCAATTCCATTATGAAAGCAAATGTCAATTCTGGGGTTGGAGCCTCTGCTACCATCAGAGAAATATGACAGTCTTTGGAGCATCAGTCACCAGTTTAGGAAAAAATATCAACTCTGTTCTTCTGTCTCCTTTCTTCCTATCATGTAAACTTAGGCTATGGGCATGCAGAAACTTTTTATGCTGCCAGTGATATTAAAACTCTGGAACACAAATTTTAAAAGTACTGCATATACAGTTTTTATTCTTAATCAGGTGTCACTTCCACATTAAGACTGAAAAAACAAAACAACTATTTATATACCAACATGGGGAATACAACTCTAAAATAAATTCACTAAATTAATCATGATACACAAGGCCAAAGATTCACCAATGGAAATGAACCAAAATTACTTAGGTCAATAACAGGCCACACAAAGATTAAAATTACCAGACACTAAATTTTAAAGTCCTTAAAAGCTAGTTAAAACAGCCATATGAAGGGCTGGCCTGTTAGCTCAGCTGGTTAGAGCACCGTGTTGTAACACCACGGTCAAGGATTCAGATCCCCATACTGGTCAGCTGCCAAAAAAAAAAAGTAGAAGTCAAAATAATAAAAATAAAACAGCCATATGGATATACTATCCACTCCCCTTCACTGTCTCATACATAAATGCCCTAACATTTGATGAGTCAGAGGACCAATTCTGTAGATGACAGTGAGTATTTTTTATCTCAAATGTGTTCACACAGAACTTTTTCTAAATAAGTGCTGAAATAAAGTTTGATCACAGCTCAGTTAAGAAAGTCCTTCCAGTAAATGCTCCTTCACAGCTGGACGGCTGCTTTAATATACACTAGGCCACAAGAAAAAAAAAAAATCAGGGTTTTGATTTACTTAAGAAATAAAATAAATAAACCTAGAACAAACAAAAGGTCCCCTCTGCCAAATTAAGGAAGGAAAATGATTAGATGGCTTTTCTGTAAAAAGTAAAAACCACATCTACCTCAGAATGAATTTCCTAAACTCCACCCCCATAAGATCATTTTAGAAAACAGCTCAAGGAAAAGTAGTTAAGGAACATTTTCCAGAGAAGACTAAAAATCCAGTTATATCAGCCAGTTCCTGACACCCCTTTCTAACTACCAAATCAGGCTTGGGGAATGTCAGGGTCTACCCACATACCCCTTGTATACCAATGAGCCACCAGAATCCAGCATGGATTTGCCCAGAGGCACTCTACTCCTGTGGCTAGTAGTGCCTGCAATACCAGAGGGCAGAAATCTGAGTGACACTTGCCACTATGTCTTTCAACAAACAACACAAAATGCTTTCCAAACCCAGGCCCTCACATTTTGAAGACCAGGATGCTGAAGCCTTCCTGGGGTAGAGGTGAAAAAGAAATAAGCCCACCTTCCCCAAACCCCCCCCACAAGGTCACACTGCAAACCAGAGGCCATTAAGGAAAACAAGACTGCTGCTTCTGTAGGCCCAGAGCAGTAAACACCAAGTGTGGCCATAACCCCCGGTGGGATCAGAGAGAACTTGAGAACTGGCTTTTCCCCAACTAGAAGCAAAACAAAAATATGACTTGTCAGCTGGGAAAAAAACAAAACAAAAAAACCCCACACTCCTAAGTTCTTCCAAGGGGTACTGGTTTGGAGGTGGAAGGGGGGAAAGGGTACAACTGTCTCTGCAATAGCTCAGAGAAGGAGGAAGAGAAAGTGAGAAAGAGAATAAAGACCTGTGAGCAGCTGCATTTCCCTTTTCCAAAGGACACGAAGCTGCAAGGCCCACATATATCTAAAGGGGAGGGAGAAGCAAATACAGCATAGGAAAGAAAACGGGGCAATGGAACGAGATCTACCCCCCCACCACTAGCTCTGGCAGAAGTGGGAGAAATGCAGGAGACACTCCCAGACTCCAGAGAGCAGTAACCAATCAACCAACCCCCATCTATTTACCCAGATCTCACAGGATCCCTGGGGATAAAACCCTCAGGGTCAGGGTGCTGGGATAGAGAATCTGCAGTCTCAATCAGAACCTAGAGAACCTAAAGCCCAACCTAGCGCCTTCACCTCTGAATGGAGAATAAAGACTAGAATGAAAAAAGGAAGCACTCAATGGGGAATGGGTGGGGAGCTGGGAGAATCAGGTCTGATAGGAACTAAATGGGAAAGGAAGGAGCCTGGCAGGATACAAGAGAAAGGGAAAGAAAAAAAAAAGGGTGAGTAAGGAAACAAGTCAAAGAAGAACAGAACTGGGAGAGGGTTATCAAAAGGGAGTAATAGTCTATCAAAGAACTAAGGAGCTGGTAGGGGGAATAAGGTAGGAAGGAACGAACAATTAAGAAGACATCGTAATGTCAAAATTGGGGGAAAGAGAACTCACAAAGGAGGTGAGAGGCAGGGCGATGGAGGGAGGACAAATACAAGCAAAGAGAGAGTGGAGGGTTAAGAGCTGAATCAAAATGGTGGGGGGGTGGGAGAATGTCAGGTGGAAAACAGAATTAACAGGGAACAGCAACAGGAAAGTTAACTGGCTGGTTAAGCTCACTTGGTAAGAGCCTGGAGCTGATAACACCAAGGTCCAGGGTTTAATCCCTACACTGGCTAGCTACTAAAAAGTAAAAGTAAAAAAAAAAAAAAAAAGCAATAGGAAAGTCAAAAATGGTTCAAACAATATGCAGGCAAGTGGACAGCTCCAAAAAGGGCAGAGCTGGGGAGGAAACACTAAATAAAAAGGAGGCACCCCATACCGGACACACACAGACACACGCGAAAAGAGGAGTGGCAAACAACAAATGAGGAGAAAGAGCAGGTGCAAAAAGGATTTGAGGTAGGTCTGTAAAGATGCAGAATGGGAAGGGTATGCGTGATGGGTCAGAGAGTTATCAGAGCTATAGTGAGGTAAAGGGCAACAACCCTAAGGAAGGTCAAAATGGGGAGGAGAGGACTTGGAGCAAAGAGGAGACAGAGTAAAACTGAAGGGGAGACAAGCCAAAGAAAGAGGGTGCAAATGAATGGAACAGCTCAGAGGAGTGCCAAAAAGGTGGGGAGGAGAGAAAACCTCCAAGAGAACATTGGGGCAGAGCTAAGGCTTAGGGGAGACTGAATTAGGGAGAGAGATCAGGTAAGTAAATGGCAAAAATGAGACACCAGCAGGGTCAGAGGAGAAGGCTGCTTCTCAGGAAGGCAGAGTCAGAAAGCAAGCATGTTAGGGGGGCACAACAAGATCTGAGATCGGACAAGGGACAGAGACGAGAGGCAGAAAGGTCTGGAAGATTGCAAAAGATCTGAATGGCAAACGGGAACGAGAGCTGGAAAGGGGAGGAGGCAAGCATGATGCATCCAAGTCCGAGAGGGGGCAGGGGACTAAACTGAGGAATGGAAGGGTAAGAGAGCCAGGAGAGTGGCATCCCGGGGATGCAGTGGGTTCTGTGAGAGGGCAGGGATTTGGGCAGTAGTGCCCAAGACGAAGATCTCGGGGCAGTAGTGTGTAGATGAACTGGGGTCTCGGATGGATTTCCAAGGAGGGAGAACCGCAGGGCCTAAAAGGGACAACTCTTGAGGGTTCAAAAGATTCTGAGACAGGAATACCAGAAGATAGGTCAAAGAAGGGGCCGGGGGCTGATCCGAAGGACGACGAGAGCAAAATCAAAAGGGAGGCAGAAGGGTCACAGATCTCAAAAGAGAGAATTAAGAGGTGCAGAAGAATTACTGAGAAGGAGGTGGGACCCATGAGCACTACGGAGTCCAGGAGGAGCGAAGAGCATTCATTACTGAGGGGCAGAAGAGGGAAAGGGCAGGGGGCGCAAAATTGGAAGCAGGGTGGCTGAAGTGGGAGTGGGGGGCAAGGTAGTGACCAAGATCCCAACGGGTCGGGGGTGAAAGCTGATGCGAGGACAGCGGGACTGGGACTGGCAGGGACAAGTCCGAAGGGCAGGCGGGCCCCGCGGGTCCAGCCTTAGCGCGAAGCGGCGGGGACGGCGGGGCCCGGGGGGCTAGGGGGCCGCTCTCTCCCCTCCCCCTCCGGCTCCTCCATTGTTCGCGGGCTTCGGGCCCCGCCGTCCCCGCCTCCCCCTGGACCCCGCAGCGGGGCGGCGCCCAGTCTCGCCGCCCGGGGCCCGCAAGCTCGCGCACTCACCAGCTGGCCGTCTTCAGCGCGGCCCCGGCCTCCAGGATCCTGGCAGCGTCGACAGCGGCCCCGGCGCCATGTTCCCCTGATCCTCGTCCAGCGGCGGCTCCGGCGGCTGCGGCGGCGGCGGCTCCGGCGGCGGGGGGCCGGGCGGACCCTCCCTCGCGGGCTCCCTCCTCCGCCTCCTCCTCCCGCCGCGCCGCGGCTCTCCCTGGGGGCGGGCGATGGGGAGGGGAAGGGGGGAGGGGCGGGAACTAGGGGGAGGGCGGACCAGCCCCGCTCGCTCCCTCCCTCTCTCGCAATGGCGGTGGAGGCGGCGGCGGCGGCAGCACCTCCTTCCTGGGGTCGCCGCTCCCGCGCGCGCGCCCTCCCTACCGCGCGTGCGTGGCGCGGGGACCGTTGCAGGGGGATAACGGCCCCCGAGCGCACGCTGCAAGGAAATAACCAGCGCGGGGCAGAGGAGAGAAGCAAGAGCGCCTGCGCGCCCCAGGGACTCACTGCTGCCGCCACCGCGGCCTCGGGATGGGAACGGGTGCGGACGATGTAGTGCGCGTGCGCCCCACAAAATGCCACTACTGCGGCGGCTGCGGCGCGAGACGGAGCGCAAGGCAATCCGCAGACGGGCAGGAGAGGAGTGGGCAAATGCGCGTGCGCGGGAGGGGCTGCCAGCCGGCGCGGCTGCCAGGGCAAAGCGGAGGGAGTGGCTCGCGAAAGGTGCGCGCGTCCTTGCGCGCACCAAAAGCAGCCGATACCCAGCCTCGCGCTGGCCCTTGGAGAGAGCAGGAGGAGATGGCATGGCCCAGCTTTGGGGGCGGGGCGAAGGGCGCGATCCCGCTCGCGCGGGACCTGGTCAGCCAATAGGAGGCTAGGGGAGGTGGGTTGGCCGCGCGAGGCGCAGCCCCTGGGATAACGGAGGAGGAGAGAAGGCGCGACGTAACGTGGGGCAGTGGGATGGGGCTGAAAAGAAGGGAGCGCACCCAGTAATGGAGCTGATTGGGGAACACGAGGAGGCGTGGTCCGCCTCACCCCAATCCGAGCCTCACAATTTGTCCTACCGGAAGAAGAGGCGGAGCTGGAGAGCGCGTGCTCTTTCCCTTGGCAGTGGAAAATAATCCGCAGGCAACGGCGCGCGTGGATAACACTTGCTCTTGACTCCGTGATCCTTGATGCCCGGGAGAGGAAGGAAGGCTCAGTGCTGCGTGCAGCCCTGGCCTCCAAGTCAATATTGTGTAGATGACTGCAAATCAATGTCTTTTGGGGCTCCTAGAGGAGAAATATTAGTGATGGGAGAGGGCGCCGCTGTAATCCTTGATTCCTCTGAGCTGAGGAAGGGTTCCTCTGAGACTCCTCCGGAAGTACTCATGGAAGATAAGCTTTCTGGGCACCGATTCAATGTTTGTGGAATGCATGAAGAAAGACTGTTTCCTTTTGCATTTTGCATTTATTTCCTAAGTCTCTTCATCAGTAAAATGTGCTAACGACAGTGCCTCCCTCATTAGAGTTTTGTGAGATTAAATGAGTTATATTTGTAAAGCGCTGAAAATCGTGCCTTGCACATGGTAAGCCCTCTATAAGTGTTGATAAATAAAATTAAATAGGCTCAAGTTTTTAAAATCCCATTAAATAAAGCCTTTCTGATTTAAAGTGTTTCCATTAGGGCCGGCCCGTGGCTCACTTGCGAGAGTGTGGTGCTGATAACACCAAAGCCACGGTTCTGATCCCTATATAGGGAAGGCCGGTTAGCTCACTTGGGAGAGCGTGGTGCTGACAACACCAAGTCAAGGGTTAGGATCACCTTACCCGCCATCTTTTTTTTTTTTAAGTGTTTCCATTGACCTTTTTTAACTTAGCACTTTTACTGCATGAAATCTGATTTTTAGATGTTAGTGACTATGTTTAACTTTTTTAAAAGCACCGGAGGCTGTCACTGCAAACCCTGGTTTGTAAGTGATTTTGAGATCACTTGAGGGAACACCTGAAAGAACGGTAGTGCGGCGGGCAGAAATACTCGATATCCATACCTCAAATTAATATCTTTATAACACTTGTGCAGTGTCCCAGGTCCTCCCAATCTTGGGAAATTTATGAACTGGCAACACCTGTAGAAGAGAGAAAACTGGGCTTACTCTTGACCCAGGTACCCCCCTTTTGGAGCCTGGCAACTCTGCCTTCAAGTCTCAGCTTGAATTCCCTTCCTCAAAGTGGTCTCCCAAATTTGGTCTGACCCCTCATTCTTTAATAAAAATGAGCACTTTGTGCCAGGCAACATTCTAAAGAACTTTAGACATATTAACTCAATCTTCACAACAACCTTATGAGTAGGTTATATGACAGAGAGGTTACATAGCTGGTAAGTAGCAGATTTGAGATTTAAACCCAGACAATTGATGTCAGGTGACTACACAACTATTACTTCATTGCACTCCCATCAGGTTTGAAGTTCTATGTTAGTGTCACCATTTTATGTGTGAACTCTGAAAGGAGGGAATCTGGATTGTTCCACAATCTGGCAAATGGCCCACAATAAATAATTGTTAATGAATAAATGAATAATCCAACACTAAACGAGGGATGGTAGGCACTGGGGGCATGGTAGCCTAAAAGACAAAATCTTTGACCACTAACTTCTACCCTTCTTTCATGTGCTAGCTCAGATGTCCCCTCTTCCAAGAGGCCCTCGCTGACTGAACAGGCTGGGTCACACAGCTCCTTTAGGTCCCGCGTCCAAGCTCTGACCACTCTGGGTCGCTCCTGTTTGATGATAGGTATTTTTGGCAGGACCAAAGTTTATAGGGCAGGACCAGAGTTCGCTCAGTCACCGTCGATGTCCCTAGCACAGACCCAGGCACAAGGCAGGAGTTGGAACAGGCAGTGTTTTGTTGTATGAACGGAACCATCAAAAAGGGCATCTCAGCTCTGCAATTCTTTTCAGTTCGCAAGAGGGCGGACGGTAGCTGAGCAAGCCAATCACAGGAAGCAGGCTTCCTTGGGGGCAGCCAGCCCCGCACACTCAGCTAGCCTCCACTCCAGAATAAACAAACAACTGAGTAAACCATTAATCAACAGGGGGTTGGCCGGTTAGCTCAGATGGTAGAGCATAGTACTGACAACACCAAGGTCAAGGATTTGGATCCCAGTACCGGCCAGTTGCCAAGAAACAAAACAAAACAAAACAATTAGCCAACAGAGAGAAATCCCGACTGCCGCCGGCTTGGGCCGCTGTGAAGATTTCCCAAGCACCGCCCAAGGGTCCCAAATGGCTGGAGTTCACACCAACAGGAGAGGATGGGTAGGTACCAAACGCGGCGCAGGGTTCTGGACCTGCATCGGAGAGATGCACAGGCAGAAAAATCCACGAAAGAGCTTTGCAAAGAGAGTGGGAGGCCTTGGGCATATTTTCTCTCCATTCCTGAGAGTCTGAAAGAATCAGAGAGAGGGTGCGGACCAGGTCTGCGCTTGACCAAGGAGTGGGTGAACCCACAGCGCCGCCTACAAACCGAACTGAGGAAGCTGCAGCCAGCGGATGCTGCGGGGATGTCAGAGAGCGGTGGACTCTTCCACCATTGGCTGGAAGGGCAGCCAATCAAGAGGCAGGGATGCTCGGATTCACTGCGTAATCCCAGAGCCTGGCTCCGCACGGGACATGTGATGAGAGGATGCGTCATCAACCTCTCTATTTTTATAAAGTTTAAGAATTGAAATATGACATCCATACCAAGATGTGCACAAATCACAAGGGTACAGCTCAGTGAATATTCACAAAGAGAACACATCCCTGTAACCAGCAGCCACGTAAACAGCATGCCCAATCTCTCAGAAGCCCCGGTGCGTCCTTCCAGTCACTGCCCCTAGCCCTCAAAGGGAACCAATATCCTAGGGACTGTAGATTAGTTTTGCCTCTTTTTGTACTTTATATAAATGGAATCATACAGTAAGTACTCTTGCGCCTAGCTTTTGACCAACATTGTGAGATTCATCCACATTTACTGTGTTTACATTGTTCATTCTCATTATTGTGTAGTATTCCACTGTGTGGATGAACCACGATGTATTTATCCATTCTACTGTAGGTGAGCCTCTAGGTAGTTTCTACATTTTGGCTATTTTTAAAAAAAAATAATTTTTACTTAGCATTAATAACTACATTTTTTTTTTTTTTGGTAGCCAGCAGTAATGGGATCCGAACCCTTGACCTTGGTGTTAAAACATCGTGCTCCAAACAATTGGACTAACTGGCCACCTCCATTTTGGCTGTTATGAGTAGTCCTGCTGTGAAGTCTAGAACATGACTTTTGGGCAACATATGTACACATTTCTGCTAAATATGTACCTAAGAATGAAATGCTGGTCATAGGGTGTTCTGGTGTTCACTTTCCCCAAGAGATTTTCCAAAGAGTATGTATGAATCAATTCACAGTCCATGAGTCATGTGTTACACTTCTCTCTGTGTAAGGAGACAGGGGCAAAAAAAGGATTACTCAAAGCAACATGAATGCCATGAGAAGCCCGAAGGGACTGCACCTCAGCATCTCCTCTGTTAGAAGGAGAAACTGGGTACAGCCCCGATTCAAAGTTAGCTTCTGTTTTTTATTATAAAGACAAGGAAGTTTCACAAGAAAAATCAGTTGATTCAATCATTTCAAAAAGGACACAAAGACATGGACAATGTGACAGAAGTTATCTATGGCTAAGTATGGCTTAAACCATGGAAACTAGTAACATCATTAAAATTAACAATGTGACATTCCAAAGTACAATTTGTGAAAAGCTAAGTTGGTCAAACTGTGATCATTATCTAAAATATAATCTCTTCTCAAATGATTTAAACAAAAGTTACATTCTTATGATAAAATCTAAGTATAATTGTCTCTAAAGTTTCCACCAACAGACAGCTTCCCCTTAGCAAACATTTTTTCACATTTTTCCCTACAGCAATTCTTTAAAATCTCTTAACAGGATCGGTATGACAACCACCTGTTAGCTCTAAAATCATTGAAGTATACAATCCCATACCTAAGCAGTGATTAGAGTTGATTAGATGGGCTGTTGCCCGGCTAGCTGTGAGCTATTGCCCCCTGGCCAGAGACTTTTGCCTCATACATGCATTACCTAAAAACCCTATTCTAAAAATCAAATGAGAGTGCTGGCCTGTGGCTCACCCGGGGGAGTGTGGTGCTGATAACACCAAGGCCACGGGTTTGGATCCTTTTAAAAATAATAATAATAAAATAAAAAATAAATAAATAAAAATCAAATGAGAATTAACATATACTTAATTAGAATTGATTAAATGGGCTTTTGCCACACTAACTATGGGCTTTTGCCCCATGGCCAGAGACTTTTGCTTCATACATGCATTACCTAAAAATTCTATCCTAAAAATGAAATGCAAATCAAGATTTCTAACCCTCTACAGTCATGTATGAGAATTTCACCTATTCTGCATCTCCCCAAATACTTGGAATTGTCCATCTTTTAATTTTGCCCTTCCTAATAGCTGTGTGGAGGTATCCCACTGTAGTTTTAATTTGCCTTTCCCAAATGGTAAATGAGGTTAACCATCTTTTATATATATATTAACCATTTTAATAGCATTTTTGTGAAGTACATGCTCAAATCTTTTGCCCATTTTTTTGTTGTGTTTATATATTCTTCTCTGTTTTTTGATTTTTTCTAGTTTTTCTTTTTATTTTATGTTTAATTTTTTAATTATACAATAATACGTGAATGTTTTGCCCTTGCAAAACTTTTAAATACTCCATATAAGATGTATGTTCTGTTCTTTATAAATTACCCAGTCTCAGGTATTCTGTTATAGCAGCTCAAAACAGATTAAGACAACCTATTAAAACAATAACTCATCATTTTGCCTCACTGCCCGCCAGCCTCTGACATGATTTTTGCTACTTTCTGTCTCTGTGAAATTGCCTGTTCTAGGTACCTCACAGAAGTAGAATCATGCAATATTTGTCTTTTTGTGTCTTACTTATTTCTTTTTTCTTTTTTTTTTTTTTTAAAGATGACCGGTAAGGGGATCTTAACCCTTGACTTGGTGTTGTCAGCACCACGCTCTCCCAAGTGAGCTAACTGGCCATCCCTATATGGGATCCGAACCCATGGCCTTGGTGTTATCAGCACCACAGTCTCCCGAGTGAGCCATGGGGCCAGCCCTTTTTTTTGTGTGTGTGTCTTACTTATTTCATTCAGCATAATGTTTTCAAGGTTCATCCATATTGTGGCATGTATCAGAACTTCATTCCTTTTTAAGGCTGAACAATATTCCACCGTATGTATGAGTATATACCAGATTTTGTTTATCCATGCATCTACTGATGGGTATTTGAGGTTTTGGCGATTGTTAATAATGCTGCTGTAAACACTGGTGTACAGTTATCTCTCTGAGTCCCTGTTTTCAAATCCTTTGAATATATACTTAGAAATGAAATTGCTGGATCATATGGTAATTCTATCTTTAATTGTTTGAGGAACCACAAAACTATTTTCCACAGCTGCTGCACCATATTACATTCCCACCAGTCATGTACAAGGGTTCCAATTTCTCTACATCTTTGACAACACTTGCTATTTCCTTTTTTTGTTTATTTGTTTTGTTTTTATAATACACATGCTCCTATAAAGTGGTATCTTACTGTGGTTTTGATTTGCATTTCTCTAAAGATTAGTGATGCTGATTATCTTTTGATGTGCATATTGGCCATTTGCATACCTTCTTTACAGAAATCATATTCAAATTCTTTGCCCATTTTCGGATTGTTTGTTGATTTTTTGTTGTTGTTGAGTTATAGAAGTTCTTTATATACTCTAGATATCAATCCCTTATCAGATATGTGCTTTGCAAATATTTCTCCCATTCTGTGTGTTGTCTTTTCACTTTCTTGATGGTGTCCTTTAATGCACAAAAGTTGTTTTTTTTTTTTTTTTTTAAAGATGACCGGTAAGGGGATCTTAACCCTTGACTTGGTGTTGTCAGCACCACGCTCTCCCAAGTGAGCTAACTGGCCATCCCTATATGGGATCCGAACCCATGGCCTTGGTGTTATCAGCACCACAGTCTCCCGAGTGAGGCACAGGCCGGCCCCGTGTGCACAAAAGTTTTTAATTTTTTTTTTTTTGCAGATGGCCAATATGGGGATCTGAACCCTTGACCTCAATGTTACAAGGCTGTACTCTAACCAACTGTGCTAACCTAACCAGCTGGTCAAAAGTCTTTAATTTTGATGAAGTTCAATTAATTTTTTTGTTGTTGTTGCTTATGCTTTTGGTATCATATAAACTGTATAACTTTTAAAAGAAAAAATGTCACAGACATTACTTTAGCCAAGTGATCAAACTTAACATCACTAAGAATGAGGCAAACCAACATCACATGCCCCTAATCAGTTACTCTGAGAGGGACACAGCATTGCTCCTGTGATATTCCTACCAAAATTGTTAAACCTGGATCCTGTCAGGAGGAAACATCAGATAAACCCAAATTAACAGACATTCTGCAAAATAACTGATGTGGACTCTTCAAAAATGCCAGTGTCTTGAAGTACTGAACTGGGGTGGGGGCGATTGTTCCAGACGAAAGGAGGCTAAAGGAACATGACATTTAAATGCAACTTGTGGTCAAGTGTTTGGATCCCTGTGCTGGCCAGCTGCCAAAACAAACAAACAAAAAATCTGTGATGCTGAATTGGATTCTGAAGTAGAAAAAAAAAAAAACTACAAGGAATATTACTGGGATGATCACAGATATTTTAATATGGACTTTATATTAGATAGTAGCATAGTATTAAGGTTACATTTACAGAGTGTGATCACTGTATTGTGGTTATGGAGGAGAATGTCCTTTTTCTCAGGAGGAACAGGTTGAGGCGTGATGCCTTTTGGGATGAAGTGGCATGATGTCTGCAAGTAACTAAAAAATGTTTCAGATAAATACATACATAGTAAATGTGGCAAAAATGTCAACAATTGGTTCATCTAAGTAGATAATATATTGGAGTTCATTGTATTACTATTACAACTTTTTGGTAGATACATAAATTTTCTAAATAAAACATTGGAGAGAAGAATAAGAAAAATCAGATGGTATAATGTATAGGTAGTACTAGCAGCTTCCTTTGTTTCTGCAACAACATATCTTAGAGATCATTGCTATCAATGCATAGAGGTCTCTCTCATTCTCCTTAACTACTGGATAATATTTTCTTATGTGACTACATACGTACTAGTTGACTTTTCCCCAATTGATGCATATTTTGTTCTCTTTCCAGTTTTTCCCTATAGCAAGCATGTTGTAATTGACATCACACAGGTGAGGATTTTTCCAGGGCCCATACTAAAGTGGAAGTGCTGGTACTTGTCCTTTGTGTTTATGTCTGTGGCATGTAACCTCAGACTCCAAACCTCCCAAGCCATGAGATTCCTGAGGCAGAGACAAAGTCAGATTGATCTTCTTCTTACGTGTATTCCCCTTCTCCAGCACTATGCCCCCTTCCCCACACCAATCTTTGCTTAGGTAATTTCCACTCATCCTTTTTTTTTTTTTTTTAACCCTTGACTTCGTGTTGTCAGCACCATGCTCTCCCAGTGAGCCATGGGCCAGCCCTCCACTCAACCTTCTGATCTCAGCTCAAATGTCACTCCCTCTGGGAAGCAGTCCCTAACTCTTCAACTAGACCAGGTGCCTCTTCTATAAGCAATTATGATAGCAACCCTCTAAGACGGACCCCAGTGATTCTCACCTGGTATTCACATTCCCTCCTACATTGGACAGGGCTGATCTGTGTACCAATACGATATTTTGGAAATGACAGGCTCTGATTTCTGAGGCAAGATCATAAAAGACATTGCACCTTCCACCTTGCCCTTTCTTGGATCTCTAACTCTGGGGGAAAACAGCTGTCACGTGAGGAATCTCACATGTCCTTGTGGAAAGGTCCACTGTGGTAAGGAGCTGAGACTTCCTGCCAACAGCCAACATTATTCTGCCAACCACATGAGTGAGCCACCCGGGACACAGATCCTTCAACCCCAAGCAAGCCTTCAAATGACTTCAGCCCTGGGTAACATCTTGACTGCAGCCCCATGAGAGATCCCAGCCAGAACCACCCTACTAAGCTGTTCCCAATACTGACCCACAGAAACTGTGTGAGATAATAAATGTTTACTGTTTGAAGCTGCTAAGTTTTACGGCAACTTGTTATATGCAATAGATAAGTAATACAGCACTCAAACCATCCTGCCATTTTTTAAATCATAGAACTAATTACAGTAATTTTTAATTTATTTGTGTAAGATCATTTAAGTCCATTTTCCCTGCTAGACAGTGAATGCTGTCAGAGTGGAGACACTGTCTGTTTTCTTGCCGCCAGTGCATTCATTTCATTTAACAAATGTTTATTTATTTATTTATTTTTGCAGCTGGCTGGTAGGGGGATCAGAACCCTTGACCTTGCTGTTATAACACCACACTCTACCTAACTGAGCTAACTGGCCAGCCCAGCAAATGTTTATTGAACACCAGACTTGTGCCAAGCTCTAAGCTAAACACTGGAGATCAGGGCTAGGACTAATGTGAAACAAGTGAGGTGCCATGCCCAGACTACAAAATTTAAAGAGGCATTCACTCTCAGGCATGTTTAAAGGCTGGGTTAGCACCTAAGAGTAAGAGCTTTTTAAAATTTTGCACCCTGGGCACATTGCTTACCTCAGTGTAGTCCCAACCTTGTTGGTGATAGAGAAGTGCACAAGACAGAAATGATCTCTGTCCTCTTTTCATCCTTGCAATATTCAATAGTTATGTTTTGGCTCTTCTGCCAGTACCACACTTTTGATTTACGTAGTTCTATAATCTGCTTTGTTTCTATTAAGGCAAGTCTCCTCTCAGTACCAATAGTAATATCTTTACTATGTGCCACCATGTTCTAGATGATGAAGACACAATTAACAGGATCCCTGCTCTCAACATCTTACCAACTAGTGGGAAATCTGGACAAAAGACACAGACAAACAGACACACAGACACACAGAGCAAATAAAATCATTAAAATTGTAATAAAGTCTGTAAAAAACAAAACAAAACACACACTAATTGCTGACCTAGAAAATTATGAGGGTGGGGAAGGGGAACCTTTTTACGTAGGGTTGTCTATGAAGGTAAGCTAATGGAAGAAAAGAGGTCAGCCATGAAATGAATGGGGGAAAGGCCTTCCTTCTGGGGAATAGTGAGCAGGAAAGGCCCTAAGATGTGAAAGCACTTGGCATATTTGAGTAAATGAAAGAAGACAAGTGTACCCCTGGATAGGAAGTGAGTGAGAAGGCTCTTATTACCTGACATATGTTAACAATGAACATTCATAATGTGAACCAATGTTTGTTGAGCACTTACTATGTGTATGTCACTGCTAAGTAATTTGAAAACTTATCAAAACTTTATTTTATTATTTTTTTTTTTATTTTATTTTATTTTTATTTTTTTATTTTATTTTGTTTGTCGTTTTTTCGTGACCGGCACTCAGCCAGTGAGTGCACTGGTCATTCTTATATAGGATCCGAACCCGCGGCGGGAGCGTCGCCGCGCTCCCAGCGCAGCACTCTACCGAGTGCGCCACGGGCTCGGCCCTACTTATCAAAACTTTAAAACAACCCTACTGAGGTGAACCCTTGATCCCTTCTATTTTACAGATGAAGAGATTAAGAGGTGAATTTACTAGGCCCAAAGTCACACAGTTAAGACACGCAAGGGCAAGATTTGCACACAGTTCTGACTCCCAAATTCATGCTCTTAAACCGTTGTCTGTCTCCCATTGGGACACACACTCAATCTATTTTAACCAAAGCATTGGGTGAGCATGGAAAGACAGGTACATTTCCAGCTCCCCAACACAGATTCTTATTTAAAACTATTGTTCCCAGTATGCCCTTCTCCCTCGGGGTGGAGGTGGGTGGGGGTAGGGAGCTACCAGAACTACATTCCCCACAATGCATCGCCCGCCTCAAGCATGTCGGGAAGTGTAGTCCTCCGGAGAGACGTTCGCCCACAACTCCCAGCATACATTTGCGGTCTGACTCGTTTGGTAGGAAAAGACAGTCGCACAGCATACTGGGAAGCGGGCCCGACCCGTTCCCTCTCGGCTTGCCGCCTGGACGAACAAACTCATTCGTGAAACTACAACTCCCAGAGGGCTGCGCGCGAGAGGGCAGGCGGATTCTTCTGCCGGAAGTCCGTTCTAGCCCTGGGTTTCCCAACTGCAGCCAGAGCCCGAGCCGCCCAGTCGCCGCGGGAACCGGACCGCTGGGGTCTGGACGGGGGTCGCCATGGTAACGGGGGCTCGCCCACGCAGGGGACGGGTGGAGGGGGTCCCACGTGCAAAGAGTCAAGGCTAAGTCAGGCGCTGACAAGCCCCCCACCCCTGCCGCGAATGGTCTGGGCCGGGCGCGGGCTCTCCGGATGGGGCCGATCAAGGGCCAGGAGGAATATAGGGCCGTGATTCTGCGCGCGGGCGTGCACCGGGGGTCTCGAGGCCAGGGAGCATTGGGGATGGGGTGCCAAGGGGAAAAGGGCCGTGAGGGTCGGAGACATTGCAGATGGTTGGGGGCGTTAGAAACCGGTGAGGCGACTCGTTAAGGCACGGTCGCGGGGGTAGAAAGAAAGAATTGGAGGTAGGGAGGGGGCGTCACAAGAGGAGGGCTGTCGGGGAGTGTGGCGGGAGAATTGGAGAAGGGAAGATATTGGAAGGGGAAGGAGGTCTCCTGATGGGATGGGTCTTCAGAGGCAAGGAGCTGACATTGAAGGCGGAAAGGGAGTGTTGAAGCATGGGCGGAATACTGCTGATGAGAGAGAGTCTCGAGGGGAAGACAGTGGGCACTGGAGACAGGAAGTAGGCAGCTGTAGGGAATGAGGCTTTATAGTCAGAGAAAGTGTGCTGCAAAAGGAGAGAAGGCTTGGAGGTAGGAAGGGGATACCAGAAATGAGTGGGGAGGAGTTGAGTGGGTCTTTCCAAGAGCAGAGGTCTTGTGGAGTAGGAAGTAGGCTTCGAGGTGTGAGATTTGGGGAGGGGGCTATTCGAGAAATGACTGAACATTGGATTGGGGGTTTCCCCTGTCCCCCAGGTTGGGGTTTTAGAACTAAGAAAGAGTTCTTTGGGCAGGTAGTAGGGAAAGAAAATGAATGGGGGAGGGTGTCAGATTAGGGGAGAAGTCTTTCCAAGGAACAGGAGGGTCTCCTCCTAAGGCAACACATGACCTTTGGAAAAAGGGAGGATGCCTTGGATTTGGAGAAGTGCTGTCCCTAATAAAAGGCCCACTGAGGCCAGCAAGACGAACTGAAACTAATAATGTGGAGGTCAAAAGGGAACAACTCCAGGGGAAGGTGATGGGATACAGGGAAGGAGAATGCAGGAGGGAAGGGCATTCTCAGAGTGGATTCCCTGAGATGGAGAGAATCTAATTGGGAAGAGAAACAGCAAGAAGTATATAAGGGAATTTGGGAGTAAGAGGCAGAGCTTTTTCTCAACTCCGCAGGCTCGCTTCTAGCTCTTTTTCCTATATGTCCCATATATCTCTGGCTCTGACCCCAGCCTGTGGCTGCTTGTTGTGTTTCCCCCCACCTCCTTTCCTCCCTGGTACATCTGCCCTGCTAGGAAGTGGTCTTCCCTGGCTCAGCAGAAGGAGTTCTTGGAAGGAGAATGTAATATCCTGTTCCTGTCTAGCTTGGTTAGTTGGGGGAGGAGGAAGTAAGCATGTGGAGAATGAGGCTTAGGGAAGAGAGTGGACACCTGTTAAAGGGTGGGGGCTCCCACAAGTTGGGCTGAAGAGGTTCAGAGCAAAGCTTTTGGATTCCCAGCTCTGCTTTTTGTCTGTTAGACTTCTTTCCCCGAAACTCAGTTTTCTCATCTATAAAATGGGTGTAACGGATTGGCCCGTGGCTCACTCGGGAGAGTGCGGTGCTGTAACACTGAGGCCACGGGTTCAGATTCCTATATATCAGCACCACACTCTCCCGTTTTTTTTTTTTTTTTTTTTTTTTTTTTTTTAAAGATGACCGGTAAGGGGATCTTAACCCTTGACTTGGTGTTGTGAGCACCACGCTCAGCCAGTGAGCGAACCGGCCATCCGTATATGGGATCCGAACCCGGGGCCTTGGTGTTATCAGCACCACACTCTCCCGAGTGAGCCACGGGCCGGCCCCAGATTCCTATATAGGGATGGCCGGCTAGCTCACTGGTTGAGTGGTGCTGACAACACCAAGCCAAGGGTTAAGATCCCCTTACTGGTCATCTTTTTGAAAAAAATAAAATAAAATAAAAAATAAATAAAATGGGTGTAAGTATGGCTGTCTGAAACAGAACGGGGCCCAGAGCTTCCTAGCTGGGTGAGCTTGGGCCATGGTTTTCTCAAAGTCAAATAATGACAAATTATAACTCTAAGAGCTAGTACTTATATGACACTTAGTATTTCTAGTCACTGTACTATACCTCTTGTGTTTATTAACCCGTGCAAAGTCCTGTGAGGGAGATACTCTTACATCCATTATGTAGAAGGGAAAACTGAGGCCCAGAGGGGTTAAGTGATCTGTCGATGAACGCACAACCAGTAACTGGCAGTGCCAGGATTTGTTTTGGCCCTGGAATCTGTGCTCTTAGCCTCTCAGTCATAGTGATAGCTCATTTCATTGAGTGTTCAGTGTGTAACAGGCACTATGCTAAACATTTCTGGCAATAACTCATTCAGTTTTCACAGTAGCCCTATGACAGTTGACCTGGCTTTTCAGAATCACAATAAATTTCCTAGCCATAACTGATGATAACTATAGCTAAAATAGAGCACATAATCTGAGCCAGGCACTGTTTTGGGTACTTCTCATATATGAGAGTGCTTCAGAAAGTTCCTGGAAAGAGTCATGATATTTCAGTTCTATTTTCCATGAACTTTTTGAAGTACCGTCAGATTTTTTACTCCTCACAATAAACTCAGGCACCAAGCATTTAAGAAGTGACAGATGCTTTGGAAAATAGTTCAGCAATTCCTGAGAAAGTTAAACATCGAGTTACTACTATATGATCCAGCAATTTTCCTAAGTATATGCCCAAGAGAAATAAAACACACGTCTACACAAAAACTTGTAGACAACTGTTTATAGCAACATATTTGTAATAGCCAAAAAGTGGGAACAACCCAAATATTCATCAACTGATGAATGGATAAGCAAGGTTGTAGATCTATACAATGGAATATTATTCAGCCATATGAAGAAACAAAGTGACCCATACCAGCCAGCAGCCAAAAAAAAAGAAGGAAGTATGCACTGATACATGCCACAACACGAAGGAACCTTGAAAACATGCTAAGTGAAAGAAGCTAGTCACAAAACCCACATTTTGAATGATTCCATTTATATGAAATGTTTGGAATAGGCAAGTCCATACAGACAGAAAGTAGGTTTAGTGGTTGCCAGGGGCTGAGGGAATGGAGAGTGACTGCTAGTTGGGGGGTTTCTTTTTGGGGTGATGAAAATGTTCAGGAATTAGATAGTGGTGATTTTTATACAACTGTGTAATATACTAAATGAATATACTAAAAACCATTGAACTATCTACATTTTAAGTGGGTGAATTTTATGGTATGTGAATTATATTTCAATTTAAAAAAAAATTAGTAAGCAAAAAGAAAAAAGAAGTGGCAGAACTGGGACTCAAACCAAAGATGTCTGAAACTCAAACATTTATTGTGTGCCTCCTACACGCCAGCCACTGAACTACGTTCATAAACTTATTTAACCTTCAAAACACCACAGTAAGATGACTCTTCTGGTGAGGAAGATGAACTTGCTGGTGAGGAAGCTGAGGCTGAGATAGGCAGACAAGAGGTGGTAGAGCCTGGGACTTGGGGACTCCAAAGTCAGCCACTTGGTGGAAGGGAAATTATTCCACCTGGGTGTTGGAGGGACTTGGGACCAAGTGTTGGCCAGGCTGGCCTGGCTGGGCTCCAGGGTGCAGCCGAGACCCCTGGAAGGCTGGCAGCAGGGAGGCCCTGAGCCTTATCTCCTCTGTGAGGATGGGTGGGGCCGTTGGGCAGTGCCTGCCTAGCCCTGGCCCGCCTTCCCTGCCACTTTCACCTCCTCCTCCTGCTGCCTCCAGATCCGCTTCATCCTCATCCAGAATCGGGCGGGCAAGACGCGCCTGGCCAAGTGGTACATGCAGTTTGATGACGATGAGAAACAGAAGTTGATTGAGGAGGTGCACGCGGTGGTCACCGTCCGAGATGCCAAACACACCAACTTTGTGGAGGTGACGGGACCCCCTCCCATGCCTCCCAGAACTCCCTGCTTCCTTGTGACCTCTTTTTCCCTGCCTCCTGCCCAACCTCTAATTGCCACAGTCCCTTAGACTCTCCTTCATACATTATTCACTCAACGTGCTTTTAGGTTGCTTTCTTCCTTCCCTCTTTTGGTACTTTTCATTGTGAAAAATTACAAACAGATTAGTACAGTGAGAAGGAAAAACAGATTGAAGATTCATGTACCTATACCCACTCCTCAGATTTATTCAGTATTAATATTTTGCCTTTTTGCTCTACCTTCTTTTATTTTATTTTTTGCTAAAGAATTTTTTTTCTGGTGCCTTTTTAAAACTTACTGTTGAAATGTTCAAACACACAAAAGTAGAGAGAACAGTATAACAAATTTTCCTTGCTGCAGTATTTTAAGTTAAATTACAGGCATCATCACATTTCATTCCTAAATATTTCAGGGTGCATCTCAGAAAAGAAAGGCATTTCCCTACATCACCCCAATGTCTTTCTCAGATCTGATAAAATTAGTAATATTTCCTTGATATTACTCTAAAACCCAGTCAATATTTAAATTTCCCCAAATCTTCAAAGCTGATTTTTTCAAAGTCAGTGGAGGGTCTTGCATTGCTTTTGGTTGCTCTGTCTCTGGTCTCTTTTAATCTAGAAGTTTAGTCTCCTGTTTTTATTCCCATGACAGCAACCTGTTCAAGAGACCAGGCTGATTGCAGAATTCAACAAATATTTACAGAGCGCCAGCCGTGTGCCAGGCACTGTTCTAGTCACTGGGGATACAGCAGTGAACATTACAGACACAAGTCCCTACCCTTGGAGAGCTGAAGTTCTGGTTGGTGGGAGACAGATAGTAGAAGATGTAGTGTATCGAGTGGTGATAAATGCCAGGGAGAAAAATAAGCAGCACTGAGAGGGTGGCAGTGCTAGGGGTAAATACTGGGGAGTGGCGTACGGGTTTTAATACTTGGTCAGGAGGGATGGCTGAAAAGGTGACATTTGAGCCAAGACCTGAAGGAGTCGAGGGAGTGAAAGATGATGTCTGAGAAAGGAACATTCCAAGCCAAGGGGACAAGTACAAAGGCCCTGAGGCAGAAACACACTTTGGGCATTCCAGGAATAGCAAGAAAGCCAGCTGTGTCTAAGGTGGAAGAAGTCAGGGAGCAGGATGGCAGGAGATGAGGGCAAAAGATAATGGGCGGATGATGCAGGCCCTTCTGGATCTCAGGGAAGACTTCGCTTTTTCTCTGAGTGTGGAGGAAACCATGGGAGGGTTTTGTGCAGAGCAGGGATGTGGGTTGACTAGAGCTTTAGGGATACCCTGTAGTGGCTAGAGCAGAAGCGGAGGACCACTCAGGACGTGACTGCAGTGGTCCAGGTGAGAGATGCTGGTGACTGGACCAGCAGGGAAGCAGGGGGGTGGCAAGCAGTATTTTGGAGGTTGAGCCAACTGAAGGGCTGAGGATTGGACGTGGAGTGTGAGAGAAAGAGGAGCCAGAGTGACCACTAGATTTTCAGCTTGAGTCCCCAGTCAGATGGAGGTGTCATTTTCTGTGATGGAGCAAAGTTTGGGAAGAGCAGGTTGAGGGTGAAGATTAAGAAGGAGGTGTTGGGAAAGTCAGGTCCAAGGTGTCTGTTCACATCTCAGTGGAGATGTCCAGGAGGGAGTGATGAGTCAGAGTTCAGGGAGAGGGCTGGGCAGGATATCAAAATGAGGAAGTTTCTAGGGGCTGGCCCGTGGCTCACTTGGGAGAATGTGGTGCTGACAACACCAAGTCAAGGGTTAAGATCCCCTTACCGGTCATCTTTAAAAAAAAAAAAATGTGGCAGTTTCTGCACATAAAGGGGAACCAAAGCCAAAGGACTCATAAGGGACTGAGGATAGAACAAAGAAGAGAAAAGGGTCGTCTCTAGAGGCAGGAAGGTGAGGTGGTAGAGGAAAACCAAGAGATTTTGGTGTCCCAGCAGGTAAGAGGAAAATGTGTCTAGCGGAGGTCACTGGTGGCTTTGCCAAGAGTAATCCCGTGGGGTGACGGGAGAGAGAATGAGGGCTGATGAGGTGGGGGTGTCTCACTGCCAGTGCAGTGCCAGGTTCAACACTAAGTGCTGGGATGGGAGTGGTCAGCGAGGCCTGAATAGAGAGGGACAGCCAGAAAGGTCGGCAGGTCAAATGAGAATGTCACAAGGGAGCCTGACCCTCAGGCCTTAGGTTTCTCCAGGATCCAGGCCCATTCATTCATTCATTTGTTCATTGGCACATTTATTTACCAAACACTGCTGTGTACCTCCTCTGTGGCCAGCCCAGTGCTGACCGAGACAGCCTTGTGCTCTTTCCTGGAGCTCACAGTTCAGTGAGGGACACACGCCCATCTAACCACAGTGGGCAGGGCTGGGATGGAAGAGCCTTGTCGTTGGGCAGCGGGGAGGTCACCTGACGCAGCCTGGGAGTTAGGGAGGGCTTCCTGGAGGAAGGGATATGGTGGGGAACAACAGAGAGTTGGTCCCACTCCCCATAAACTCAGGAGTATCAGGTGGAAGCGAAAGTAAATAATGTCTCCTTTAGAGACTGAGATCAGGGCCGGCTTCCTGGAGGAGGGGACCTGTGAGAGGAAAACAAGGGGATGAGTAGCCAGCCGACAGATCCAGGCTATCCCTCCTTCCTTCCTCTTGTTCATTCAGCTAATACACATTCCTTAGCACCTGTATTAATTCCTATGGCTGCTGTCACAAATTACTACACACTTAGTGGCTTAAAACAACACAAATTGTTATATAGTTCTTGAGGTCCAAAATGGGTTGGCAGGGCTGTGTTCCTTCCGTAGGCTCTAGGGGAGAATATGTTTCCTTGCTTTTTCTAGCTTTAGAGGCCATCTGCAGTCCTCAGCTTATGGCGCCTTCCTTCATCTTCAAAGCCAACAGCATAGCATCTTCCAACTTCCCTCTATCTGACCCACACTGTCCCAACTCCCTCTTTCCTTTAGAAGAACCTCTGTGATTACATTGGTCCCCCCTGAATAATCCAGGATACTCTTTCCATCACAAACTTGAACTTCACACCTGCAAAGTCCCTTTTTGCCATGTGAGGTAGCATATTCACAGCATCCAGGGATTAGGATGTGGACTTCTTTGGGGGCCAGTATTCTGCCAACCACAGCACCTATTCCATGGCAGACCTGTGCAGGATTGTGCTGGGGACACAGCGTGACAGCCTCAGCTTCCCTCACAGGCTCACAGCCCAATGGGGAGACAGACCCATCCCCAGACAGTGACAACGTGGAGTGGGCAGGGGTGGGCAGTGGGCAGTGGATGGGGGAGTTCAGAGGGGGCATCTGCCCCAGCCTGCAGGAGGAGACTTCTCTGAAAGTGTGTAGCTGGAAAAGAGATGAGGGTCTGGGGCAGATCCCTGAGAAGCCAGGAAATTTTAAACAAGATGAGGAAGCTGCAGAGATGAAACAGCTGCCAGAGGAGTCGTAGGGAGCCGGGAGGATGAGAGCAGGAAAAGCAGAATTTCCAGAAAAGGGGAGAGCTGATCAGTGTCAGATCATTTGTATATGGAGTATGTATAAGCATTTCTGTAATAACATTAGAAAACATACTCAGGGGCCGGCCCGTGGCTCACTCAGGAGAGTGTGGTGATAACACCAAGGCCACGGGTTCGGATCCCATACAGAGATGGCCAGTTAGCTCACTGGGTGAGCGTGGTGCTGACAACACCAAGCCAAGGGTTAAGATCCCCTTACTGGTCATCTAAAAAAACCCCCAAAACAAAACAATAAAACCATACTCAGAGTACAGATGCTCTTCAGCTTGCAATGGGGTTACATTCTGATAAACCCATTGTAAGTCAAAAGTATGTTTAATACCCCGATAAATACATCGTAAAGTCAAAAATTTGTTAAGTCGAACCATAGTAAGTCAGGGATCATCTACATAGAAATCAACCATAGTAAGAGCTGAAAAAATGAGTAAAAATCAAAGGACTAATGTTGGCACTCACAGTTGCCACCAGATGGTGTCACGCGCACACATCTGAGGCCTGGAGCTGGTATTTTTCAGATTGTAGCTGAAGATACTGTACTTTGCAACTCCTGCTTATCGAAGTCTATATTTGTCTATCTTTTTATATAAAATTTGAGTCTGTGTGCTGGTCCAAGCATATTTATTCATAGGTTGTATTCTAATATTTATATATACATTACAGTTCAGTGAGGGCAGAGCCCAGAGTTGTCTTAGTTACAGTGCTGACCCTGGCACTGCCCATCACAGGTAGAATGATTAAATTAATTCCAGGCTAAGGAATTTGACTCTCTGCAGAGATAGCATTAAGTCACAGGATGGAGTGGCAAGGTTGGCTTTTGTTTGTTTTATTTTGTTTTTGGTGGCTGGCTGGTACAGGGAGCTGAACCCTCAACCTTGGTGTTGCAAGACTGCAATCTGACCAACTTAGCTAACTGGCCAGCCCTAAGGGAATGGCAAGGTTAGATGGAGGCTGCTGGACATGCCAGGGTCCCCCTTGGCCCTGGGTTTTTGCACATGTTTTTCCCTCTGCCTGGAACACCCCTGCCTGTCCTCTAGGTCTCAGTTCAGACACACCCTCCACCAGGAAGTCCTCACTGACTCCTAGGTTCAGAGTGGGTTAGACACCTCCTCTGGGCTCCATCAACCCAGTCCTACCCACTCTGGGATGATACTCTGGGAATGGGTCTTCCTCCACTAGAATGTGAGCCCTGAGAGGGCAGGGCAGGGCCTGCTTCAGTCACTACTGTGCCCTAGCACAGAACTGGGTACAGGTGGAGTGAGGGACTCAATGTTTTGGCCCCCCTCTGCCCAGACGTTGGGTCCTGGGTATGCTCTGTCGCTGACTGCCTCTCTGCCCCATAGTTCCGGAACTTTAAGATCATTTACCGGCGCTACGCTGGCCTCTACTTCTGCATCTGCGTGGACGTCAACGACAACAACCTGGCCTATCTGGAGGCCATCCACAACTTCGTGGAGGTGCGTGGGGGGCGGGAGGGGGGCACGGGCAAGCAGCTCTAGGGTGGCTGTCCATCAAATCCCAGGAACCATCCCCAGTCCCTCCTCACCCCTGCCCCCAGTGGTGGGTGAGACTCCGTCTTTCCCTACCCACCTTGCTGTTCCTTTTTGTCTCTCTCTCTGTGGCAGCTGTAGCCAACTGCGGTCATCGTGCCACCATCTGTGTCCATCTCTGTCTCTGCCCATCCAGCCAGCCATCTCTCCATCTGTCTTGTTCTCCCTGTGCCTCAGTCTGTCTTTTTTGCCATCTTTCTCTGTGGTTACCTGGTGATCTTTGTTTTTGTTTCTCTCTAATCTCTCTCTCCCCCTCTTCTTAGGTTTCTCTTTTTTTGCCATCTCTTTATGATGATCTTTGTTCCTATTTCTCTCTGTCTCTGTCCTCTGCTCCCTTCCTCCCCGTTCGTCTCTCTCTGTCATTTTGTCTCTTATTTATTTATTTGTTTATTGTTTGGCGGCTGGCTGGTATGGGGATCTGAGCCCTGGACCTTGGTGTTATGACACCGCGCTCTAACCACCTGAGCCACCAGCCGGCCCGTCCTGTCTCTCTCTGATGACCTTCATTCCTGTCTCTGTACGTGTGTGTCTTCCTCTCTCCCTGCCCACCTCTTACCATCTCTGTCTTACTCTCCCAGGTCTTAAACGAGTATTTCCATAATGTCTGTGAGCTGGACCTGGTGTTCAACTTCTACAAGGTAGGCTCCTGGTGAAGATGAGGATGAAGGAGCTGAAGGCGGGGGAAGGAGGCTGGCCTGAGCCCTTTAGCTGCCTAGTACCTCTGCTGAGGTCTGTTTCCTGCCCCTTGGGGCATCAGAGCCCCTAGCTTCCAAGGTCAGGACCAGCATCGCCAGGGGGCCTTTCTTTCACACCAGGGTCTCTTCCTTGGCCTCCCTTTACACAGGTTTATACAGTTGTGGACGAGATGTTCCTGGCTGGGGAAATCCGTGAGACGAGCCAGACGAAGGTGCTGAAACAGCTGCTGATGCTGCAGTCCCTGGAGTGAAGGCAGGCGAGTCCTGCCGGGCCCCAGCCCCTCCCGGACTTGCCTGCTCGCTTCCCCTTTCCAGGCCTGCAGCCCATCCCAGCAGCCTCTTCCCTCTGCTGCCCAGGAGGAAGGGACCCAGCTGGGTCTGGGCCACAAGGGAGAAGACTGCACCCCACTGCCTCTGGGCCCCAACTATGGGTGGAGGCCACCTTGTATGTTCCGAGTAACTGTGCTGTGGTTGTGTGATGCTGTGAGTGTGTGTGCATGGAGCCCCCAATAAACCTGTGGTCCCACCTGGTCTTGCTGTCTTTGAGCCCTTGCCTGTCTTCTCTGGGAGCCACAGACACTTAGGGTGCCCTGCCCTCAGTCCGTCAGTCGGTCAGTCAACAAGTACTCCTCATTGTGCTGATCAAGGTGGAGGACCCAGGCACACTTCAAACCTGCTCCTGTCCACAAAGGGACCCCAAGACTGGAAGGGGTAACTGGTCTAGACACCAAGCACTTGCTAATAAAATAATAATACTCACAGCTAACATTTAATAGCACGGAGTATCTCCCAGGTCTTGTTCTAATCGACTGACATGTATTACCTTACTTAATGCTCTCAAGATTATGAAGAAAGGACAATTATCATCCCCATTTTTCAGATGAGACCACTAAATCAGGCTTGTTTTGAGCCCAGGCAGGCGGCTCCAGAATCCTTGTTTTTAGCTACCAGATTCGGCAGTCATTGGAAGTGTAGGCACTATGCTTAGTGTTTTGTGTTTCTCAGCAACAGCACTGTTGGCATTTGTGCTAGGACAATTCTTCATTGTGAGACTGTCCCTGGAATGACTGGACTTCTGGCTTCCTCCCACCAAGTGTCAGAAGTGGCCCTCTGGCCATTGTGACAATAGGAAACACCCCTGGGTGTTTCTAGTGCCCTCCGGAGTTGTGCTTCCATGCCTGTTGACAGCAGAGTGTTATGGCTGCTGGCTGCACCTATGACTAGTGTCCTTGGCAAGCTGAGAACAACTCTGGTCACACATCCGCTCTTATTAATGTCAGCCACTTAGCAGCTATGTGATCTTTGGGTAGGTCATCCCCTTTTGCCTCAGTTTTTCATCTGGAAAATGGGCTAATATTTTTTGTCTCACTGATGTGTTTGAAGATTAAATGAGTTAATCTAGGAGAAAGTTTAAAACTGTGCTTGACATTACTAAGCACGCATTCATTCCACAGACATTAAGAGCCTGCTGTGTCCAGTGCACTGTCAGAGAAGGAAAGGTGTCTGCAGAAGTGGAAAACAAGCCATAATCATTGTTTCACATGTGGGGAAACAGGCTTGGCGAAATGAATTCCTTTGTATCAGGCATTTTTATAGATATATAACAGTTTATTAGTTTTCTATTTCTGCTGTAACAAATTACAAACTTAGTGGCCTAAAACAACACAAACTTATTATCTTACAATTCTAGAAGTGAGAAGTCCAAAATGGGTTTTGTTGGGTTAAAATCAAGGTGTCAGCAGAGCTGTCTGGAACATCTGGGGGAGAATCCATTTCCTTGTCTTTTGGAGCTTCTGGAGGCTGCCTGCAGTCCTTGGCATGTAGCCCCATCCTCCATCTTCAAAGCCAGCAGCATAGCATCTTTTTTGTTGTTGTTAAAAAAGATGACCGGGGGCCAAGCCCGTGGCACACTTGGGAGAGTGCGGCGCTGAGAGCGCGGCGACACTCCCGCCGCAGGTTCGGATCCTATATGGGAATGGCTGGTGCACTCACTGGCTGAGTGCCGGTCACGAAAAAGACAAAAAAAAAAAAAGAAAAAAGAAGAAAAAAAAAGATGACTGGTAAGAGGATCTTAACCCTTGACCTGGTGTTGTCAGCACCACTCTCTTCCAAGTGAGCTAACTGGCCATCCCGACATAGGGATCCAAGCCCTGGCCCTGCAGCAGCATAGCATCTTCTAATCTCTCTCTCTCTCTCTCTCTCTCTCTCTCTCTCTCTCTCTCTCCCCCCTCCCTCCCCCCTCCCTCTCTCTCTCTCCCCCCTCCCCCCCCCCACTCTGGCTCTCCTACTCCCATTTCATTCATAAGGACTCCTGTGATTACAGAATAATCCCACCTGGATGATCTGATCCTCAACATAATCACATCTGCAAAGTCCCTTTTGCCATGTGAGTTAATATATTCACAGGTTCCAGGAATTTGGACATGGACATTTTAGGAAGCCATTATTCTTTTTTTTTTTTTTTTTTTTTTTAAAAGTAACTGAACCCGTGGCCTTGGTGTTATCAGCACCGCACTCTCCCGAGTGAGCCACGGGCCGGCCCCTGAGTTGTGGGGTTTTTTTGGAGAGGTTTTAACATTGAACTTTATTGAAATATATTTATAAGATATACTCTGGGTCTGTTTTTTTCTCCTTCTTCACTGTATGAGAAATATATTGGGAAAACTAGGAAGTCAGTCATACAATTTCCACTCCACGATCCAGCCATTGCTTTTCAACATATGAATTCTACACAAAGGATAAATGACAAATATGGATTTTTGACAAGATTTTACTGGGGGGTAGGAAGGAAGAGGCCTTGAAAGGGGGATATTTTCTGTAAGAAGCGATCTTTGCCTTTATTTCAGAAATTTTCCAGCTCTTCCTGGTAGCATCTGCTTCCTTCCTCCTACTCCACCTTGGCCTCCTTCCCCTTCCTAGTTTCAGAGGCTGGGAAGTCCAAGATCTAGGGAATGCATCTGGTGAGGGTCGTCTTTGGTGGTCACGCAGGGTATCACATTGTGAGATGGCAGAAGCAGAGAGCAAGAGTTGGTTTTCTTAGCATCAAAAACTCACTCGGGGGGGCTGGCCAGTTAGTTCAGCGCTTAGAGCATCGTGTTGATAATACTAAGGTCCAGGACTCGATTTTTTGTATTGGCCAGCTGCCAAAACAAACAAACAAACAAACAAACAAACAAAACCTCCACTCTGGCTAGATTAACCAGGAAAGAAATTCTAAGCAGAGGGAACAGCAAATGCAAAGGCTCTGGGGCAGAACATGCAAGGAGGCCAGGGTGGCTGGAACAGAGTCAGGGAAAGGGAGAGTGGAGGCAATGTGTTCAGAGAAATAGTGGGGTCGAGGCTGGGAGGGGGAAGGCAGATCACACAGGGCCTGTGGTGAAGACATTGGGTTTATTCTGTGAAGGGTTTTTTGTTTTGGAGGGTCTGGGGATGAGTAGTAACAGCTTTATTAAGATATAACTTACAGGTGCTGGCCCGTGGCTCACTTGGGAGAGTGCGGTGCTGATAACACCAAGGCCCCGGGTTCGGATCCCATATACGGATGGCCGGTTTGCTCACTGGCTGAGCGTGGTGCTGACCACACCAAGACAAGGGTTAAAATCCCCTTACCGGTCATCTTTAAAAAAAAAAAAAAAAAAAGATATAACTTACATATCATACAATCCACCCATTTATGGTGTACAATTCAGTGGTTTTTAGTATATTAACAGAGTTGTAATCCATTTTAGAACATGCTCATTACCCAAAAGGAAACCTTACCCTTTATCCATCACCGCTCATTCACCCAGCCCTAGGCAACCACTAATCTATTTTCTGCCCCTATGGATTTGCCTGGACATTTCATATATGTGGAGTCATTCAGTATTTGGGGCATGGGAAGGTTTGGGGGCAAATCTGATGCAAGGAAAGTCAAGGACAGGAGCAGAGGCCAGTGAGGAGGTGATACTTGGGCCAGGATGGAGGCTGGTGATGGGAGTAGAGAAGGGATCAGATTCAGGGCACATTTTGAAGGTAGAGTCAACAGGATTTTCTGACAATTTGATGTAGGGTGGGAGAGAAGTCAAAGATCAGTCTCGATTTTACAACCTGAAAGTCTTGAAGATTGGAATCTCCCTTTACAGAAGTGAGAAGCCAGAGGGAGGAATCTGTCGAGTTTGAGCTCTTAGGACTTCTGGGGGAGATGCCAAAGAGCCAGCGGCTGTGTGGGTCTGGAGCTCGGGAGAGAGGTCTGGGCCGGAGATAGACGTCTGGAAGTCACCAGAACACTGATGAGATTACTGCCACGAGATCAGCTGAGATCACCAAGAGAGTGGGGTGGAAGAGAGAGGAGAAGAGATCTGAAAACTGAGGCTGCGGGCTCTTCAACGATCAGAAGTCAGGAAAAAGAGGAGAAACCAGGAAGTGAAAACAGAGCAGGAACAGCCGGTAAGTGCAGCCTCCTTGTATTCAGTGAAAGAAGTGTGTTCCGGGGGAGAGTATTCACATGTTTAATGCTGCCGAGATCACTACAAACCTATTAGAAAGGCTAATTTTAAAAATACTGCCAGCAAACATGTACAGCGACTAGAACTCCCATGCATTGCTGGTGGGAATGCAAAATGGTGCAGCAGCTCTGGAAAAGAGGCTGGCAGTTTCTTACAACGTTAAACATTCACTTCCCTTATGACTCAGCAATCTCACTCCTACTTGTTGACCCAAGAGAAATAAAAACATGTCCACACAAAAACAGGCGCATGCATGTTCATAGCAGCGTTATTCACAGCAGCCAAAAGGGGGAGGCAATGCAGATGTCCATCAACTGATGAATGGACAAGTAAGATACGCTGTCTCCTTACGGTAGAATATTATTCGGACATAGAAAGGAATTAACTTCTGAAACATGCTATAATATAGATGAACCTTGGAAACATTATGCTAAGTGAGAGAAGCCAGTCACAAAAGACCACATGTTGTATGATACGTTTACATGAAATATCCAGGATAGGCAAGTGCATGGAGACAGAGCATAGATTAGTGGTTGCCAGAGGCTGGGGGAAATGGGAGGGAGGCGATGGCTAAGGGTACTGGGCTGCTTTTTAAGGCATTGAGTATGTTCTAAAATTGGTTGTAGCGATGGTTGCAAAACTCTGTGAATATACTAAAAACCATCAAATTGTACACATGAAATGAGTGAATTGAATAATATGTGAATCTATCTCAACAAAGCTGTTATGAAATAAATAAATGGAATTTACCTTGCTGTTGCAAACACAAAAAGAAACCAACAAAACCTGGACACAAGGGCCGGCCAGTGGCTCACTTGGGAGAGCGTGGTGCTGACAACACCAAGTCAAGGGTTAAGATCCCCTTACTGGTCATCTTAAAAAAAAAAAAAATTTTTTTTTTTTTAGAAGAAAAACACCACACTCGCCCAAGTGAGCCACAGGCTGGCCCTTTACAAAGGTGAATTTTATGGTATGTGAATTATATCTTAACTTAGGCAAAAAGAGTTTCTGAGTGGTCCAATAAGAGGACTGAGAACCAGCTACTGCATTTGGTGAGTTGGGGGTCCCCGGGGCTCAGAGCAGGGTCGGTGGAGCAGTGAGAGGGAAGCCTGTGGGGGAGGAGGGGCTGCCAGAGAGCCCTGGGCAAGGAACAGGGGCATGAGTCCCGATGAGCCCCTGGATGCTAGCACTGCCATCCTATCTAAGTCTCCTGAAGAACCTGGAGAGCTAAGGAAGCCCCTCACCGGAGGGTGAGCTGTGAAACCAGCAGTGAGAACCTGAGGAGCCATCCTAGGAAGAGAGGCCCAAAGCCCCAGTGCCCAGAGGCTCTGGGTTTGCCAGGTGTGCCCCTGTGCAGTAGTGGATGCAAGTGCTGTGGATCTGAAGAGGGCTGCCTCAAGAGAAGATTCTTCAAGACCAGGGGCCCACCTAACGGGGAAAAAGATCTCTGTTGGTGGCATTAGACAAGACACTGAAGAACAACACCTAAGAGATTATTTTGAACAGTCCAAGAAAATTGAAGTGATCAAACTCATGGTAGACCAAAGCAGTGGCAAGCAGAGGGGGCTTTGCTTTTGTAACCTTTGATGTCCATGACGGTGGATAAGACTGTTGTTCAGAAATACCATCCTGTAAATGGCCATGACTGTGAGGTTGGGAAATCCCTGTCTAAGCAAGAGCTGGCTTCATCCAGCCAAAGAGGTAAGAGTGGTTCTGGGAAATTTGGTGGTGGTTGTGCAGGTGGTTTTGGTGTGAATGACAGCTATGGTCATGGAGGAAACTTCAGTGATTGTGGTGGCTTTGGTGGCAGCCATGGCGGTGGATACGGTGGCAGTGGGGATGGCTATAATGGATTGGGTAATTGTATTAGTAAGGGTCCTCCAGAGAAACAGAACCTATAGTATGTACACAGATATACAGAAAGATATTTATTATGAGAGATTGGCTCACATAGTTAAGGAGGCTGAGAAGTCCCATGATCAGTCTATAAGCTAGAGGCCTGGGAAAGTTAGTGGTGTAGTTCCATTCCAAGCTTGAAGGCCTGAGAATCAGGAATGCTCACATCTGAGATCAGGAGAAGGTGGACATCCCAGCTGAAGGAGGGAATTTGCCCTTCCTCTGCCTTTTTGTTCTCTTGGGTCCCTCAGGGGATTGGTTGGTGCCCACCCACACTGGTGAGGGTGATCTTTCCTCAGTCTATTGACTCAAATGCTAATCTTGTCCAGGAACACCTTCACAGAAACACCCAGAAAAATTTTACCAGCTATCTGGGCACCCTGTAACACTGTCAAGTTTTCATTTTGTTTTGTTTTTTGTTTGTTTGTTTGTTTTCATGACTGGCCAGTATGGGGATCTTGGTGTTACCACGCTCTAACCAACTGAGCTAACTGGCCAGCCCCCCTAGTAAAGTTGACTCATAAAATTAACCATAACAGAAATGATGGAAGTGATTTTGGTGGTGGTGGAAGTTACAATGACTTCAGCAATTACAAGAATCAATTTTCAAATGTGGACCTTTAAAAGGAGGAAAGTTGGGAGGCAGGAGTTCTGGCCCCTGTGGTGATATTTTGTCAAACCAAAAAAACCAAGGTGCCTATGACAGTTCCAGCAGCACCAGTACCTATGAAGTTGGCAGAAAATTTTGATTACTGCCAAGAAACAAAAATTAGCAGGAGAGGAGAGCCAGGGAAGTGACAGGGAAGCTAAGGTCACGACAGGTTTGTGAACTCAGAGAAGCACAATGGTGGCAGGGCCTAGCTGCTACAAAGACGTGTTTTAGACAATTCTCATGTATATGGGCAAAAACTCAAGGACCATATTTGTGACTAATTATATAACAGGTTATTTTAGTTTCTGTCCTGTGGAAAATGTAAAGCATTCCAACAAAGGGTTTTAATGTAGATTTATTTTTTGCACCCATGCTGTTGATTGCTAAATGCAAACGTCTGATCATAATATTAAATAAATGTATCTTAAAAAAAAAAAAACAACCTTGGAGAAAGTTTCTCTCTAAAGAGAGAAGAGAAATAGGGCAGTAGCTGGAGGGGGATGTGGGATGGGCGGGGTGTTTCTTAAAATGGATGATATTATCACAGCATGTTTTATGCTGGTGGGAATGGTGCAATGGACAAGGGATAAATCTGAAGATTCAGGAAACAGAGAGGAGAAAGATGGAAGCGGGGCATCCAGGCAGATGTAGAGGCATTGGCTCATTTCTAGGAACAATTGGGAGGGCAGGGTGGTGGACACCAAGGTGGGTGGGGTGGTGATGCAAGTTTATGGTGTAGGAATGACCTCTTCTCTGTGATTTCACTTTCTGTGATTGCAGTTACCTGTGGTCAGCTTCAGTCCCCAAATATTAAAGTATTTGAGAGAGGAGAGAGAGAGACCATATTCACATAACTTTTATTACAGTATATTGTTATAATTATTCTATTTTATTATTTGTTATTGTTGTTAATCTCTTACTGTGCCTAATCTATAAGTTAAACTTTATCGTAGGTATGAATGTGTAAAAAAAAACATAGTATACATAGGGTTCAGAGCTACCCACAGTTTCAGGCATCTACTAGGGGTCATAGAAGGTATCCCCCCGGATATGGGGGACTACTGTAGTTATTTCTCTGATGGCTTCTATCTTGTCAGTGACATGGGAAGCAGGGCCATCGGGTGAGAGATACAAGGGTGACTGCCACTTGGGCTGGCACCCAAGAGGCCATAGATGGCAGCGGAGCCTGCTTGGTGAAGACCACCTGTGGCTTCTAAAGAGGCAGCTTCCACTCCATCTGCTTGTTGCCACGTGGAAATGTGGGCCCAGTATGGCTAGATTTTCCAATTTTTCTTTAAGGATGGCCAGTTTTCTTTACTTTTTTTTTTCTTTCTTTTTTATTGTTTTAGTGGCTGGCCAGTATGGGGATCTGAACCTATGACCTTAATATTACAAGGTGGAGCTCTAATCAATTGAACTAACTGGCCAGCCCTAGATCTTCCAATTTTTCAAGAGACATTGGAAATCTAGAATTTTTTTTAATGTGAGGTGATAGAGATTGGATGTGTTGTCCCCGCCAAAACTCACGTGGAAATTTGATCCTGAATGTGGCAGTGTTGGGAACTGATTGAGTCATAGGGGCATACCCCTCATGAATGGATTAATGCTCTCCCGAGGTGGGGGGATTAGTGAGTGAGTTCTCGATCTATTAGTTCCTGCAAGAGCTGGTTGTTTAAAAGCCCTGCACCTCATTTCTCTCTCTTGCTTCCTCTTTCCATGTGATCTGTTTGTACCCGCCGGCTGCCTCTCGCTTTCCGCCATGAGTAGAAGCAGCTTCAGGCCGGACAGATGCAGCTGTCCCAGAATCATAAGCCAAATAAACCTCTGTTCTTTATAAATTACCCAGTTCCAGGTATTCTGTTATAGCAACACAAATGAACTAATACATGAGGTCTTCTCATGTTTTAATATGTGCTTTAAAAAAAACCTTAATGCTCTGGAGGTCAAACAAAACATGTTCAGTGATTGGATTGAGTCCTCAGGCCATGTATTTGTAATCCCTGGTGCCAGTGAACTAAAGCACAGACCAGAGTCAGTTCTGGGCTTTTAAGGGACTCCAGTGTTTAAGGGACTGGTATGCAAAGAGGAACTTGATAAAGTGACCAAAAAAGGAAGTTTCTGAAAATTTTAAAAATTGTTTTGGCAGCTGGCTGGTACAGGGATTGAACCCTGGACTTTGCTGTTATCAGGACCATGCTCTAACCAGCTCAGCTTAACAGTCAGCCCCCTGAGGTATTAGAGAAGTTCCTGCTAAGGACCCAGCAGGTTCTGAGGCTTTTAAAGGCATAATCCCATTTAATCTTCGTAATGATGCCAAGTGGCTACTGGCATTATCATTGCAATTTTGAGTATTATCTCTTCTTTGCAGATAAGGAAGATTATTTTCCCAAGCACACGCAGTGAGCAGATGAGACTCGAACCCAGATTTCTAGAATGGTAGAGAACCCAGATTTCTAGATAAATTCACTTTATGAGGAACAGATGTTTGAGAGAGATCTGCCACAAAAGGTAGAAAAGGAAGGAGATAATTTCAGAGGCATGAGATTTAACTCATATTTAATGCAATTCTGATCAATATCTAGCCCCTCCTCCCCCCAAAAAGATCTTTCCAAATTTAACAATCTGATTATTAAGTTTACACGGTGTTATGGGTTGAATTGTCTCCCTGCTATCAAGATATGCTGGAGTCCTAATCCCCAGTACCTCAGAATGTGACCTTATTTGGAGACTGGGTCTTCTCAGTAATCAAATAAGAATGAGGTCATTAGGCTGGGCCATAATCCAGTATGACCGGTGTCCTTTAAGCAGGGGAAATTCGGACACAGAGACAGACATGCACAGAAAGAAGACGAAGTAAAGAGACATAGGGAGAAGACGGCTATCTACAACCAAAGAAAGAAGCATAGAACAGACCCTCCCTCACAGGCCTCAAAAGGAACCAACTCTGCTGACATCTTGATTTTGGACTGCTAGCCTCCAGAACTGTGAGACAATAAGTTTCTGTTGTCTAAGCTGCCCAGGTTGTGGTACTTGGTCATGTCATGTTAAAAGACATCATAAACTAATACTCGTGAGAAAATAAAGCTCCAAGAAAAGGCAAGATAATTTTGAGGACATATGACAGCGATTGCCTAACCAGAAATCAAGATCCTTATTCAGCCTTAGCAATTAAGAGAACATGGTATGTGCATAAGATTAGATAAGCAGATGAACAGGGAAAAAACCCAGAAAGACCAGGAACAGACCCGTGCGTCTGTGGAGATTTGATAAACGACAGAGGCTGCCTTTTGTATCCCAGGGGAAGGGTGCAGGTTATCCACTCGTGGTGGGGGACTGGATCTCTGCCTCATACCATATACAAAAGTAATGCCCGGGGGTTAAAGCCCTCATGGTGCAAAACAAAATGTTCAGAAGAAAATGTAAGATAATATCTTTATGACTGTGGGTTGGAGAAGGATTGGTTCGTTACAAATAATCTTAATTAGTTCATTTTTGAAAGGTAATACATTCCTATGTTTCAAAATTCAATAGGTACAAAAGTGGATAGGTGGGGAAAAAAGTGTGCCCCTCAATCTTTACTCCCTAACTACCTAGTTCCCCTCTTTGGAGTCAACTTGTATAACCAATTTCTTGTTATCTTTTCAGAGATGTAGTTATGTATAGAGAAACAATATGAAAACACACGTACACACACACACGCACACACACATGCAATTGCCCCACCCCACACCATTTTAATACAAATGGTGGCAAACTGGTCACAGATTTCTTCACCTTGGAGATGATTCCAAAGCACATAAGGAACTTCCTTACTGTAGAGGCTGTATTGTATTGTATTGTATTGTAGAGAACTTCCTTATTGTAGAGCCATTTCAATGGCTGTATTATAGAGATAGATTTCTTAGGACACAAAAACTACTAACCATAAAAGAAAAGACTGATTAGTTCTACTGCATTGAAAGTAAAATCTTCAGGCATCAAAAGACATCATAAACAAAACGAAAAGACAAGCCACAAGTTGTGAGAAGATAATTGCAACACATGTAACTGATGGGATTCATATCTACAATATGTGAAGAGCTCCTATAAATCAATAAGAAAAAAAAGACAAACAACTGTATAGGAAAATGGCAAAAGAAGGAGGGGAAAACAGTTTCAGAAGCCCTGAGAAGTGGATAAAGGATGCATGTTATGCACATGGGATGGGAAATTGAATCTCTAACTCACACCATACACAAAAGATCTGAGATGTAGCTTGTTAGTCGTTATCAACAAGCTGGGTGAAGACAAGCCTGGCAGAAAGCTGTGGGAGCCTCATCAACCCAGGTGAGAGTGAATTCAAGGGGGAGTAAAGGAAATATTTTTTTTCTGGCCTGGGGAGGGGAGAGGTAGGCCCAGCCTAGAAGGAGATTGTGAGGTGGAAGAACTACTGAGGTCGGCTTTATGCCCAACAGCTGCCTGAGTCTTGTTCAGGTTAACCAGAGTCAGTCCTGCATTTCCTCCTCAGTGATGCAATCCTGAACTTGGCTGACAACATCTACTTTAATTGATACAGCACGGGTAGGGCACTTCCTATGTGCAGCTACATGCTAAGGGATTTCAGTAGCCTATGTCCTTGAGCTACAGAGAAACTATCATGACTCCTCTCTGCTTCTCACACCCCACATCCCATCCAGCAGGAAATCCTGTTGTCTTGACCTTCAAAATGTATCTGAAGTTCAGCCCCCACAGCTAGTCCAGCTGCTGTCATCTCCTACCTAGACTATTGCAGTCACCTCCTTCCTGCTTCTGCTCTTGGCCCCGACAGAAAGGCCCCCACATAGCCCGGAATCCTTTTGCAGAAGTGAGGTGATGTCTCTCTCTTCCTCAAATCCCTCTTGTGGCTCCCGCCTCTCTCAGAATAAAAGCCACAGTCCTCAGCATGACCCACAAGGCTCCTGTTCCCTCTCTGGCCTCATCTCCCACCCTCTCCTCCTATCGATCTATTCTGTGCACACCGCCTTCCTCGCTGTTCCTTGATCTTGTCAAACACAGACCTGCCTTACGCCCTTTATATCTGCTATTTCCTTTGCCTGGAACACTCTTCCCCTAGATATCTGCATTTTTCACTCCCTCAGGTCTCTGCTCAAACCTCACCTCCTCAGTCAGGTCTTCCTAACCTCTCCATATGAAATAGTTAGCCTTCTCTCTATACACCATATCACCATGTATCTCATAATCTATTTTATTTCAGCACCGGCCCGTGGCTCATTCGGGAGATTGCAGTACTGATAACACCAAGGCCATGGGTTTCGATCCTATATAGGGATGGCTGGTTGTCTCACTGGCTGAGCGTGGTGTTGACAACACCAAGTTAAGGGTTAAGATCCCCTTACCGGTCATCTTTAAAAAAAAAAAAAAAAAAAAACTATTTTATTTCTTGATTTCTTCTGATCACATTTATCACCACATTTCACTGACATGTTATATATATAATTCTATATATAACCTCATCGCTAGCGTGTCAGCTCCGTAGGGCAAGGATATCTGTCTTGTTTACTGCTATAACCCCATGCCTAAAGGAGTACTTGATGATTAGTAGATGTTAATAAATATTAAATGAAGAATGAACAAATGAATCCTCTCAAAATCCCTAAAAAGGTAGGTACTATGACTATTCCATTTTACAGATGAGGAGACTGAGGCACAGATGTGTGAAGACACCCAGCTGAGGCCATCCAGCTACCATTTGTTGAGTTCTCACTATAGGCCAGGCCTTGTACTCAGCCCTGGATGTGCAGCTTCTCAAATGAGGTTAGGATTATCTGGAAAGGTGAGCAACCTGAGGCCCAGGGAGGTGAAGCCACATGGCTGGGGCCACATAGCCAGGAATGGCAGATCCAGGATCAAAGAGGTCTGTCTGCAGCCAGGGCCATCCTCACCTTTATGGGTAGTTGCTGGAGAGTCTCAGTGCAAAAGCCTGAGCTGAAAGTGAGCAACCTCATTTCATTTGTTGTTCTTTTGGGTGTTTTGTTTTGCTTTACTTTTTATCATGAAGATTTTCAGAACACAAACAAGTTGAGAGAACAGTATCCTGGATCCCAGTCCCCATCAACTGGCTTGGACAGTTATCAACACATTGGCTATCCCTGTACCCTTCCAGAACCCACCCCCAAATTTATTTTGAAGCAAATCCCAGATGTCATATTATTTATCCACACATCCTTTACTATCCAGGCAGCATTAGAGTTGCTGAATCCTTGAACAGTAGAATCATGAAATTATAGACTTGCTGACTACCACAGGTGATGCTGTGACCTTCCTAACGCCAACTTGCTTTGTGGAGTTTATTAGAGATGTGACCAAGAGTGAGGTCACTGAAGCCAGACGGCCTGGGTTCAGATCTAGCTTCCCCACTCACTTGCTGTGCTGCCTCAGTCCAGAGCCCCAGTTTTCTCATTTGTCAAATGGGGGTGATAATAACAGTCCCAACTTCATAGGAGTGTTGGGAGGTTTAAACAAATTAATATGAGTCAAGGACTTAAACAGTACCCACACTTAAGGATGGCAAACTAGTATTTGTCTTTGAGGTTTCGAATTCTTACCTTTTTGACTATAAAACCCATAGGGATCATCAAATACAAACATCTGAGCACAATCAGCAATGGCAATACCAGCAAAGATGACTAACCACTATTTTGGTACATATTTTGAAAAATGCCAAAATAGCATTATTAATACTAACACTTTGTCTTAGAATATAACGTATGAAAAAAAGAAAAGTGCCTGGCACCTAGCTGGATAAATCAATATATAGGGGGCTGTTTTTCCTTAGGGCTCACTGTACATACACCTCTGAAACTTTCTTTTCTTGCTTTATGACATGGAAACCTTTCTAAGTCAGTGGTCTCCAGTCTGGCTGCACTTTGGAATCACTTGAGGGAAGCTTTACAAGATACTGATGCCCTGGCACCACCCCCAGGGACTCTCATTTGGCTGGTGTGGGGTGTGAAGATAGGGATTTTTAAACACACCCAGGAGTTACCAACATGCAGCCAAGGTTGAGGACCACCAGGCCAAGCCCACTGGAATAGGTTCTAGCCTGCTCTTTGGAATGGCTGCATTAAGAACTGACTAAGTGGGTGGACCATGATTTATTCCACCCAAAGATAGGTTTTCATCACCGATTCCCAGCTTCTTGTAGTACTGCAGTACTGCAGTGAATGTCCTTGCACATAGGCTCTTACTTTGTTCTGGAAGTTTGATTTCTGTGGGCTGCATTCCCAGTAGAGGTGTTGCTCAGTTAAGGGTAAAGTGCATTTTTTTTTTCGTTTTTGTAAAATGCATTTCTTTTTTTTTTTTTTTTTTGTGACCAGTAAGGGGATCGTAGCCCTTGGCTCGGTGTCGTCTGCACCGCGCTCAGCCAGTGAGCGCACCGGCCATCCCTATATAGGATCTGAACCTGTAGCCTCGGCGCTGCGCTCCCAGTGCCGCACTCTCCCGAGTGAGCCATGGGGTTGGCCCTGTAAAATGCATTTCTAATTGTAGTAGATGCGGCCAGATTCCCTTTCAAAAAGGCTGCAACAATTCTTGTTGCCCTCAGTGATGTATGAGTGGGCCGTTTTCCATATATCCCACGCAGCAGTAGGTGAGTGCTTTTGTGTACCTGTGCCACTCAGTGGAAGTAAAGGGATACTTCCATATTATTTGAATATGCTTCACCCTGATTTCTGGGGAGGCTGAGTATCTTTTCACATATGTATTAGCCAGCTTATTTTACTGCTCTGCAAATTATCTATTCAAGTCCATTGATCATGTTTCTATTTGGGTGCTCATCTTATTGATTTGTAAAAGCTCATTATATATGTTAAACCTTTATGTGTCATCCGCATTGTAAGTATTTTCTCTCCATTTGTCATTTGCTTATAAGTTTCATTTTGTTTGTTTCTTTTTGTTTTTTTGCTACACAGATGTTTTTAGTTTTAATGTGGCCAGATATGTCTAACTTTTCCTTTAACTTTTGGTTTCCACATCTTAATTGGAAAGCTCCCCATGACAGTTAGTTAGAGCCTGTATTTTCTTGTAAGGTTTACCATGTTTTTTTTATATATATATATATTTACATCTTCGATCTTTCTGGAACCAATCTTTTAATATGGTGTGTGAAAGAGGTCCAATTTTATTTTACCAGCTATGTCAGTACCATTAGTTAGATAAACTTTTGTTTTCTCAGTTAATTGAAACACTACCTCTCTCAATAATTAAATTTCCATATGGCTGGTGTCCACAGGTGGCCACTCTATTCTCTTCCCTCATCTTGTCCATTCCTTTGCTAGAACCCTACTGTTTTGATTATTGTAGCTTCATAGTATGCTTTAGTATCTGGTAAGTCCAGTCAGCCCTCAATCTTTTTTATAATTACCATTGTCAGACATCTATCACTCCATAGGACCTTCACAATAATCTTGTCAAATTCCAAAATGAAATTCCATTTAAATTAGATCGAATCATATAGTTGTCCATACTTTGGTGTTTTGACATCAAAAATCGCAATATTTGCATTTAATTTATATATTAAATTTTGAGAGAATTAACATTTTAGTTGTTATGAATTCTTCTCATCCTAGAACATGGTAGTTTGTCCATGCCTCCAGATCTTGTTTTACAACAGGACAATTCTAACCTCTCAACCTGCCCTGCCTTCCCTACTCCTAATAAAAACTTAGAACTCCTGTTGTCCAACTCCCTCCATTGTACGCCTGAGGAAATGGAGGTCTAGAAAGGGGATGTGACTTATCAGAACTCAAACAGGGAAGCAGGGCAGAGTGGAAGTTAAACCCAGGACTTGCACTACTCATTAATTAATTAATTAATTAATTAATTCCACAAATCTGAATTAAGCACCTACCATGGTGCAGAGTCCTCTCCTTGCGGAAATGCTGGACAAGAAGAGAGATGAGGCCTCACTCAGCCTTCAGCATAAAATGCAGAAAATAACAGAGCAGTGCTAGGGGCAAAAAGTGGGAGGCCTCTCTGAGTAACTGACATCTGCACTGAGGCCCTATGAAGGAGATGGAAGCAGCCATGGGAGGGATGGGGAAAGAGCATTCCAGGAAGAAGGAACAGCAGATGCAAAGGCCCTGAGGCAGAAGCAAGCTTGGGTGATTCGAGGAATTAGAGAAGATAGTGTGGTGTAGGGCATGAGTGAGAGGGGGCATTGGGGTCTGCCCCCAGTCACTTCCTTCACTTCCTCCAGAAACACTGACCCCTAAAACTTAGCCCACATGGAGCCAGTCTGCTGCTCTGGGTGTGAGTGAATGGATCTGCCTCCCTCCTCAGACTGTAGGCTCCCCAGGGTGGGGTCCTTATTTCATCATCAGGTGAGGGGCTTCTAGCGGGCCTAATTTTTCTGGAATCTTCCTTGATGGGTCAGAAGCAGCCTATGGTAGCCCGATTGCAAACATGTTATCAGTTCTCCTCCCTGTTTCTGTGCTTTTTGCAATGTGACTTTACAACTCCTTTCATCAAGGGGGGAGTCTCTTTCCCTACCCCTTGATTCTGGGTTAACCATGTAATTTGCTTTGGCCAACAGATGCAGTGAAAGTGATTGTGAGTGAGCTTGGGCCTTGATCTCTCTTGATCTCTCCTGCTCCTCAGCCATGGGAACATGCTCAGGCTAGCCTTCAGGAGGATGAGAGACATGTGAGGAGAGTCAAGGCCATGACAGACCAGCTGACACCCACTGAGGCCCCAGACACAAGAGAGAGCCCATCCAAGGTTGGCAGAGCTAATAGACCCAGAAGCAAAAATAAGCAGGTATTCATATAAGAAACTATTACACTGACATGTAATTGTTACTCAGCACTATGGTGGCAGTCGATAAGTGACACATAGAATTTCGTAGTAATCGAGTAGGGCCACGACTAGCTCTTATAGGACATTTGTGCAAATTAGAAAAGGTGTCCCGTCTTCAAGAAACTTTATTTCCATTTCTCAGAAAATTGCCATAATATAAAAAATTTTGTTAGAATAAGACATTTTACTGCCATTTGCTGGGCGATGATTTTTTTAAAAAATATAAACAAATACATGATGTCTACCATGTGAACCGTGTCCTCTAGAGTTGAACAACCTGAACAACCATATATGGAGACCCTGGAAAAGCTTTGGAGTTAGAAAGCCCTAGGTTCAAATCCCAGTGCTGGCTGAATGAACTTGGCCAACTACTTTATCTCTTTGAACCTAGGTTTTGTCCATCTGTTCAAAGGGATCAAAACGAATATGAGGAATTTGATGAGCCCATGCACCAAATGTATTTAGTACAGTGCCTGGCACATAGTAAGCGCTCAGAAAATATCAGCCACTAGTTATGGTAAGAGTTCGATAACTATAGTAATCCTGTGATTGTGATTTTGCTTCCTCCCTTCTACCCTAACAGTCTATCCCCTACCCCGCAGTCACAATGATCCCTGTTAAAACTTAGGTCGATCGTGTCTATTCTCTGCTCAAAACCCTTCTGTGGCTCCTATCTTACTCAGAGCAAAAGTTGAAGTCCATGCAGTGGCCTACAAAGCCTCACACCATCTGTCACTCTAACGTTCCCATTTAATTTACTGCCACTCTTGCCATTACTCACTCTTCTCCACCCATTGGCTTCTTGTAGCACAGTCCTGCTTCAGGGACTTTGCCTGGCATGCCCTTTCCTCAGCTGACTCCTTCTCACCCTTCAAGTGTCTGCTCAAATATCATCTTCTCATGAGGACTTCTCGAAACACTCTATTTCAAATTCTAAACAATTCCCCCTTTCACCTACTGCCAATACTTTCTAACCTCCTACCCTGCATTTATTGCCATCTGACATTCTAGACCAGTGCTTTCAAATACGGTAGCCACCAGCCGTGTGTGCTTCTTGAGTGCTTGAAACGTGAAAATCCAAATTTAGATGTAAAATACACATTAGACTTTGAATACTTAATCTGAAAAAAAATCTCAATAATTTTTATGTTGATTCCATGGTGAAATGGCAATATTTTGGATATATGGATGTATTAGTTCCTTATTGCTGCTGTAACAAATTATCACAAACTTAGTGGCTCAATAGAAGACAGATTTTTTGTCTTACCATTCTGGAGGTCCAAAATGGGTTTTACAGGGCTAAAATCAACATGTTGTCAGGGCTGCATTTTTTCTGGAGACTCTAGGGAAGAATCCATTCCTTTCCTTTCCCAGCTTCTAGAGGCTGCCCTCATTTGCACCCTCAAAGGGAGTTCAAGGCCCCCTTTACATCACTGCAACCTCTGCTTTTGTCACCACGTCTCTCTCTTCCTCTCTCACTCTCTTTCTGACTCTCTTATCTGCTCTTTCCTTTCTAAGGACCCTTGTGATTCCTTTGGACCCACATAGTTGATCCAGGAAAATGATCACATTTCAAGCTTCTTAACTTAGCCACATCTGCAAAGTTTCTCTTGCCATGAAAGGTAACATGTTCACAGGTTCTGGGAATTAGGACATTGACATCTTTGGGGTCCATTATTCCACCTACCAAAGTTGGATTAAATAAAACATATTATTAAAATTAATTTCACTAGTTTCTTTTTATTTTTTGAATGTGGCTACCAGAAAGTTTAAAATTGCTTATGTGGTTTGCATTCTATTTCCAAGGGACAGCGCTGCTCTCTATCTCTGTCTCTCCCTCCTACTAATAGAATGTAAACTCCAAGAAGACTGGGATTTTGTTTTATTTACCACTAGATCCCTGGTGTTAGCACAGTTCCTGGCATATAGTAGGCCCTTAATAAATATTTGTTGAATGACTAAATATTATGGACATTTTTCCTGGTGACCTGTTTCTGGCATGGGCTCTCAGACACCCCTTACTCCCACCCAGACTCCATGGCTCCCTCCTCCACCCCCAGGATCAGTATCCAGTTTAGGAGCCAGGTTGAGAGGGAGTGGAGGGATTTGGACGAATCCTGGAAGGCTTCCTAGAAGGAGTAAGGCTGGGAAGAGAGGAAATTCCAGCCCAGTAAAGGTCTCCCAGGTGATGACCTCTCCCTCCAGGATGTGGGCCTGGCTGTTTGCACAGAGATGGATGTCAGGCCCCACCCCGTGACGTAAAGTGATGAAGATCACAATATCCTCACAATAGTAAGGTCTGTACCAGCCAGATGCCCTTTGAGTGGAATTAGAGTGGTGTGAGATAAAAATAGCAGTGCAGAGAAGAACTGAACCCTCAGCTTTGAGGCTCTCAAATCATTCTACCACCTGCTATGCTGGCTTGTTACAATCAATAGCAGACCCCAAGCTGTCTCTCCCTCAGTCTTCCAACTACTGTCCCTCCTTGTGGTCTCAATTCTTGGGCATTCAAAATGTACAGAGATGACTCTTCCAGTGCGCTGGCTTCTCATTTCCTTGACCTACACCCTCCGTCATCCACTCTCTCCTGTGACCAGAGCCAAGACTTTGTCATAACCAATAACCACACTCGCTCCCTCCACAGTCTCAACGCTGAGCATCGCACACTCGCTCTATCTGGTTCTGGCTCACAGTACGATCTCTGTAGTCCAAGACTCCTTCAGCCCCATCAGACTGCCAATTCATTCATCCGACCACCTTTCCACTGTCTCCACCCCCATTGCAACCTCTCTGCCTCCACCCGGCTTAGAGCCCGCGGCTGATCATTACAATCCTTTCCTTACACTTACCCTCAACTCTCTTGCCTCTCTCACTTCACTGGTCTCATGGGGGAAAACCCCAACTATCTGCCTTCTGTGGGCTGCACCTGCTTGACTAAGTAGCTGGAGAAAAATCCACAAATTCGTTGACAGGTCTCACTTTCAACTCGGGACCATAAACCTCAAGAGGATGCTTCGTGTTGTCTGACAATTCGATCTAGCCCGTTTGCTGCTCTTCCAATATCCCTAGACGTTTTTTTTTTTTTAATTGTGGTAAAATAAAACATAACATAAAAATTACCATTTTAAAATGTTCACAATGTGCAATCATCAGTGCCATCCGTTTCTAGAACTTTTCACGATCCCAAACAGAAACTCTGTATCCATTCAATAGTAAGTCCCCATGCTTTCCCTATCAGGCCCTGGTAACCTCTGGTCCGCTTTCTCTTTTTCCTTTTTTGGCAGCTGGCTGGTACAAGAATTGAACCCTGGCCCTTGGTATTATCAGCACCACGCTCTAACCAACTGAGCTAACCAGCCCGCCCTCTCTATCTACTTTCTATCTCTATGAATTGTTGATTCGAGATACCTCATTGAAGAGGAATCATATAATATTTGTCCTTTTGTGTCTGGCTTGTTTCACTTATGTAATGTTTTCAAGGTTCATCTATGTTATAGCATCAGAATTTCATTACGTTTCTTTCTATTTAGGTGTTTATTTGTATGAGAGTACTTCAAAAAGCTTGAGGAAAAATAGAATGAAAAGATAATACGAATCTTTCCCTGAAGTACCCTTGTGTTTCTGTATTACATTCCTTGAAAAAACAATCCTAGGACTTTCCCTCCTGTGTGTTTTTGTCTTGCTTCCCCTTGGTCATGATGCCAGCAGCAGTTGTCAGAACAATGAAACCAAAAGCATGGCACAGGAGCAGATTACTTTGCCATTTCTCTAGGTCTCTGAGTGCCACATCAAATCTGCAGCTGATCACTCCACATCGTATAACCTGCCCGTGAGGTTCACAACTGTCTCCCCAGCTCTGTGATAATCAACGATGTCACATTTGCCAACGTAACCAAGCTTCACCGTCACAATCAGAAACTGCACGATGACTTTGGAGCACAGCCTTGTGAGAACATGGCATTTGTCTCTTTTCAAGATTGTTCATGCTCTTGAGAGCATCATCCAGAACATTCATGGGCACTGTTATGATGGCACAGAAATATGGCGGCTCCTCTTGATGGATCAATAATATTCCATTGTATAGATGTACTATATTTTGTTTATCTGTTCATTTGTCGATGGACACTTTGGTTGTTTCCTACAGTTTTTAATAACTCCTCCTTTCTCCTCAATCTCCTATACCTCTTCTCTTCCTGCTCACTGTCAGTGGGAACATTGCTTCCTACTTCACTGAGAAAAGAAAACCAATTAGGAAGAAAACTTCCCCAGACTCCTACCACCCATCTACCCACCTACCAGCCTTTCCTCCTATTTCTTGGTGTTTCAGTTATCTGCTGCTGCGTAACAACCCCAAAACTTAGTGGTGTAAAACAACCCTTGCATATGTTCATGGATTCTGCAGGTCAGGAATTCAAGTAGGGTACAGCAGGGACAGCTTGTTTCTGCTCCCTGATGTCTCAGGCCTGGGGGTAATTCAGGGGCTGGGGGCTGGAATCAGCTGCAGGAGTCTTCCTTTACTCAAGTCTGGCAGATGATGCAGACTGTTTCTGGTTGGGACCTCAGCTGAGCTGCTGACTAGAGCACCTTCATGGGACTTCTCTCTGCTTGGGCTAGTTGAGCTTCCTCACAGCATGGTGGCTGTGTTTCAAGAGTAGATATCTGTAGACAGCAAGTGGGAAGTGCTTGGCATTTGATGATATAGCCTTGGAAACCTACCTCCACCATACTTTAGTGATCAAGGCAGACATAAAGTTCTGCCCAGGTTCAAAAGGAGGGAACAAAATCATTACCTTCCCCGACCCCTACACTCGGTGGGAAGAACATCAAGTTCACACTATAAAAAGAGTATGTGGGATAGAAGAGATTGCTGTGGCCATCTTTAGAAGTGCACACTTTCTTTTTTTTTCTGCTCCCTCACCCCAGAAGATGCACATTTTCTACCAACGATGAACACGTTCTTCCTTAAGACCTCCCCTTGCCTTGAGCCTGGGACCCTTTTCCACTTGCCTACTCAAGGACAACATTCCAGCCATTTCCCCCTCTTTCTCTTCTGCTTCTCCTCCAGAAACTGGGACTCCAGATCATTCCCATCAGTACACAAACCTGCGGTTTGATCTTCCCTGACCTTTCTATCAAAAGAACTTGGGGATACGCAATCAAGATGGCAGAATAGACAGACCACAGCACCACTCTCTCCCACAAATCAACCAAATTTACAACTTTAAAAATGTAACATCAGGGCCGAGCCCGTGGCGCACTTGGTAGAGTGCTGCGCTGGCAGCGCGGCGACGCTCCCGCCGCGGGTTCGGATCCTATATAGGACTGACCGGTGCACTCACTGGCTGAGTGCCGGTCACGAAAAAACGACCAAAAAAAAAAAAAAAAAAAAATGTAACATCAGCCAAGCCGGGGCCGCTGGAGCTCAGGGGAAGAGCAGGAGAGACATATGGAGTTCTTGAAGGTGGGAGAAACTATGATGAGAGAAAGAAAAAGCTGCTCTGAGCATTTTGGGCCACAGCCACTTTAAGGCTCGAGCTGTTGAGCGCATGGAGCAGGAGCCGGCAGAAGCCGCAGCTGTGTCCTTCAGATGGAGTTACTTGGAGGCAGCAAGAGAGAAGAGGGCCTTGGCAGCCCCCAGGACAGCAAGACCACTAATAGGGCTCCCACGGACCCATGCAGGAGTGAGGAACCAGAACAACTGAAAAAAGGGAGCCACTCAGAGGTCAGTGAGTCACCGCAAGGGACCAATGCAGGGCCCATCCCATGGGACGTGTTTGGAGCACGGGCAGTGGGGGAGACATGCCCACAGGGGAACACTGGGACACAGCAAGGACAGCTGACCTGCCCCCCAATCAGCACAGGACCACTGAGAGGAGACTGGTCAGGAATGCAGAATTGCATGGGGTGCAGTTTGATGAAAACACTCAGGTCCAGATCAGAGACTCTACAGAACACAGATCCACCAGGTCTCTGGAGAGCCGGAAGTACCTATAAGGTCAGTCATTAAACCCTGAGCTGCACAAAAAGCCTTCCCTAGGGAAAGAGCAGCAAAGTAGCAATTTAAACAACCACATAGCTCAAGTAATGGTTCCCACAGGAATTTCCCCCGTGTTAGAAGCAAAGGACAAAAAATTAGTTCCGGCCCAGGCATACCACCAGCACCTTGGGGCCTGCCTGGGAACTGGAGGCTTGGATCTGGGGACTGGACCCCACTCCCATTTCCAGGGAAACTGCACCAGAGCCTCGGGGCCAGCCTGGGGACCTGAAGCATGGAGAAGGGGACTGGACCCCCCTCCCACAACCAGGCCCACCACACCAGCACCTTGGGGCCTGCCCAGGGACCCAAGGCAAGGAGAAGGGGACCAGACCACCCTCCCACAACCAGGCACAACATGCCAGCACCTTGGAGCCTACCCGGGAACCCAGGGCATAGAGAAGGGGACTGGACCTCTCTCTCACAACCAGGTACACCAAGCCAGTGCCTTGGGGCTTGCCCACGGTCCCGGGGCATGGAGAAGGGGACCAGACCACCCTCCCACAACTAGGCACACCAAGCCAGCACCTTGGTTCCCACCCAGTGACCCAAGGCATGGAGCCAGGAACCAGACCCTCCTCCCACAACAAGGCACACCACGCCAGTACCTCAGGGCCCACCCAGGGACCTAAGGCAAGGAGAAGGGGACTGGACCTCTCTCCCACAACCAGGGAGACCATGCCAGCACCTCGGGGCCCACCAGGCCCAGAGGCATGCAGAAGGGGACTGGGCCCTCCTCCCACACTACGCACAAAACGCCAGCACCTCAGGGTCCACCTGGGTACCCGAGGCATGGAGAAGGGGACCGGACCCTCCTCCCACAACCAGGCACACTGCACCAGTACCTTGGGGCCCGCCCAGGGACCTGGGACATGGAGAAGGGGACTGGACCCTTCTCCCACAACCAGGCACATGGCGCCAGCGCCTTGGGGCCTGCCCAGGGACTAGAGGCATGGAGAAGGGGACCAAACACACACCATAACCAGGCATACCGCCAGTGCCAAGGAACGTGCCAAAAACAGCACCTCCACGTGGGTGGCCCACCACAGCCACCACAATAACCATGGCTGCTGCAAAAGCGGCTAGACGCCACAGCCACCCCTCAGATGGTCTGCCAACCACTGGTGTGCATTCACACAAGAAGGGTCACCAGCAGAAGCAAAGAAAAGAAGAGGATGTCTCTTTCCACAAAACCCATTCCAGAGTGACAGAAGAAGCATCTGCTCTATGATAATATTGGGGGACCTGATCACATCTCTCAGCATCGGACAGATCATCTAGGCAACAAGTTAACAGAGTAACCATTACTCTTTCAGAAGGAAAGAAGAAATCTAGGGCAATTAGAGGGGGGAGGGGGAGGCAATGGGGGAAGGGGAGAGGTTGGACAAGGGGCATAAAGAATAATTACGATTTGTAACAATATATATGCTAGTAATATTGATTTAATCAACATATCTCAATGTTCAACCCCCAAAATATGTATAATCGATTTTGATTCAATAAATTAAAAAAAAAAAAAAAAAGAAGAACTTGGGGCTGGCTGCTTAGCTCAGTTGGTTAGAGCACAGTACTGGTAGCATCAAGGTCAAAGTTTCAGATCCATGTACCAGCCAGCCACGGGAAAAATAAACAAATAACTGACTTGCCAGCTCCTATCTCTCTCCTACACTTGACTTTTCTCCACACAACGTTGCACCATTTGACACATTTCATATTCTCCTTGTCTGTTTATCATCGGTGTCTTCCACTAGAAAATTACTCCACGAGCACCAGGATTTTGCCTGTTTTGTTCACCATTATATCCTCAGCTCTTACAACAGTGCCTGGCATGTAGTAGATCAGTAAATATTTTTTGAACCATTATTTCAAGTAAAACTGCTAATAAAAGTTGCCTCTGGGAAGAGGGAATAGGTAGGCAGTAGATACACCTTGTTTAGAAATTTGGGCTGCTCCCACCCAATGTGAGAGGTGCTTTTCTTCAACCTTTCAAAATTGTGAAAAAGAGATACTTACTTTTTACCACTGGCCTTTTGAGTCTTCTGAATTTTGCACCCTGACCATATCTTACCCATTCAAGTTAATGAATTACATTATTTTTAAAAATTATTAGAGTGCAGTCTTATAAAACCAAAGTCAAGGGTTTGGTTCCCCGTACTGGCCAGCCACACACACACACACACACACACACACACACACACACACACAGACAGACAGACAGACACACACACACACACACACACACACACACACACACACACACACACACACACACACGTACACACAATTAGCCCAGCACCTGCAACAAAATGAATCAGCAATCAGAGTTGTGCTATTACAGTGCCGGGTGAACATGTGGGCCCCTTTGCTGATTCCACACCCCGCAGTCTCCCCTCCATTCCCCACCCCTGCACACTCATGTCTGGGGCCCTGCCTCTCCTCTGAGCCTCCACCACAGCAGCCCAGTCCACGTGGCGTTTGATCTGACCACTTCAGAGCCTTCAGCTCAGGCCTGCAGCCCATCAGACACAGCTGGAGCTGGGCATCCTCCCCGGATGGGCCTTTGAGGATGGGATGAAAGAGGCTGGGCTGAAGCCAGTGTGAGTGACCAGGTGGGGAGCTCTGAAATCGCTGGAGTTGGGCCCAGGAATGGGATAGGCTGCAGGGAAGCAGAGAAAGGGAGGTTTCCTGGGGCTTCCTGGCAGTGTGAGGGTGGTCTGGGCATTTACTGAGCACCTGCTGTCCTGCCTTCACATGGCTGACAGTCCAGTGGGAGAGAGAGGCCAGTGCCCAGAGAGCAACAACCTAGAAGGAACGTGGGTGGGATGGGTGATCCTTTTGATTCAGTCAAGGAGGGCTTCCTGGAAGTGGGGACACAAAGTCCCTCCCAGAGTTTATGATACCCGTCTAGGCCGACCTCTTCAGCTGCAGCTGATGGCAAGCCCCCTCACTCCCTCGAATCCAGCTTCACTGGCTTGCTTTCTGATTTCTGAGATCCTCAAGCTTATTCCCACCTCTGGGCCATTGTACTTGCTGGTCCTTCTGCCTGCTTCTTGTGCCTCAGTTCCTCACCAAGTGGATTCTTTCTCCTTCAGATTGCAGATCAATTGTTCTTGCAGCGTTGAGCTCTTTTCAAAAATCCCCTTGTTTCCAGTTTCTGTTGACTCCTTTATTTCTTGCCTTCCCTGCTAGGATGTGGCCTCTCCTCATCCCCTGCTCCCTAATCCCTGGCAGGGGGCCTGACAAAGAATTGATGCCTGACAAATATTTGATATGTGAAGGAAGGAAGCCAAGATCTCCAGAAGAAACCAGTGTTTGGTGAGGAGGTGGGGGAAGGGGGCTCCAGGCAGAGGGAACAGCATGGGTAGAGGTGTGGAACAGAGAGAGAGCAGATGTTTCAAGTGGCCCTGGAAGAGGTGTGTCTGGTTGGAAGGAGGGAGGGGAAGAGAGGTGGGGAAGAGGAGGAAAAAGGACAGGGAGGGTGGAAGAGGAGGAGGGAGCGGGGAGGAGGAGAGAGCAAGAGGAGCGGGAGGAGGATGGAAGAAGAGGTAGGAAGATGGAGTGGAAAGGAGAAAGGGGAGAAGAGTGAGGATGAGGGAGAGGAGGACACAGGTGGCTTGGAGAGGCCAGGCTTGAGGGACAGGCCTCGCCTCCCAGAGCCTTCTAAGGGCTTCATGCAGAACATTCTGTGGCAGGGTCTTCTGGAACAGGCCGCATCTGTCCCCACTCCTGGGTCACTATCCCGGCTCACCCTCCTCTGTCCCTGCTCCCCATGGCAGCCCCAGGCAGGTACTTTTTATAGAATACTTGAAAAAAATGTTTAATAGATAATTGAAAGCACATGGCATGGATTTCCACAGGCACAGGAGGGATATAGTGAAAGTCTGCCCCTTTTCCTTTCCCTTTGGGCCCCTCCTGGGATGCACTGGGACTTGAGCCCAGCCTCTTTTATTCCATCCTCAAAGGCCCATCCGGGGAGGATGCCCAGCTCCAACCACTTCTGATGGGCTGCAGGCCCAGGGTGAAGGCTCTGAAGTGGTCAGATCAAATGCCACATGGACTGGGCTGCCATGGGGGAGGCTCCAAGGAGAGACAGGTTCCAAAGCATGAGTGTGCAGGGGTGAGGGATGGAAGGGAGACGGCGGCACGTGGAACCGGCAAAGGGCCCAGTTTCTTGTGTTTTCTCCTGGAGATAGTCTATCATATGTAAGCATAGCTGGAGAAATACCATTTAGGTCATGCATATGCTTCTGCGCCTTATTTTATACCTAAGAGCATATTCATTTATTCAGTGCATGTTCATCAAACACCTAATAATACGCGAGCACTGTTCTGGGCACTGGGGATACGGCAAAAAACAAACGAACCAAAAAACAACAAAAAAACCAGACTGTTTCCTCCCTTCTAGGGGGTGACATTCTAGTGGGGGAGATAGACAGTAAACAAATTAAATGACACGTACATTTTAACATTACATAGTAGGTCAGGTGTTCCAATAAGTGTTATTGATAAAACATAAAGCTGGAGAAGAAGTTGGAGCGCCAGGGAGGCATGTTCAGTTTTTTACAAGGTGGTCAGAGGTCTTGATAAAACATGACGTTTGAGCAAAGGCCCAAAGGAGGTAAGGAAGCGAGCCACATGGTTATCTGGGGTAAGGGTGGGCACAGCAGGGGGAACAGCAGGGGTAAAGGCCCTGAGGTAGGAGTGAGTATGAAGGGTTTTAGGACCAGGAAGGAGAAAAATGTGGCTGGAGAGGAGTGAGTGAGGCAGAGAATGAGCAGCGTAGGACCGTCTAGACTGTTGTGCAGAATGTGGCTTTTGCTTTCTCACCTTGAAGATCCACCTGTGTCTGTGTGTGCTGTGGCCAGTGCTGGAGAGCGGATTGCTAAACCTTCAGGAATTTTGCAAGCCAGTTATTAAATGTAGCTGATATTAAAAATTATATAAACTTATAGGTAAACAAATTATATTAAAAATAAAGATAACAGTCAACATTTATTGCTTCCTAATTATTTTACTACATTTTACTATTATCTGTGCTCTTAGGGTATTTACAGCTATTGTGTCTGCAAGGTGGAAATAATACATAATCGTGGGCTATTGTTTATCTCTTCCAAACTTTAATTTAAAATCAGCCATGGTGGGAGATTAACCCCATAGTAATGAACAAGCCCTACTAATCAGAGTTGTTTCCTCTCCAGAGAGCTGGTGGTTAAATATTTATCAGTACACTACCACAATATATATAGATGTGGTCCATTCTTTTGTAAAGCTGCATAAGGTTTCATTGCTTGGGTGAGTCGCAATGTGTTTTGCTGGTCCCTTCCTTATGTGCACTTAGCTTGTTTCCAATCTTTTGCTAATGCAAACGGAGCTGTGATAATTTCCCATGTACATGATCTGTGGAATAGATCCCTGAAAGAATTGCTGTGTCAAAGGGCATGGGAAGTTCGAACATTACTGCCTGTTGCCTAATGGCTTTTCATGGAGGCTGTACCAATTTCCACACCCACCAGCAAATGTGTCAGAGTGCAGAGGCTTCTTTTAACCATGTAAACTAGATTGTGTCACTCTGCTGCTTAGACCCTTTGATGGTTCCTGCTGCTCCTGGGACAAAGCCTTTTGATTCCCCCTTCATAGTCAGGCTTTGTCCCTTTCTCTTAGCAACCAGGAGGTTGCAACAGGATCTCACTACGACCCTTGTAAATTCCACATTACAGCCGCCTTCATGATCTGCTGTCTGTCCCCTGAAATGGGTCATGTTCCCACCTACTCTTGTTTGCTCATGCCTTTCCCCTCTGGGAGTTTACTTCCCATTTTCTTATCAGTAGGCTAATCCACTTGTCCATCTCCTGTGTCAGTCTGGCCTTTTTCTGTTTCCAGAGGCTGAAAATAACACCAAGGTTAAGGGTTCAGATCCCTGTACTGGCCAGCTGCCAAAAAAAAAAAAAAGAAAGAAAGAGTCTAAAAACCTGATTATAACTGTCTTCAGCAAAATTGGAAATTGTCTGGCTCACCAGTGTGAAAAATGTTCACACTGGTTGGCTACAGGCATAAGCAGCTTCAGGAGCTTGAGCAGCGCCATGAAGTTCTGTTGTCTTCCACCTTAGCACCCTGCCTTTCTCATGCTGTGTATAATTTATAACACTAAAAAAATAATAATAACGCTGAAGACACTTTAAAAATAATTTAAAAAAAATAAATAAATAAAAAGGAGAAAGGAAAAAATCCTGGCTCTATCACTTAACAGCTGTGAGACCTTTGGCAGATCATATCACCTGTCTATACCTCTGTTTACTCAACTTAAAACGAGGTTAATAATAGGACCCACCTCACTGGCTTGTCGAGGGGCTCAACACCTGGGTTACAGTAAGTGGTTGATAAAGGCTAGTTACTATTATTAAGCCAACATATTGAGTGGATTGCTGAGTCAAAGAAGCCAGACACAAAAGGCCACACATTGCATGAGTCCATTGTCTGGCTAAGACAAAGGATACTGTGAGGCTAATGTCTCCAGTCCTGCTTATAGCGCCAATTGTCTAGCTCTTAATCCTGTTCGTGACACCAGTTGTAAAGCTAGGTGACCATGCCAGTTGTTGCCAGTTGTCAAGCTCTTATACCTGCCGGTAATCCTGCACCGACTGGGCTGATGGTTGAGCTAGGGTTGGGTCTGGAGCTCCCAGACCCCTCAAGCCCATTGACAGACTGGGTCACAAACCCTTCACACGCCAGGCTGGGTCACCAGACCCCTCCACCCCAGGCTGGGTCACCAGACCCCTTCATGCAGTCTATAAGCTAGGCAACTGGCCACATGGTCCTTGGAAGCTGCAGGCCTGGAAAAAACATGGCCATGTAGGCTGGGCGCCTGAGGCAGTAAACACCAGCCAAAGCAGAGCCATGCGGTCGCATTCACTCCACCCACACAATGTTAACCGAACCACCCTGAACCGACTCTGAGGTGAGGGGAACCTGACCAAATTGTTCCATTTTCCCAACAATCCACCCCTTCAGGGTCCCTCACTGTACAATCTATGCGTTCAGAATCAATGTTCCCTTAGCGAGGGTAAATGACCCTTACATTTACATAACCTGTTGTCTGTTCAATATGCCATAAAGCTTGCAGTTCTGTCCTTTTAACTGTCAGCCGCATATGTCCAGTTAGTAGTCACCATTGGTGTGATCCTCCATGCAAATCCTGCAGTCATACTGATGGGAAGTTCAATGCATATTCAGCAAGCCGACACGTTGATCACCGACTCTGGTGCAGTGCCTGCAGCCAGAACACTATGGGCGAAAAGAGAGAAGAGTTATTGGTACCAATAGAGGAAGTTCTCGCCCCTCTGATAAGATACATGCCAGTTTGCCATCCTGAGAAAGGATGGTTGCAGGAGTAGGTACCTTACCTGGCTTATGATACCATACTTTACCTGCTAACACTGTTGGATCTGTAGGTTCTACATGTAACAGTATAGGGGAACTCATAATTGGCCATAATGATAATACAAATGTGCCCTTTGGAATAGAGTGCTCATCTGTTCCAGGCCATGTCACCTTTACTCGAGGAGGCCAGGTACTTGTCACCCAAGGTGAAACTTGCAGGCCTTCCTCTAATCCTTTTCCCCAAGGCCCTATTAAACCTACCCAGCATATGTGGGGGGCTTTTATTCTCCAAGGCCATTCCCATTGGACTGTCAGTCCCTGCTGCAAACAGGTTGGGTCCCGTAAGAGAATATTTCCATTCTTGCCATATCCTGGCTTCAAAAGCTTATCTTTAGTAGTGATTTGCAGCTATATAGGTGCTGCAGCCCTATGCAACAGAGCTTCCACTGGAGAGGGTCCGCCCTTGTGGGGTCTGTCATTTAGAATCCTGACTGTCGGCCATAATCTCCATACCTACCCCTTCAGGGATGGGGGTTAGGCAGATAGCCTTAGTCCCTTTTTAAAAAGACCATTGTACTGTTCAGTCGTTCCCACCACCTGGGGATGATATGGCACACGTAACTTCTGCTGAATGGACAACTGGGAGGCCCACCTCTGAACCCCATGTCCAGTAAAGTGGGTTCCATTGTCACTGTCTATGACTACAGGCTGGCCATACATGGCCCTAAGGCTATTCAACGCCTTCACAGTGTTTACTTGGTCTGGGGCCTTACAAGGCCATACAAACAAAAGACCAGTAGCTGTATCAACAGCAGTGAAGATGTATCTGAAATTCTCTGACCTTGGCAGTGGTCCGACAAAGTCCACTTGCCATCTAGTCAGGGGCACCCTTCCTCGAGTTATTTGCTCATTTGTATGGGGCACCCGCCAGGGGTGTGGACTCTCTTGAGCACATACTGGACAAGCATGACAGGCATTCACTACATCCTCCCATTTTATAGGCAAGGCCCATCTTTGAGCCGCCATCCACATGGTTTTACTGCCAGCATGCTACATTCGTTGATGTAACCACTGGGCTACATCAGTAGCTGGGGCTCTCTCCAGCCATCTCACCTTAGCCAAGGCATCGGCTTCATCATTTCCTGGACTGGCTAAGGGGAAGTGTCCTGTGACATGGAAAGAGTTACTTCTTTGTTATGTCCCAATTCCCATAAGCCTTGCCACATGTCTTGTCCCCACAGGGGTCGGTGGCCTACCATCCACCATTGATACTTCCAAGTAAAAATCCAGAGGATTAAACCTTTGTACACAGCCCAGCTGTCAGTACAGATGGTTAATGGCCCAGGCTCATTTTTTATCACCATCCATACTGCTCTCAATTCAGCCCATTGACTGCTTTGCCCTGTGCCATTTTCATACCACATGGTATCTATTAAGGGCTGGACAGTGGACCAGCCCCTGGCTCACTTGGGAGAGTGTGGTGCTGATAACACCAAGGCCACGGGTTCGGATCCCTATAGGGATGGCCGGTTAGCTCACTGGGTGAGCATGGTGCTGACAACACCAAGTCAAGGGTTAAGATCTCCTTACCAGTCATCTTTAAAAAAAAAAAGGGCTGGACAGCAACCGGTGTCCACGATGCTGAAGGTCCCATGCTAGAACCATCTGTATACCAAACTTGCTCTGTGATAGGTCCCTGTCCCTCATGGAAAGGTGTAGCCTCCACACTCCATGGGTAACGGTTGTGTCAAAGTTTCCTCCACAACCTCTACTGGGCCTAGCACAGTTTGCAACTCTTTGGACAGAGGACTCGTTGACACAGTGCTCCTTTGTTCTACATATGCTCCCCATTTAGACAAAGTGGGAGTCTGAGCTACACCTGTTTTAGGGTTGGTTGCCCACGTGCACAGCCAACCTATTATGGGGTATGTCATCCTTGCTAGGACTTTGGCAGTTCCTGTGATAGCTTCAGTGGCTATCAAGGCAGAATACATAGCTGCTAACTGCTTTTCTATTAGGGTCTAGTGCACTTCAGCACCCTTCCAGAGCTGAGACCAGAATCCTACAGGTGTGCAGAATCAGTCTTGTCTCTGCCACAACCCCCATCCTAACCCCTCCTGGGTTATATGTACGTCTAACTCAAAAGGCTTAGTGGGATCAGCCACTTGTAAAGCTTGTACTTGCTGTATTGCCCTTTTTGTAGCCTGATTAGCTTGTTCTACTTCCTCAGTCCAATCCCAGAGGGCTCTTTTCTTTGTCAATGCATATAGTGGGCATACCATTTGGGCCATATGGGGTACAAAAGCTCTCCAATACCCCAGAAGTCCCAAATATGTCTGTAGCTGAGCTACCATTGTGGGTCGAGGGTATGCCTGTATCTTATCTATAATAGCTTCTGGGATGACCTTTGTCTTACCTGACCCGACCACTCCCAGGAATTTGACTGACAGCCCAGTCCTTGCACTTTTGCTGTGTTCATGGCCCACCCACATTGTTCCAAATGACTTAGCAGTGTTGGCGCTTCCTGGGTTAAATCTGCAAGAGAATCAGAGGTTAGTAACATGTCATCAATGTAGTGAAATATTGTAACCGTACTGGGTCTAGTCCACTTGGCTAAGTCCCCAGCCACCAAACTATGACAGATGGTTGGGCCATGCAGATAACCTTGGGGCCATACTTGAAAGGTCCACTGTCTTCCTTCCCACATGAAGGTGAACTGATCTTGGCTATCAGCTGAGATTGGAATGGAGAAAAAAGAATTTGCAAGGTCCAATACATAATGATAAGTCCCCATAATGAGTTGTCAGCTGATCCATCAAGTCATGAACTGAAGGCACGGCTGCATGCAAAGGAGGCACTACTTTGTTCAGTTCTTGATAATCTACAGTCATTCTCCAGGTACCATCAGGCTTTTTCACTGGCCATACTGGAGCATTAAATGGCCTCTGAGCTGGACAAATAATGCCAGCTTTCTCTAACTCCAATATAATAGCACTTATCTCTGCATGTCCTCCTGGTAGGTGATACTGCTTTACATTAACCACACGTCCTGGCTTGGGTAACACCTGTGGGTCATGTTTAGCATACCCTCGTAATACAGGCTTTACTGTCCGTATTCGCAGCTGAAACTCTCCAACTGTTGTTTGCAGGTGCAAACCATGAAGTCCATTCATGCCCAAGATGTATTCAGCTACAGGAGATATATATACAGTATATACACGAGGAGGTAATCTTCCTATGCCCAATGGCAATGACACAGCTTTGACCTCAGTAGAAGGTTCTCCATAGCCATATATACGAACTGTGGACCCTGGAAACTTATCTGGATTGCCATTTATCAGGCTACATTCTGCACCTGTATCCACCAATGCCAAAACACGCTGCACATTTTTCCTCGACCAATGTATTGCCAATTCAACATGAGGCCTCTGGTCCTCGCCTGCCCCCAAAAGATGAGTACCTTGGCCTGCTCCCTAATCAGAATGGAACGGTTCATCCACCTCTTCGGGAGCAACCAAAAAATCCTTTAAATCCACTGAGCGTACCTTGCTACCTGTTTCCGGATGTTTGGTGAAACGCTGTTCAGGGCGCAATTACTGCCACAAGGCAAACAGAACTGCATTTGGCTGCCGGTCAATTTTCTTTTTATCAACCCCTGCTGCAAGCAAGTCAAGTCACATCTGCTTACGGCTAGTCTTGCTTGGTCCCTTTGGGATAAAATCCCAAGTACTTCTTGGGAGTTTGGTCTTAGCCACCTTTCGGACCCCTTTTGCTTGTCTCTTATCCTCTACTTCACCCAAGCTGGCTATCAGGGTCATTACCTCATGTATAGGACGACCAATGTATGGGGCCAGCATGGCCATCAGTCACCCAAAGGACGTCGACAGGGCATTTTGCAGCACTATGTCTCTCATGCTGCCTGTAAAGTTCTCATCGTCTGGGCCACAAGTGTTCATATTAAACATGGACTGCTGCATCCCCAGCTCTCAAATGATTTGGACCAGCTCAGCATACGTTTGCCATTTACTAACCATCTTGGGCAGTTCTCCAGCATTTGCCCACATGGTTCGGGCAGCTGCATTCACCCAGTCCATCAAGGAGTGATTACCTCCTCTGGGTGCATATCTGTGGCTATTTTGCAGCTGTTGCCTCAGGGGTGGGTGCATGGTGATGGAGGCCAATTTCTCCACCTCCTCACCAGAGCACATCACACCATCCACCCCTAGGTCCCATAACCATAGCAGCCAAGCAGCCAGGAGCTTCCCATGTTTTTGCCTGAACTGTCTCCCTAAGTCAACCAGTTCAACCTGGGTATACAGGACATAGGTGGTGAACTGGGTCACCTGTGGATCGCCCACTGGTTGTCCGTCTGGTCCTATAGGCTGCTCGTGCCCCAATTTCTTGTGCACAACAGGTCGTGCCTGGAGATGCACGGTTTCCCCCAACTCACCATTGGGTTGGTCATCTTCCCTGGTGTGAGGGGCAGGAGTGGCCAGTTGCCGCACGTCATCCTCCAGGACATTTATCCATGCTTCCAGCAACTCTGCTTTCTGCCTTGAATCTGCTAGTAGCTGCACATCATCTGCCAATGACTCTGCTTTCCGCTTCAGCTCTCAATCAGTTTGCAGCAGAGTGAGCAAAAGCCAGGCTCTGGTCAGCAGAAAAGTGGCGGCACCACATGCTGAAAGACAGCCACATTTCTTCCCCCTCCCAAGGGGTTTTCTGCCATAGTACCTGGTCTATGCTGCCTCGCAGTACAGTGTGCAGCAACCAGGTCCCGGTCAACAGAAAGGTGGCCATAGGGCACAGCATATTCACAAGTAGCCACCCACATTTCCTCCTTCTTCCAAGGGCTTTCAGCTCCTGTACCTGCTCAGAATCCTGTCGCAGACTATGCCAATTGTGGCATAATCCCGCCCAACTACGCCAATTTGTCTGGAGTAATCCTGCCGACGTTGCCAATTTGTCTGGCTACTGCTAAGCTATGGCTAAGGCCTGGAATCCTCACAGTACCAATTGTCTAGCTCTTAATCCTGTTCATGACACCAGTTGTAAAGCTAGGCGACCATGCCAGTTGTCAGGCTCTTTTACCTGCTGGTAATCCTGCACCGACTGGGCTGATGGTTGAGCTAGGGTTGGGTCTGGAGCTCCCAGACCCCTCAAGCCCATTCACAGACTGGGTCACAAACCCTTCACATGCCAGGCTGGGTCACCAGACCCCTTCACACAGTTCTATAAGCTAGGCAACCGGCCACACGGTCCTTGGAAGCTACGGGTCTGGAAAAAAACATGTCCATGCAGGGACGGCACCCAAGGCAGTAAACACCAGCCAAGTGGCGCTGCCTTGCAGGCGCACTTACTCCACCCACACACACAACGTTATTGAACCACCCTGAACCAGCTCCCAGGCAAGGGGAGCCTGACCAAATTGTTCCATTTTCCCAACTTCTATCTATATGAAATGTCCAGAATAGGCAAATCCATAGAGACAGAAAGCCAGTTAGCAGTTGCAAGGGCTGGGGAGAGGGAATCGGGAGTGACTGCTTACTGGGTATGGAGTTTCCTTTTGGGGTGATAGAAATGATTTGGAACCTACGTAGAGATGACGGTTGTACAGCACCGTGAATGTACTAAACGCCGGGGCCGGCCCGTGGCTCACTGGGTGAGCGTGGTGCTGACAACACCAAGTCAAGGGTGAAGATCCCCTTACCAGTCATTTAAAAAAAAAAAAAAGGGAAAAGTGAATAATCACAGTAATAAAAGCCCCCCCAATATACAAGTAGTGGTTTCTTTCTTTTCTTTTCTTTTTTTTAAAAAAAGATGACCGGTCTCTTTTTAAAAGAGATGGACTGGAGGGCCCATCTCTCTGCCCCTACACCCATGTTCCTAACCATTATCCTATCCTGCCTCCTCGAAAGCATTAAATGTCTTTCTATCCAGGTCGCCTGGGCCTGGAGACGTGGCAGGGGCAGCTGCCCTGGGAAATAGCTCGCTGGCCTTGGCTGGATCTGGGAGTCTGGGAGGACACGGGGGAAGGCAGCACCAGACACCCCAGCTCTGGGCCTCAAAGCTCAGAAACCTGAGTTCCTGTTGAACCACAAGGCACTGGGGCCTGACAGCCTTCAGCTGGGAGGCTAGCGGAGAAGCCCAGACCAGCCAGCTCTTAAATAAATAATTAGGAAGGTAGGAAGGGAAGGGCATGGCCATTCTCCAGTTCCCCAGGTCAGTGTTCGTGAAGTCAGTGCCTCTCAGCTCAGATGTGCCCCAGGGTTCCATCTCCGCCTTCTTTCCTTCCTGTTTCTGAAAGAGTCAGCTCACATTCCTGGAGTTGCTACCGTGTGCCAGGCCCTGTGCAGGGCCATGCTAGGGATACAGCAGAGGTGGAGACAGTCCCCACCCTCAGTCCAATGGAGAGGGCAGGACTCTCTAGAGAGTGGGCAGAGCTGGGGTGGGGGAGTTCAGGGGCCTGGAGGACCCTGGAGGGACAAGTGACTCAGCCTGAGCATCTACCTGAAGACTCTAGTCAAGTGAATAGTATGTGAGAAAAAGAGCTGATGAGGTGGGGCTGAGAAGGCCAGAGGGGCAGACCATGTAGGACTTGGTGGACTGGTGCTTTTCAAATGGTCTTGAACTTGAAACACCTGATATACAATAGGATGTACATTTTATTTGCAGTACAGTATGTCTGCACACAAGCGTACACACACATAAATTCAACAAAAATTTCATGAGACAGTAATTTTACAACACACTCTGATATTTAAAATTTTTAAAAATGTGAGAGTAAAAGGAGGAATTGGTAAAGGGACATGAAAATCAACTACGTTGTATACTGATAAATTAAAATAAAAATAAAGTAAAAAATGAAAAAAAAATGTAACCTCTTGGTTAAGATTCATTAATTTATTTCATTCCGTACTAATAGATTGACACCTGAGGTTTGGAAATATAGATGTATGGATGGACCATGCTAAGAGGCTTTGTTGTCCAATCAAAGGAGCAGAATTCTAGAATCAGCAAGTGTGATAGTCTTTAGGGCTATTCATGACATTCCTATTCTCCTTTACTTTTGGCAATGTGTTAGGATTTTACCTCCCTTTCTTTTGAAGTTAGGCTTGACTAGGTGACTTGCTTTGGCCAATGGAATAACAGACAAGTGTTACTTCTGGGTGGAAGACTTTAAGAACCAGTGGGCCCAAACAGGCCAGCTGCCAAACAAACAAGAAACCAGTGTGCAAATACGTCACATTGACAAGTTTCAGATGGAGGTTGCTCTATCAGCCTACGAGAGCCCTGGGCTGACCCCTGATGGACATATAACATGAGTAAGAAATAAACCTTTCTGGGACTTCTTTAAAAGATAAACCTTTCGGGGCCGGCCCGTGGCTCACTTGGGAGAGTGCGGTGCTGATAACACCAAGGCCCCGGGTTCGGATCCCATATAGGGATGGCTGGTTCGCTCACTGGCTGAGTGTGGTGCTGACAACACCCAGTCAAGGGTTAAGATCCCCTTACCGGTCATCTTTAAAAAAAAAAAAAAAAAAAAAAAGATAAACCTTTCGGTCATCTTTTAAGTAAATAAGTCTCTCTTCCTTGCTCTCGCCTTTCCTTCTTTCCTCCCTTCCTTCTTTTGTTCTGTTTTTATCCCCCCCAGCACATGCAGTTGAATTCCTAAAAGTTAAATAGAAAATAGAAAAATAGGATTTTTTTTTTAAAGATGACTGGTAAGGGGATCTTAACCCTTGACTTGGTGTTGTCAGCACCACGCTCTCCCAAGTGAGCTAACCGGCCATCCCTATATCGGATCTGAACCCGTGGCCTTGGTGTTATCAGCACCACACTCTCCTGAGTGAGCCATGGGCTGGCCCAAAAAATAGAATTAAAAGATAATATGAATCCATGAACTTTTCGAAGTATGCATAAAAACAAATTTCCTTCGATCCCACATTCCAGCCCCACTTCCTTGCTCTTCTGCTTCCCTTATAGCAAAATGCCTCACAAGTGCTACATGTGCTCAACATCCTCTTTCCTCCCGCTCTGGAACGCACCTGGTTCAGGCTTCCTCCACCACTGGTCTGCAGCAACTGCCCATGGCAAGCTCTCCAGTGACCGCCACGTGGCTACATCAGTGGTGGGTGCTCACAGTTCCTAGTGCTTGGTCTCCCAGCAGTATTTGACACCGTTGATCTTGCCCTCCTCCTTGATAAATATACTCTCTTTATTTTGCCTCCAGAATATTCTAGTCTTCCCTCCAGTTCCTTCAATTTCCCTGGCTGCTCCTTCTCAGTCTCCATTGCTCATTTCTTCTTGTCTTCTCAACCTTTAATATTGACCCCATCGTTTTCTTTTTTCCCCTATCTATACTCACTTCCTAGTTGATCTCAACCAGTCCCACAGATTTACACACCCTCGATCCATCCAGGGTTCCTGTGGTTGGCTGAGTAATGGCCCCCAACGATATACAGTTCCCGAGAACCTGTGAATGTTACTTTACATGGCAACTTTGCAGATGCAATTAAACTAAGGATCTTGAGATGGAGAGATTATCCTGCACTATGCGAGCACGCCCTAAATTAACCACAAGTGTCTTTATAAGAGAGATGAAGAGGAAGGTTTGACACAGAAGAGGAAGAGGCAATGGAACAATGGAAGCGGAGACTGGTTTTGAAGATGGAAGAAGCAGCCGTGAGCCAAGGAAAACAGGTGACCCCTAAAAGCTGGAGAAGGCAAAGGTGGATTCTCCGCTGGAGCCTCCGGAGGGAGCGGAGCAGAGCCTTGCTTACACCTTGGTTTGCACGCAGTGAAACCATTTCAGAGTTATCTCCAAAACTGTAAGAGAACAGATGTGTGTTGTTTTAAGCCTCCCCTCCGTCCCCTGGGATAATCATTAAAATGTAGATCTGGCAGTCCAGGAATCTGCATTTTAACACACTAGGGGAGCTGTGAGAATTGAGAAGTTTAAGAAACAGTGACATGGGTGATGAGCTGAGTCTCCCTTGGCCACTGCTTTGAACCCAGCATGATCCAGAGCAGGGCCAGGCCCAGGGTGGACAGTCAAGTTAATATATGCGAACTGAATGTTTTTTTGTTTTTTTTTTTAAGATGACCGGTAAGGGGATCTCAGCCCTTGGCTTGGTGTTATCAGCACCACACTCTCCCGAGTGAGCCACGGGCTGGTCCTGAAATGAATGATTTTAACTTCAGCCTTTTTTTTTTTTTTTAAAGATGACCGGTAAGGGGATCTCAACCCTTGGCTTGGTGTTGCCAGCACCACGCTCAGCCAGTGAGCTAACCCGCCATCCCTATATGGGATCCGAACCCGCGGCCTTGGTGTTATCAGCACCGCACTCTCCCGAGTGAGCCATGGGCCCGCCTTAACTTCAGCCTTTTAACTGATTTCTATCTACCTGATCTGGCCTCTCCCTGCCACCCAAGCCTCATTTTTTGTCAGTTTTCCCCTTGAATTTTCTACTCCTACCAAATCAAACTACCCTTGGTTTCACAAGTTTTCCAAATCCTTCTCATCTCCAGGACTTCACCTTTTTTGTGTCTTCTGTCTGTATATTTTCCCCCTCCCTTCACTGACATTCTTCAACATTCAGCTCAGATGCCCCCTCCTCCAGGAAGCCTTCCCTGACCCCACCCCTCAGGCTGTACTTCACCTCTGGGTTCCCCCATCCCAGTCCTGCTTACTCTGGGTCATCACTGTCTGGGACAGATCTGTCTCCCCCACTGGACTATGACCCAGGAGAGAAGGAGATAGGCCTGTCTCAGTCATGGCTGGGTCTCCAGTACCACCCAGCACAGGGCTGGGTACACACTAGGCACTCAGAAAAGGTTTGCTGAATGCATGAATGCAAATCTGAGGAAAGAGAAAGTCCGTGTTCTCCAGGTACTCCAGATCACAGGTCTGATGGAGAAAGCTGAAGATTTGGGGTTTACTCTGTACCTCCTGGGGGCACCAGGCTGCTCAGGGGGGACACCATGCAGAACAACATTCATTTTCCAGGTGGCAAATCTAGGCCAGGAAGGCCCTGTCTGCTCTCTGAGGCCCAAATTCCCCACTGTTCAGCTGGGCCTCCTCCTGGCCTCTTTCATTCCCTTCCTGGAGCCCCAGGCCTATTTTCACAGTGATGAAATCGGGATCTGGGTAGGAGGTTTGGCTAAGTGGGAAGAAAGCTGGCTGAGATCATTGGGCATATTTTCCTCTCCAAACCAGAGGAAGGCAGAGGGTGGGGCACTCCCAACCAATCCTGGAACAAACCCTCAAACCTTCCACTTTTGCCTTGGACTCACCCTATGGTCCTTGAACGTTCTGGGATTCCAGGATCCCCTGAGTCCTGGAGCCTCTTCCTTCATCTTGCCTCCTTGTCTGACACCCCTGCCCTTGGAGTGGGTGGCAGTAACTAAGCTGAGTCTGGCCTATGTCCATGTTGCCCAACTGGCATGGGCCACTTCTCCCTGGCCTGGGGCTCTGATTACCAGGAGGGCTTCCAGAAGTTTCCCCACCTCAGCCTGGCCACCTGCTGCCGCATCACCTAAAACCCAGCTGCTGGGTCCCCTCTGGGGCCTCTCAGACCTCCCTTTGCCCAATGGTCTGTGAGTCCTCAACACTCCTGGAGGAAAGCACCCAGCTGTTGAGTCTGTGCCTGAAGGAACACACTGGAAGAGGTCTTTTTTCCTTTTGCCTTATGTATAATCTTTTTTTTTTTTTTTAAAAGATGACCGGTAAGGGGATCTTAACCCTTGACTTGCTCTTGTCAGCACCACGCTCACCCCAGTGAGCTAACTGGCCATCCCTATATGGGATCCGAACCCGTGGCTTTGGTGTTATCAGCACCACACTCTCCCGAGTGAGCCATGGGCTGGCCCCTTTATATATAATCTTTACCTGCAAAATGTCATCATGGTTTAAAATATGGGGCTGTGGTTTGACAGGCATCAACCAAAATGCACTTTACAAACATGAACTCAGTTCACCCCCCCCATAATCTCTAAGGCAGAATCTAAAATTATCCCCATTTCACAGCCAAGCAAACTGAGGCTGGAGAGTTAAGTGATTTGCCTGAGGTTATTCATTCAGCTGCTAAATAGGGACATAAAGCCAAAAAGAGGGATTCCACGGTTCCTGGTGCCGAACTGCAAAGCCACAGCTTTCCTACTTGAAACCACTCATTGCTGCTTCTGCAAATTCTTGCAGATAGTCAATGCATTTAAAATAGACACTGGTAGGGGCCAGCCCATGGCTCACTTGGGAGAGTGTGGTGCTGTTAACACCAAGGCCACAGTTTTCGATCCCTATATAGGGATGGCCGGTTAGCTCACTTGGGAGAGCGTGGTGCTGACAACGCCAAGTCAAGGGTTAAGATCACCTTACCGGTCATCTTTAAACAAACAAACAAACAAACAAAAAAACAAAAGATAACTTTTGTCCACATTTTGATGTGTACTCTTGAATTTTTCATTTTAATTCTTTTTAGGAAGCTGGCTGGTACAGGGATCTAAACCCGTGACATTGGTGTTACCAACACCACACTCTAACCAAGTGAGCTAACCAGGACCCCTATTTAAATTTTTTTTTTTTTTAAAGATGACCAGTAAGGAGATCTTAACCCTTGACTTGGTGTTGTCAGCACCACGCTCTCCCAAGTGAGCCATGGGCTGGCCCTAAAAAAAAAAAAATCTTGATCACCTGATTTATTATTAAAACCTTCCCTCCATTCAATTCCTCCCTTACCCTACATACCCTACATACCGTATATTTTCCCCAAGGGCACTAATTGCTTTGTAAACCATAAGATAACTCACAACTTACTTGTTTATTTATTGACTGTCTCCTACCAGCAGAGTAGAGATTTTTATCTATTTTGCTCACCGTTACATTCCCAGCACATTCTCAGTGGTCAATAAATAATGGCTGGATGAACCATGGAGACAGTCCGTGTGAGCGCATGGGTGTCTCTTATTCTATTTGGTGTCCCTCAGCATTCTGTTCTGTGGATGTGGTTTGTTGAATTATGGAAGGAATGAATTACTGAATGGACAGATGCCCGGGTGCAAAGTTTGGATTTAGCTCGAGAGAAGCCACTGGGGCCACTCAGAGGGTGGGGGTGACCAGGTTAAATTTGTCCTTTGGAACAGTTCAGACTTTTCAACTTTGGGGCTGTATTAGTCCCTTTTTCGTTGCTCAGAACAGAATACCTGAAACTATATATTTTATAAAGAAATGAAATTTATTTCTTATATTTTGGAAGCCGGGAAAACCAAGGCCCAGGGGAGGCATATCTGGTGAGGGCCTTCTTGGTGGGGACTCTCTACAGTTTCGTAGCAATGCAGGGTATCACACGGCAAGGGCTGGGCAAGAGTGCATTAAGGTGCTCACTTGCTCTCCTCATAAAGCCACCAGTCCACACATGATAACCCACTAAATCATTAGCCCATTTCTCCACGAATGGATTAACCTGTTCATGATGGTGTAATCCTTATGATCCAATCATCTCCCAAAGGCCCACCTTTCAAATACCATAGTCTGATTCACCACCCTCTTAACACTGTTACAACGGGGATCAAGCTTCAGGGAGTTTTGGGGGGACATCGAATCCACAGCAGAGGCTACGCATGTAGTTTTCCTTTTGCCTGAAATACTCTTTTCCTGGGCTTGGTCCAACTTCTTCATATCCCAACTTCTATGTCACCTCCTCAAGGATGCCCTCTCTGACCCCGACAAAGTCAAGCATCCCTTCTGGGCTCCCTCATCCAAGCCCTGCCCACTCTGTGTTGTCATTGTCTGGGTATGGGTCTGTCCCATTGTCTGGAAGACCACTGGACATTGAGTCCCAGAAGGACAGGGCTGGGACTATCTTGCACTGCTGGGTCCCTAGCACCACCCATCATAGAGCCTAACACTGTGCTCAGAATAAATGACTATCCCTTGAAGGAAATGTCTCTGCTTGTGTAGGAGTTCAGTTTGGAGGTAGCCATGGCATCTAACAGGGGATGAGAGTGCTAACAGGGGTCAGGGACACTTGAGTTCAAATCCCCTGCCCAGGCAGTAGGTTTGGGCCACAACAAACCTCATTACTCTTATCTTCTTCCAGATCAGGAAAATAGGAGAGGGAGGTAGTGTCATGCAGTAGTTGAGATAAGATAATGTCTGACCACACTTCAAACAGATCAGGAAGCCTCCCTTCCAGCTGCCCCGGGGCTTTGCACCCGCGCTTCTTCTCACTGTGAAGTTCTTCACAAAGTATCCCGGTGGGCTCATCCTTATCATTCAGATCTCAGTGCAAATGTCACCTCTTTGGAGTGGTCTGTCCTGACCTCCCTGTCACTTTCACTCTGGGCTCATACAATGCTTTGCTTTCTCCCAACACTTATCTTCATCTGACAATCCAAGTTTCTCTCCTTGTATCCTCTTACTAGAATGCAGATAGTCTTCTCTGTTTTTTTTCCTACCACTGCTGAATCCCCAGCACCTTGAGCAGCGCATGTCCCTTAGTAAGTGCTCAAGGAATTTGTAGAACGAATGCTTGGGATCTGTCCCCTCATGTTTTGTGTTTTTGTTGGCAGCTGGCTGGTACAGGGATGGAACCCTGGACCTTGGTGTTATCAGCACCACACTCTAACCAACTGAGCTAACCGGCCAGTTTTGTAATTTTGTCTTGTGGCAGTACCTAGGGTGAAGTCAATTACAATCCTAATATAATAATTGCTCATTTAATTGAAAAGTGTTGGCTCTGTACTAGGAACATTTATCTTAAAAATTATAAACATTATTAAAGAACTCCATCTAATTTAAATCTTACAGCAATCATATGAAGGATGAGTTTAAACAACTTTTTAAAATTATTTTTTATTTTTATTTTTAAATTTATTATTTTTTTTGGCGGCTGGCCCGTATGAGGATGAGCTTTTATTCTGCATTTTACAGTCGAGGAATTGAAATTGTGACAGGCGACAAAAGACAGGACTCAGCGCTGAGGAGGATTTCCAAGCTGAGTTGATTTGCAGATAAGCCACCCGAGGATCACTTGCACTTTTTAGCGACCCTCGCGCCAGGGAACCGCTGTGGCCTGACTGCTCCAACGGGTACAGGAATTTCTCTCCCGACGTCCCGCCCCCTCCGGACGCCTCCCCGTCCTTTCCGAGCCCCGCTCCCATTCAGGGCCCGCTCCTGGGTAGGAGCGTTGCTATTCGGCCTTCTGTGGGAGACCCAGCCCCTCTCGGTCTCAACCCCGCCCTCGCTCGCACCGAGCTCCGACGGCTCCGCAGCCAATCGGCGCGGGCGGCACGGTCCCCTCCTTCTCAAGCCGCGCCTCTGTCCTTGATCTTGGCGGCTTCCGCAAAGCGCGCTCAGAGCAACGCGGCGCGCTCCGGGAGGTTCTCTCTCAGGTGGCGGTCGCTGCCTCCCGGCGTCCCGGACAGCCGCCCCTCGCACCCAGGGGCCTGGGATCATCCTCCCGGACCCAAGAGTCTGGGTTCGCTCCTCCCGGAGCTCCGATTCCGTGTCCCAGATTCGAGAGCCCTAGCCTCGGTTTCCAGGACCCAGGCACCCCGGGCTCTCGCCTCCCGGGTCCGGGCGTCCCGGATCTGTGCCACCAGGACCTAGCCTCCTGTAGACCTCCGCCACCGGTGCGCCCTCAGGCTCCCGCAGCCAAGGATCCTTCGTCCCGGCCTGAGAAGCTTCTGGATTTCCAACTCCCAGGACCAAGAAACCAGGTGCTCCCAACTCCTAGCTTTCGGGCAGGAAGAGCAAAGGGGCCGCAGCGCCCAGCCTGGGGAACTTAAGACACTCCGGCTTCCAAGGACCTTCGGCGCTGCGGACTCACAACTCGACGGAGCCCTCCCAGGTTCCAGCCTCCGGGCGCTGTTGCTCACCTCTCAACCCCGAAGAACGTCGGCGTCCTGAGAAGGAGCCCGGAGCGCTCCCAGCTGCCAGGCACCGAGGAACCCCGGAGCGTCCCACCATGGTGGCCGAAACCCCTAGAGGAGATCCCAAGGAGTTCGCGGCGGCCGAGCCCACCAAGGACAGTGGCCCGGTGTCGGTCCCTATAGAGGACCGAGGAGCCGCAGCAGGCGTCTGCTGCGGTTCCTGGGACCAGGTGCGCCGCTGCCTTCGATCCAACCTGCTGGTGCTGTTGACGGTGGTGGCCGTGGCGGCCGGCGTGGCGCTGGGGCTGGGGGTGGCGTCGGCCGGCGGCAGCCTAGCTCTGGGCCCGGAGCGCTTGACGGCCTTCGCCTTCCCGGGCGAGCTGCTGCTGCGCCTGCTAAGGATGATCATCTTGCCGCTCGTGGTGTGCAGCCTGATCGGTGGCGCCTCCAGCCTGGACCCCGCCGCCCTGGGCCGCCTGGGCGCCTGGGCGCTGCTCTTTTTCTTGGTCACCACTCTGCTCGCGTCGGCGCTCGGCGTGGGCTTGGCGCTGGCGCTGCAACCCGGCGCCGCCTTCACCGCCATCAACTCTTCCGTCGGGGCCACGGGCGCTATCGAAGCGGCCCCGAGCAAGGAGGTGCTCGATTCGTTCCTGGATCTTGTGAGGTAAGACCCCGACCGCCCGGGAGGTGCGGAAGGGGGTGCTCTAGCCATGTGAGCAGGGACCGCGTGCTACGGATGGCGGAGTGGCCACGTGGACAGGAAGGGAGGCCTTGGGTCCTCTAGCGCCTTAGGAAAACGGGACGGTGTGGTGGGGGCAGCTTTGGCTTCTTGGGAGGGTGAGGACAAATTCCTGGAGGAGGGTGCTTCTAAATTTGAGGGTCTAGGTACATAAGTAGGACCCCACATGAGGGCGATAGGCAGGGAGGTCTTATAGAGGGAGGAGAAAGAATAGTGCTTGGGGGTCTTGTGGGGCATAGGGTCTGCCCTGGGCGAAAAGGACCCTGTGAGGTGGGAATACTGAGGGGAACTTCTTGGGAGGAATCTTTAGGTGGCCATAGGCCCCAGGATGGGGCTTCTGGATAAAGATTTGGGGCCAGGGTAAGAGGGCTTTTTACCCCAGGGTGAGGAGCCCCTGGAGGACCTGAGGAGATCTGGGTAACCACCACCAGGCCCTCTCCTCAGCCCCAAGGCTGCCCACACCATGTGTCACCTGGACCTAGCCTGGTTCTTTTCTCAGCCTCCCTTCCCCACCCAGTTCAGCGGGGGCCCGCGGCTTCCCCTTCATGTCAGGTCAGCCCTGCCACCCCCACCTTGCCATCCCGTTCTGTGTCTGGGTTTCCCCCCGGTAGGCTGCCCAGAAAGGGGGCAGTCTTTTACTTCTGCACTCTGGCGCCCCCCCATTCCCCAAGAACGGCCCTCCTCCCTTTTGAGGATGGCAGACTGTTGGGTCCACAAAACCTTTCCTTTAGGGCCTGGCTGATTCAGTGTCTCCAGGTTGGGGAGTTCCTGGAAGTGGGGGAGGATATGATGAGTCACGGAACAGGGTTTCCCCAGCCTCTGGGGCATCAGCACAGGCTGAGATCGGAGATTTGGGGTATGCTTGGTGTCCTACTCTGGGGTAGGCCTGGTCTCCTCCTGGCTGGGGGAGATTAGCTGGGTCCTTGCCCAGCCCTGACCTGGGTGGGTAGAGGCCAGCCTGTACGCCGGCACACCCACTCCAAGGCTGTTTATGAGCACAGGCCAGAACAGCTGTAACTCACGCTTGGCCAGCCATTCAGCACACAGAAACACTCAGCTATGCTGTAACATCTCAGAGCTGTACAATTTTATCACCAATTGACATACAGCTGGGCACTGGCACACAGACACTCAGCCACAGCTGTGACATCTCACACAAACGCATGGCCTTACACTAACTGTCACACACATACCCACTGTGTGCTAACACCCTTTAGCACAGCCACTCTGTGATGCCACCGACCACACCAATGCCTAAACATATGCTCAAGAGCACAATACACACTCACATCCACACCTCCGTGGCCACACACCACCATGCTCACTCATAATTAAGCTCACTCCACCAGAGCTCATGGCCTAGCTGTCCCCAACACTGTCCCATACATCTGAACACTAACACGCAACCCCAACTGGATACCAACGCTTGACAAGCTGTACGCAGACTTGCAGCAACAGCTGTACACCCACGTCATTAGTGAGAGAGAGGAAACAGTGGTTAGGGCTATGGCACCAGCTGCCTGGGTTGAAATCCCGGCTCCAGCACTTCCTAGCTGAGTAAGTTCCTTCACTCTTTTGCACCTCACTCAGCGTATTAGTCTCTTTTCTGTCACTTATAACAATAACTGAAACTGGGTATGGTATTAAGAAATGAGATTTATTTCTTATAGTTTTGGAGGCTGGGAAGTCCAAGGTCAAGGGTACATTTCTGGTGAGGGCCTTGTTGGCAGGAATTCTTCAGAGTCCCTAGGTGACACAGGGCGAGAATGGCAAGAGTGTTTTTATGTGCCGACTTGCTCTCCTTATAAAGCCACCAGTCTACTCCCTGACAACCCACTAAACCATTAACCCATTAATCCATGAATGGATTAATCCATTCACCACTGCATAGTCCTCCCGATCGAATCACCTCTTAAAGGCCCTGTTTTCAAATAGTATAGTTGGATTTCCCACCCTCTTAATGTTGTTACAATGGGAGTTAAGCTCCAACATGAGCTTGGGGGGACATTTCAAACCACAGCACTTAATTTCCTTTCCTGTACAATGGGCTAATAGTGCTTATCCCCAGGCTGCTGTGAGGATTATTATTATTTTTGTTTGTTTTTATGGCTAGCCAGTATGGGAATCCAAACCAGTGACCTTGGTGTTATAACCACCTTGGTGTTATAAGCCTGTGCTCTAACCAACTGAGCTACCTGGCCAGCCTATTGTGAGGATTAAATTAATTTGTGTAAAAGGCTTGCTGCAGTTCCTGGCACACAGTAGGTGCTGTAGATGGATTAGCTGCTGTTTTCATCTCACAGCAGACACTGTCACGTCACAGTGGCCCTGTGAACACAGTTGCATATTCATGACACACAGTCATCTCTTGTCCTCTTCCTGACACACCCAGTTTCTGCCCCGCACACTCTGATCCACCAGCCAGCCCTCCCATCAGCCAGTGGCTCCACCCCCGACCTGCCTTTTTCTCAGCCCTGCAGGAAAAAGTGGCTGATGCAAGACGTCCAGGTATTGAGTTTGCTGCATGGGGTGGAGCTGAAGCCCAGGGCGCCTGCCCCGGTCTGGTCAGCCTTGGGAGGCCATCATTCCTAACCCTGATCCCACAGTCCTACGGGGCTAGAACGCCAGCCTCCTGGGGCCAGAGAAGGCCAGCCCAGGTTCCCCACACCCTGAAAAAGTGTGCAAACCCAGGTCCAACTCTGCCTGTCTGAACCCTGGCTGAGGCATGGGTGGGGGCCAAATTTGGGTGCAAGCAGGGTCTCGAAGTTTCCCATCATCCTCCTAAGAAGCCAACCCAGCCCCTCAGGCACCCCCTCTGCTCCCCTTATGGTATCTAATAACCGCCCATTGGTTTATCTCTACAGAAATATCTTCCCTTCCAACCTGGTGTCTGCGGCCTTCCGCTCAGTGAGTTCTCAAGGGTGTCCCAAGGGGCATGGGGTGGGCAGAGAAGGAGACAGCCATTTGGAGCAGTTTGGAACTAACTTGGGATGGTGCCTGGGACAATGCATGTGCCTACATGTTACAGGACATATTGGAGGGTTCTTGGGTGGCTTCTGAAACCCTCTCTCCATTGAGAAAAGAGAATACAAGTTCAGAGCCTCCTGTGGGTTTTAATTCTAGTTGTTTGACCCTAAGCAAGGGCTTTTACCTCTCAAAGCCTCAGTTTCCACCTCTGAAAAATGGGGGTATTAATAGTCCTGCATCAGTGGGGTTGCTAGCCAATGAAATGAGGTCATGTTTAAGGGATGCTGAGGGCAGGCTTTGAGCATCATTAGCCCCAGTATCGGGTGGGGGAGCCTTGGTGACAACTAATGCTGACTCTTCCCAACCCCACCTGCAGTATGCCACCTCCTATGAACAGAAAGGGGACAATGGAACCAAGGTGAAGGTGAGAGCAGGGAAGGGCAGGGGGAGCCCCACTCCTTGGCCCTTTCTTGTGGCTTTCTTGTTTCGTTCCTGCCCACGTTCGTCTGCCCTTCCAACATTTCCGTGTGGAATTTGATTTAAGCTCTCTGTAGCCTAGCCCTTCTCCAATTTCTGTCTTTTCTGCCTTGTAACTATGTCTCCCTTTGTCCCCTCTTTTCCCTCCCCATGGCCCCCACTCCTTCTGGTCCAGGCTTCTTTTTTCCCCCTTTATCCCCACCCACCTCCACCCTCCCCACCCCATCACATCCCGTCCCAGGCCTGCTCCCTCCCACCTGTCCTCAACCTGGCAGCCAGAGGGGTCTTTCCAAAGCACAAATTGGACCCTCTCTCTCCACTGCCCAGAGCCCTGCCATATCCCCCAGTGCCCGCAGGAGAAAGCCCAGGCTCCTTGCTACTGCCCATGAGCAAGTGGTCCCTGTGAGGTTGGACCCTGTCCTTCTGCCTAGCCTCATCCTGTGACTCTGCCTAGCTCATTCTACTGTAGCCATAGTGGATTTCTTTCTGTTCTTTGAATGCCCAAGCTGGGCTCTGTTCTAGGCTGTTACACATTCTGTTTCCTTTCTCTAGAACTGTCTACCACTCCTCTTTACCTGGTTCACTCCTCCTGTATTCCAGGTTTCAGTTCAGATACCCCTTCCTTCAGGAAGCCCTCCCTGATTCCCCCACCACTCCCCAAGCTGGCTCCCCCTCTCAGTTCCCACATATCCCTAGGCTGTCCCATTCTAGATCTGCCTACTCTGTGTCATCTTTGGTGACAGGTCTATTTCTTCTGGACCTAGACTGTGGGCCATGGGAAGAGGAGCTGTCTTGTCTCTGCTGGGTTCCAGTGGTGCCCAGGACAGGCCTCAGTGCCTGCAGGTTGACTGAGTGTCCCTCCTCCCACTCCCGTCTGTTCCTCGCCAAAGGTGCCTATAGGACATGAGGTGGAGGGCATGAACATCCTGGGCCTGGTAATGTTTGCCATTGTCTTTGGTGTGGCCCTGAGGAAGCTGGGGCCTGAGGGGGAGCTGCTCATTCGCTTCTTCAACTCCTTCAATGATGCCACCATGGTGCTGGTCTCCTGGATCATGTGGTATGTGGGGGTGTGGATTGGGAGAGTTGGCCAGAGGCAGGCCAGGCATGTCTATGTGGGGTGGAGGGACCCTCCATCCACACCCTGGAGCCAGATTGCCTGGCTCTGTGACTTTGGGTAAGTGACTTACCATCTCTGTGTCTTAGCTTCCTCATCTATAAAATAGGGATAATGCTGTATTCCATGAGTGCTAAGGCCAGTGCCAGCTTTTTTTTTTCTTATTTTGCTGACTGGCTGGTTCCGAATCGTTGATCTTGGTGTTGTGACACTGGGCTCTAACCAACTAACTGGCCAGTCCCTGGAATTTTTTGATCTTACTAGAAGGTGACAAAAGACAACCAGACAGTGGCCACTCTTAGTTTCAGAGATTTTTTTTTCCTTTTTTTTTGGCGGCTGGCTGGTTTAGGAGTCCAAACGCATGACCTTGGTGTTATAAGGCTGCACTCTAACCAACTGAGCTAACAGGCCAGCCCAATTTCGGAGATTTAAATGTAATCAATGTTCACCTTCGAACTGATGATCTAAAATAGTGCCTACTTCATAGTTATCATGAAGATTAATTGAGTGACTGAGGTACAGGAAAAGCAGTTAGAAAGTGCTTTAAATGCCTGGCATCTAGTGAGCATTAACTTAATGTTAAATATGATAATAATCATCATTATGAGTTGTGTTAAATGACTCCAGATGAGAAAAAAATATGTGCCAATACTGCTGACTTACCCCTCCCACTGTCCTTTCTCCACATGGTCTCACACTGACTCTCTGGACCTACCCTAGATTTAGAAAGTCAGAAATCAGGAGAGGGGCCAGGGTTGCTGCTTTTTAAACAACCCCCCCAGTTTCCAGTGCAGCTGACATCTTCAAAGCTGCTATTTGCCTATTGCCCACTGAGTGCTCACAGCCTTGCCTAATAAAAGGAGAGGCTGGGTGGTGGTGTGGGTGAGAGCAGTGTGCTGCAGCTGGGCAGCCTGGGTTCCCATCCCAGTGCTGCTACTTCCCAACTGTACGCCCTACCTTAAATTACTTAGCCCTTTTGTGCCTCAGTTTCCCCACCTGGAAAATGGGGTTAATAGTACCAGCCTCAACGGGTGTTAGTAAAATGAGTTAATACATGTAAAGTATTTGGAATAGTGCCTGGCCTATCGCATGTCCACAGTAGGGAATATTTTTGGAGCACTTTGCTTGTGTAACTTCTAGGCACATCCCACTGGCCAGAACTTGGACATCTGGCCGCAGCTAGCTGCACGTGTGTCTGGGAAATGGTGCCTTTCTTCTGTGACTAAGGAGAAGGGGCAGGGAGACAATTGGCCATAGCGATCAAGCAGTCATGGAGGTGATCTAGGGAGGCCTCCTGACTGGGAGACATGAGCCCCGCCACCCTGGGATCTTCACTGCAGAACAGGGTGATAATAATTCCACCTGAAGTTATTGGATCAATTATGTACAGAAAGCTTTCAGCTCATTTCAACTGGCATCTCATTTTATCCTCCCAACATTTGTGTGAGGTCAGTAGCATTATTGTGTGTTTTATAGGCCTATTAGATATTTAATTTTGATTGTTGCAAGAGACTCATAACAGGAGCTCACTTGTGGGGTTGTTGCGAAGATTCAGTCATATTCAAGGGCTTAGCACATTGTAAATGCTTCATACCTGGGAGTTTTAAGACCCGAGCCACAGCTTTTTATTTTTCATGATATGCTGAGAGTGTATGGTTCAAGTCATAACAACTGCTATAACAAACAAACCCAGAAAACGTCAATGACTTACACAGGATGGATGTTTCTCGCTCATGTGTAAAGTTTATTTTATTTTTTTTCCATTGCCACTCACTCGTGTGTAAAGTTTAAATATGGTTTAAACACTCCTTCAGACTGTGATGGAAGTGCCCAGGCTTCTTTTATTTCCTGGCTCACTATCTTCAAGGGGAAAGAGCGTAGAGTCTGCAGGGGAGGCTTCCCCAGGCCAGGCCTGGGAGTTGTGCCCACATTTCAGCACACCTTGCTGAGGCTCCTTCTGTCTGTGGGGAAGGCTGAGAAATGTGGTTGGGGTGCTGAGCACAAGGCCTGGCCATTGTGGGCACATGGTCAGAAGCAGCAACCTGTCTCTCTGGTGATTAGGTACGCCCCTGTGGGCATCTTGTTCCTGGTGGCTGGCAAGATTGTGGAGATCGACGATGTGGGGATGCTCTTCGCGAGCCTTGGCAAATACATACTGTGCTGCTTGCTAGGCCATGCCATCCATGGGCTCCTGGTGCTGCCCCTTATCTACTTCCTCTTCACCCGCAAAAACCCCTACCGCTTCCTGTGGGGCATCATGACGCCCCTGGCCACTGCCTTCGGGACTTCCTCCAGGTGTGTCTTCTTGCTGACCAGAGTAAGGTTTTTAAGCTAAGGGGCATGGAGTGGGCATCAGGTGTCTGAAGACCACTGAAATTTTGTTCATGGACATTGGATCTGGGTACAGGGGCCATACTTCCATAAGTTTCTCATAAGGTCCTGGATTGTGAAAAAATTAGGAAATCACTCACTGCCTTAGAGATTTCATCCTCCCTTCCGCCCTCCCACACTACCCCCCCCAACCCCGTCCAAATCCAATACCTACTCTCCACCAAGATCAGGCCTTGGGGGATGGACCCTCATGCTTCACGCAGGATCCAACCTCTGGGAGTTCCTTCTACCTTTTCTAGTGGGTGTTCTAATCTCTGCTGGCCTTGTCCCCTCTGAACCTGACCCTCCCAGCCACGGCATCCCCAAGAGAATAGTCATCCCTAGTCTATTATTGGTGGAGAAGGGGCAGGGGTCGGGGTCAGCAAACACTCAGAGACTAGAATTTAGGTGTGAATTTTGTGGCTATTTTGAGGGTTAGCAGTCTACACTTTCCGGGGATCCAGGATTACATTTTGGAATCCTAGCATTCTGCTGGATCCCTAATGACATTATCGGCTGTGGGAAAAGAAGGGTAGGAGAGCTGGGGAAGGCTGTGGGCGGGGCTTGGCTGAGCGCGCGGTGTGGGTGGGGCTGGGGGCAGGGCCGGGGAGGTGGGCGGGGCTGGGGGCAGGGCCGGGGAGGTGGGCGGGGCTTGGCTGAGCGAGCGGTGTGGGCGGGGCTGGGGCTGTGGGCCGGCGGAGCCTGGGCTGGCCTGGTGAGTTAGCTCTGCATCCCGCACAGCTCTGCCACGCTGCCGCTGATGATGAAGTGCGTGGAGGAGAACAATGGCGTGTCCAAGCACATCAGCCGCTTCATCCTGCCCATCGGCGCCACCGTCAACATGGACGGTGCAGCCCTTTTTCAGTGCGTGGCCGCAGTGTTCATTGCACAGCTCAACCGGCAACCCCTGGACTTTGTGAAGATCGTCACCATCCTGTGAGTGTGGGTGGCTGTACTTAGGGCCCCAGACCCACCTGACCCCCATCTTCTCCCGCTGTCGAGGAATGTGCTTGACCTCCGCTCTCCTTCCCCAGGGTCACGGCCACAGCATCCAGCGTGGGGGCAGCGGGCATACCTGCTGGAGGTGTCCTCACTCTGGCCATCATCCTCGAAGCCATCAACCTCCCGGTCAACGATATCTCCTTAATCCTAGCTGTGGACTGGCTAGTGTGAGTGTGGGTTCGGGGCTCCATGGGACTCAGGGTAATCCTAGGAAAGGAGATGAGGGAGAGAGTCATCGAGCGCCTCTGGACAGAAGAGGAGAAGGAGAGAGTTCTAGAGGAAAGAGGGTGGGACCTTGAGCGTTCCCAGTAGGGATGACATCTTTGGGGTTTCTAAGAGGAGCCCCAGAAAGGGAGTGAACCCAACTGGTTAATAGAGCTGACTCTTAGGCCAGTCTGCTGGGGTTCAAATCTCAGCTCCACCAGTCATTAGCAGTTATGACTTTGGGCAAGAACTTAACCTTCTTGTGTCTCAGTTTCTGCGTCTTAAATGGGGAAAGGAATAGCCTGTCCTTAAGGATTAGGTGACTTAATACACATAGCTCCCTTAGAATAGCCCCCAGTAAGTAGTAAACTACCTAAACTGTTCACTATCATGATTAAGCTACTAAGAGTAAAAAGATTGGAAAACAGTTTGGCCTCAAGTTAAATGAGTTATCATAAATTTCAGCAATACCACTCCTAAGTATGTACCCAAGAGAATTGAAAACAGGTTCACACAAAAACTGGTACATGAAAGTTCATAGCAGCATTATTTACAATAGCAAACAGATGGAAACAACCCAAATGCCCATCAACTGAAAATGGATAAATAAGACGTCAAATGGCCGTACAATAGAATATTATTCAGCAGTAAGAGGGAATGAAGCATTGATGTGTACATTCATACTGCAATATGGATGGCCCTTGAAAACATGCTAAGTGAAAGAAGTCAGTCATAAAGCGTCACACATTATATGATCCCCTTTATATGAAATGTCCAGTAGAGGCAAATCCAGAGATGAAAATGGATTAGTGGTTGCCTCGGGCTTAAAGCAGGGAGGAATTGGGATGACTGCTTAATGGGTATAAGGGTTTCTTTTTGGGGTGATGAAAATATTCTGGAATTAAACAGTGGTGGTGGTTGCACAACACTGAATATACTAAGAACCACTGAACTGTACATTTAAAAAAATTTAACATTATACAATGTAATCAATTTTCATGGCCATTCCCCCCTTGAACTGTGTACTTTTAAAGGGTGAATTTTAATGGTATGTGAATTATATTTCAATAATAGCCCATACACGTAAAAAGTATAAAGAGGAAGGAAAAAAAAGATTCTTAAGATTCTAGGGAGGAGAAAGGTCTGAGGGAGAACTTCAGTATTCCATGGGGAAAGAGGAAGGGTGAATGGGTCTTTTGGGGCCCTCTGTGAGGGGAAGGATGACTTTCTGAGGTTCTGGAAGGAAAAGATCTTGTGTGTTAGAAAAAATGTCATTTGGGGTCCAGGGAGGATGGAGGAAGATATCTTTGGGGTTCTAAGGCAGAGAAGGTATGACATGACCCTTTGGGATTCCAGGGGAGTGTGGGGAGGTATGGGGTTTCTGGGGTTCAGGATGAAAAGATCTTTGAGGTTCTAGGAGGGAAGGATATTTGGGATTCTGGGAGGATGGAGGGATGAGCTTTTGGGTTCTGGGAGGAGTAGGACAGGGTTTCATGATGGAGGGTGGCATGAGGGAACACTGATTCCAGGGGAGAGGGACAGAAGGGTTGGGCCTTGGCCCCTTTCCTCCACTCCCCTCCCACTCACTTTCCCATCACTTCTGCTCCCTTAGGGACCGGAGCTGTACCATCCTCAACGTGGAAGGTGACGCTTTGGGGGCCGGACTCCTCCAAAATTATGTGGATCGTACAGAGTCGCCGAGCTCAGAGCCCAAGTTGATCCAGGTGAAGAGTGAAATGCCCCTGCCACTGCCGGCCCCTACTGAGGAAGGGAACCCCCTCCTCAAACACTACCAGGGGCCTGCTGGGGATGCTGCCACCTCTGAGAAGGAATCAGTCATGTAAACCCTGGGAGGGACCTTTCCTGTCCTGTTGCGGGGCACATTGGACATTGAGATCATGAGGAGTGGATAAATGGACAAACGGAGGCTCTAGGGGACTGCCTACACACTCTGGGCAGCCAGGGGCACCAGCCCCCTCCTGGACAGGAGATCTGGGAGGCCTTGCCGCTGGGGTTCATGTGTATGTGTGTGTATGAATGCATCTCCCCAGTCCTCATCTCATGTCCCTGACCCAAGGCTAGGAAACAGCAAGATGGAGAAATAATGTCTTCCTGCTCCACAACCTCCTCCACCCACCCACCCACCACCAGGGCCTGCCTGGCCTTCCCTGTCTCAGGGCACAGGTCACCATGTGGAATTCTGCACCCTTTTAGGGCAAGGCTATTTTGACATGATGCTGATTATTTTGGTGGCTGTAGCTGTGTGTGTGTGTGTGTGTTCTATGACCACCTACTCTCTATGGTACATCCCATCGTGTGTGTGTGTGTGTGTGTGTGTGTGTGTTCTATGACCACCTACTCTCTATGGTACATCCCATCCTGTGTGTGTGTGTGTGTGTGTGTGTGTGTGTGTGTTCTATGACCACCTACTCTCTATGGTACATCCCATCCTGTCCCTAGACCCTGTGTTCCCTCCACAGTAACAGAAACACTCCCAGGAACATTTTTTTTAAACCATAAAATTGAATGTCAAGTATATTTGATCAGGCATTTCTAAGAATTTGACTAAAAGTACTAGCCACAACAACATCTGTTCATCAAGAAATGCCACTGGAAACCACAACGAGACACCATTGTACACCTGTTAGAATGGCTAAAAACAAAACAAACACCACCAAGCTCTAAGGATGAGGAGCAACTAGTCTCTTATACATTGCCTGTGGGAATGCAAAATGGCCCAGTCATTCTGGAAAATAACTGGGCAGTTTCTTATAAAGTTAAAATATTCACTTAGCATGCATCTTAGGAGTCACACTCCTGGGTATTTACCCAAGAGGAATGAAAAGGGCTGTTCACAGAAAAACCTGCACACAAATGTTTATAGCTGCTCTATTCATTGTTGCCAAAATTTGGGAACAAATCAATTGGTACCTTTATACGATAGAAGGCTACTCAGCAATAAATAGAAACAGTATACTGCAGCATGGGTGAATCTCACAGATAATTTCTTGAGATAAAGAAGCCAGAAACAAAATACCAACTGTATAGTTGTATATCAGCTGTATAGATGAAGGTCTACAACAGTTCAGATCCCTGTACCGGCCAGCCACCACCCCCCCTCAAGAAAAAAAAATAAACATAGATGAAGATCTAGAACATGCTAAACTGGCCTATGGTAAGAGAAATCAGAATTGTGACCTAAGAATGCACATTGACTGGGAGGGCACAAAGGAACCTTCTATGATAAAGCAACTATCCTGTTAATCTTGAAATAGGTAATGGGTACACAGGTGTATACATCTGGATGCAAATTAATTGGATACAAATTAATTTGCATACAAATTAATTAACCTGTACATTTAAGATTTGTGCATTTTTCCCTATTCTAGTTAAAAATTTTGTACAATGCATGGTAAGATTTTTCATTGTAACCACCTACATAGGAATGCAGGTATCCTTTGATATCTGAATTGTCACCATACAAATAGTCCTAATGATGACTTGCTCTTTTGAAACCCAAAGTTTGCTATTTGAATCAAAAAACCCCTGGGCAACTGTTTTAAGTCTTTTTTTTTTTTTTTTTTGCTGGCGACTGGCTGGTACAGGGATCCAAACGCTTGACCTTGGTGTTATAATGTTTTAAGTCTTGTGTGAGTCAGAATATGGACTTTGCTGCTGTTGCTTCTCACCTTCTAGCGGGATCCTGTCTTGTGCACTGTTGAAGCATGTTAGACATTGTCGATGTTTTCTTCCTCTTCAGTAGTCCCTGTATTGACCTCTGCCAGGTGCCTGGAGGCACTACCAACCTGGGTCCAATTATAAATGGTATCTTGAGTATCTTCAGCATCTTCTGGTTTTGTTACACTCCATGACCATTGCGGGGTGGAAGGAAAATAGAATTTATATCTGATTCTGCAGAACTGTTTATTGTCTACAAACATAGCATATTTGATTCTGTGCAGAATTGTGTATTGCACAGAAACGGAGCATAACCATTAATGAGTTTAAGTGTTAAATAATTAGGTAATTGGTGTTTTAAATGCTTTCTATTATCCCATGGTCCTTGGGTTGTTATATTGGTGTTTAAGAATTTTAATGATACTTGAGGAAATCGGTTGGGGGTTTTGGATGGAGCTGTGAGTGCATTGTTTTCCCTACTTTAAAGAGTGGTTTATCCAAAAATTTGCTACTTAACACTTTTGGAACGGATTAGATTTGGATTATGAAGGATGTCTGTTTATAGAGATACATACATTCTCACTTACATAATATATTGCATTACAATCTATGTATACAATATGTGTACATACAAATATGTAAGTGAAACAAGTTTCACCAAAATTTCCTTACCTGTTTTTTTTCTATTCCATTTAAAAAATTTGCTAGGCATATGTCACTAATTTGCTTAAAATGCTGATTTAGGCTGTGTAGAAAAACTGGAGCCATCTCCAACCTCCTTGGTGTAGACAGGAGGTTAAAGAGCCCCTCAGACCCAGCCCCCTAAGCTCTGAATAATTATAGTCAACATTTATTGAGCAATTACCTTATTATGAGCATTTTGCACATACATTTACTTGTTTATTTTTCTAAACAGCTCTCTGAGGTAGTTCCAATTATTTTGATCCCCATTTTATTTATTTTTGCAGCTGTCTAGTAAGGTGGATCTGAACCCTTGATCTTGGTGTTATCAGCAGCACATTCTGATCCCTATTTTATCTTTACTTATTTATTTGGTGCCTGGACAGTGTGGGGATCTGAACCTTGACTGATTCCCATTTTAAAGAGAAGGAAATGAGACACAGAAAATTGAGCCTGCAGTCACCCAGCCAGGAAGTGGCAGAGCTGGGATTTAGACTCCTCCATCTTGGCTTAAGTGTGCCCACACTTAAACACCATGCTACCCTGCTCCTCTGTAATAATTATAAATAAAAATAATGCCTGCCTTCATACCTGAGTCTGTTAGCAGCTTCCCATACAGGATCACTCCGAATTATCACAGTAACCCTGTGAGGTGGTGAAGTGGATTGAATTATGTCCCCCCAAAACTCACTGAAGCTTGAATCGTGTCCCCAAGTTTTACCTACTAGAAACTTGGTCCCCACTGTGACTGTTAAGAGGGTGGAAAATCCTATTATGGTAATTGAAAGGTGGAGCCTTAAAGAGATGATTGGGGGCCGGCCCCGTGGCGCACTCGGGAGAGTGCAGCGCTTGGGAGGGCAGCGGCGCTCCCGCCGCAGGTTCGGATGCTATATAGGGATGGCCGGTGCGCTCACTGGCTGAGCGCGGTGCGGGAGAAACCAGGCCAAGGGTTGTGATCCCCTTACCGGTCACACACACACACAAAAAGACCAAAAAAAAAAAAAAAAAAAAAAGGTGATTGGACTGTAGGAGCGTGCAGTAGTGAATGGATTAAAAATGGTGGTCAGGGGTGTGGTTCTGAAGGCTTTAAAAGAAGGGAGTCTTTCTCGCTCGCTCTCTGTTCTGTCTGCTTCCACCATCTTGCAATGTGAGACCCCTGGGTCACTGTCGCCACCATGAAATGGACTTTGGATTTCCCAGCCTCAGAAACTGTAAGCAATAAATGTCATTTCTCAGGTATTCTGTTATACAACACAAAAAGGACTAATATAGGTGGGCGCTATGATTGTTCCCATTTTACAGACAGGGAAACTTCCAAAGTTAAGAAGCGTTTCCAAGGTTGAAGCAGAACAGAGATGCAAACCCAGGCCTGGTCCATGTTCCTTCCTGCCACCATGCCCTCCTGTGTCTTTCATCACATCCTCTAATTGGGAGTTAGAATATTCCAGTGCTAGGACCAAGGACTCCATTGAACAATAATTTCAAATATTTTTTAAAACCAGTGCATTGAGGCTGGCCAGTTAGCTCAGTTGGCTGGAGTGAAGCCTGTAATACCAAGGTCACAGGGTCGGATACTTCGGATACTTGTACTGGCCAGCTGCCAAAAAATAAAAAATAAGTAAAACTAGTGGACTGTCTTGGAATGAAAATCTGTGCAAGTCTCGGGTGAAAGGTGGAAACGGTGGCTTTGATCAAAAGGGTGGGAAGACTGTGGCCTCCAGACACCTTGGGGACTTTTGATTCCTCAGAGATCGTCTCTGTTCTGGTGTTGGGGACCCAAGGGCTGTGGAAGGGTGCAGGAGCTGGGGTTGGTGCAAGGGACAGGCCACTTTATTTCCCTTCCCTGCTATACCCTCCTTTTGCCCCCGTGCCCCACATTGAGACTATCAGCAGCCCCATTTTCTCTGCCCTCAAATGAAACCCCAAATCAGGCCCCTCCCACCACCCTCAGGGTAGGTACTACCCTGGTCCAGCTGCCATCCTCTCCCACCCAGCGATTGCACTCACTTTCCCACCCTGCCGCCGTCTTTTCCCCACGAGGCCATCAGAGGGCGCCTGTTCCTTACCGCAGCTCAGGTCTCTCTGCTGCTCAGAACCCTCCCAGGCTCCTGCCTCAGAAAAAGCCACAGTGCTCACCGTGGCCCACAAGCTCTCTGCAGGATCTGCTATCCCACCGTGCTTCGCTGACCTCACCTCTTCCCACTCTCCCTCACTCACTCACTACAGCCACACCAGCCTCCTTGCTGTTCCTTGAACAAACCAGGCCCACTCCTGCCCCAGGGCCTTTGTATTGGCTGTTCCTCTTCCTAGACGCTCTTCCCTCAGATCTCCACTTGGCTTCTTCCTCACCTCCTTCACATCTTTGCTCAAATGTCACCTCCTGGAGGCCTTCTCTGATTACCTTGTCTAATTCTACAACCTCCGCTCCCTGTCCTCCACCCTCAGCCACCCAACCCCTACCCTGTTCTTTTTTTATATAGTAATTATCACCACCTAACATACAATGTAATTCACTTATTTATTATGTTTACTGCTCACTGCCTGTCCCTACTAGGATGCGCACTCCACAGGGACCATCTCTGACTTATTCATTGCTGTATGCACAGAGCACAGTATAGGGTCTAGCACATGCACATAGCAGGTGCTCAATAAATATTTACAGGATCCAAGTAGAGTCACCTGGCTGTAAGAGGCTGGATCAGTCCTGTTTCAGCTACCTGTTGTCTATGTGACCTTGGGTAAGCAGTGCCAAGCCTCACCGACTGGTGACAATGGCTTTGTTATGCCTCACTCAAAGGCTAGTGAAGGTTACATAAGAACAAGAGAAAAAGCACCTGGATGGCCACTCCCTGGGGCCCAGCTCCCACCTCCCTCTCCCTTCCTCCATTGCCCCACCTCCCACCCCCTTGCTTCTTAGAAGGAGCCTGGCCAGGGAGGGAGGGACCAGGCTGGCCTGGAGTGGACTTGGACCTCGGTTCTAGGCTGGGAGTGGCAATATGCCTACCCAGGTCAGTGTTTCTAGGCCTGTTGGACTCTCCCCCACCCTGCTTTTTTTGAAGCCAACCCAATTGAGTCATAATTTACATACAATAAGGGCTGGCCCGTGGCTCACTTGGGAGAGTGTGGTATTGATAACACCAAGCCACGGGTTCTGATCCCTATATAGGGATGGCTGGTTAGCTCACTTGGGAGAGCGTGGTGTTGACAACACCAAGTCAAGGGTTAAGACCCTCTTACCGGTCATCTTTAAAAGAAACCCAAAAAACATATACAATAAACTGCATCCATTATAATCCACTTCCACAATCCAGACACATGTTATTCCCAGAACCCCCAAATTTCCTCATGGTTCTTCCTCTCCCTCTACCTCCAGGTCCAGGCAACCACTGATCTGCTTTTGGTCACTATGAATTAGTTTTGTCTCTTCTAGAATTTTACATTGCTGAAAACTGTATTGTATGTAGCTTTTTGCATCTGGCTTCTTTTACTTAGCATAATGCTATTGGGATTTATTCACGTTTTGGCATGTATCAGTAGTTCATTCCTTTTTTTTTTTTATATCGCTGAGTAGTATTCCATTGCGTAAACGTACTACAGTTTTTTTATCCAGTCACTTGATCATGGACATTGGGTGGTTTCCAGGTTTGGGCTATTGTGCATGCACAAAGGTGTATTTGTATACAGTCCTTTGTGTGCCACCCACTTTTCTTAGCAAATATTTTCTAATACCCAGGGGCAACATGAAGAGTGTTTGTTGCTGGGCAGAGGCAATGGCCCATGTGGAGCCTGGGCTCCCCTTCCCTCACACTGTGCCCAGTGTTAACCCTTGGCTGCTGGGTCCGAGGGAGGTCCAGGGCATCCCCAAGGAGAGCCAGGAGGATACTAATAGTCTGGGGAGGTCATTGCAGTGACTATTTACCAATGAGCTGGCTGGTGAGGGGATCTGAACCTATGACCTTAGTGATATAAGGCTGCACTCCCACTGAGCTAATGGACCAGCCCTCACATCTCTTTTTGTCTTATCCACCACGTGTGCTGGCTTGAATGTTTTAACCAGTGCATGTGCTGGCTTGAATATCAGCTCTGGGAAAGGTCTCTCTGCTCTCCTGAAATGAAGTTCACAGATAATATAGACCACTTGCACGTGATTTTTAAAACGACCTTTTATTGCCCTACTAAAAAGGAGAGATAAAAGGATGGTAATTTATAATGTTCATTTCCCCAGAACCCGAGGAGGTAGCCAGACGTTTATACCTGTAATGCAGGCAGCTCCCAACATGATGGAAACACGCGGGATTGTTGTCTAATTACTCAGAGCCATGTGCAATGTCATTTTCTGAGAAGGTGTACAATCCTTGGCCAAGTTTCGAATAAAACATGCTGTAAGCTTCCCTCATTTTACATAGTAGTTGCACTTCCTGGAAAATTCTGAGGGTATTAAAACCTTACAAAAAGGACTTGATGTTTACAAGCGAGAGTTAGACTCTGGTTTCAGATAATTGTTACCAGGGTTTTCACGTCTAACTAAGGCTAAACTTAGGTGATCTGCACTAGTACGGATGTACTAGTTATTAAAACATTGAAATACTTCTGTTGTGGTTGGTTAACAGTACAAGAATAGTTGAGAAAGCAATAAAATTCAGTAACATGCATAAAATAAACTCATTGGTTCAAGCTGATTGTTGTGATTTATTTTTTTGGGGGGTGGGTGGCTGGCCAGTATGGGGATCCAAACCCATGATCTTGGTGTTATAACACCATGCTCTAACCAACTGAGCTAACCGGCCTTCTGGGCTTTCTGTCACATAGTAACTTAGCTAATATTAAAGACACTGAATGTATAAAACTATCAGACAGTACTATGAAGGCTAGAAAAGTTTTAAATGTACTTGCTGTTTGTTCAGGAATAATGAAGAGAAAATCTCAACACACTATGGTTGATAGTAAGAGAAATTATCTATTGAGACTGCAAGTTACCTACTGATTCTTAATTTAATGGGAAGTTGCTGGAAGCATCTGATGTGGTTCTCTGTATCAAATCATAGCTAAGGTAGGGTTATTGTTACTATAGATAGTGACACCTGTATCAAGAAATCACATCAATAATTTCTAAATAAAACAAAACTATTGCAACAATTTGAGAATGAGGTGAGTTCCAAATTATGTTCTTGGTAACTAATCTAAAGATGTATGTATATATAGGTATATTGCTTGGATTTAAAAATAAATATTTTAAAAATGTGGCATATATTGACTTATATTTATATTACTGTACCAGTTGCAAAATATTTTGAATATCACCCTTCCCTCATGAATGTCCAATGGGACATTTGAAAACTATGAGACAAGGGATGATGCTTTATTGTGTGGAGGTGCTCTGCATATTATAAGACATCTGCACCCCTAGGCCATGCCTTCCAAGAGCCAAGAGCACCGCCCAGTCATGATAACCCAAATCATCCCTATACGATTCCAGAATGCTCCCTGAGGACCCGATAGTCTCTTTGTGAACCATTTGTGGGTTCAGTGGTTAAAAGCAGAGGTTGGGTTATAAACAGTCAGGCTATGGATATCTAAGCCTCACATTTATCTTCTCTTGCTGGTCTGTGATGTCTCCTCCTCCAAGGAATGTACAATTCTGCAGTATTACCAATCCCTCCAATTTATAGGTTCAGAGAGTCAGTGACTTGCCTAAGATCACAAAGAAAGTAGGTGGCCATGTCAGGATTCAAACTCAGCCCTGACTTCTGACCTCTTTACCACTAACATGCCTCACAGCTACCTGTGGGATAAGTGCTCTCACTGCACTCATTTCTCAGGTGCAAAGCAGAGGCCCAGAGACACAGAGTCATCAAAGTCCCAAGTTCATACTGGAAGTGGCAGGGCTGGGGTTTGAACCCAGGCCTCTCCTACCTCAGAGCCTACCTTTTTTTTAAACTTGTGGTCTCGTAAGCAAGGTGCACACACCCAAGAGGTGTGTGAAACAAATCATTAGTATGAGGCCAGAAAACATAAAAACCCCATTCATATTTTTAATTTTAAAATGGAATAATTTAAACTTTATTACTTTATACACACTGATAGGAGTACCTGCACATAATTTACAAATAAATATACACACACTGGGAGTACATGCCCAAATACTATTTACTCTTAGGTACACGATCGAAAATGGAAGGCTGCATACCGGCCAGCCACCAAAAAAAAAAAAAAAAAAGGAAGACTGGCTGCCATCGATTTTACCTGCTAAGTGGCACCGCCTCCCAAAAGCCCCCTTGGGTACCATTACTAGAGGGGAGCAAAGTTCGTAAGTCAAGTGTGGGCTCTGGAGCCTGATAACCTAGGTTCAAGCCCCTAATCTGCCACTTCCTAAACTGTCTCACCTTGGGCAAGTGACTTAACCATTCTGGCCTCAGTTTCCTCATCTGCAAAATGGAAATAATAGCAGCCATCACTTCAGAGGGTTAAGGTGAGGGATAAATCAGTTAAGCCATGGGAAACATTGAGAATGATGTCTGGTGCCCTCAGCAAACATGAGCTATCATTATTGTTCACTCCTCCTGGCAGGCAGGGAAACAGGTACGGAGAACTGAAATGAGATAATAATGATGAGCAAAGCTGGGATCCAAAACCCCATTCTTAACCACAGCTGCACCTCAGAGCTCTGAGGCTGTTTCCTCCTCTGCAAGGTGGGGTTAAGAGCAGCATGCACCTCACAGGGCTCTCCCAAGAGGGTCCATTCTGGAAGAAGGGGAGATGGTCATCGTTGTCCCGCTGCCCACAGGAGCTTAGAAAGAAGACCTAAGGCTCTAGAGATGCTATAGCTACAAAACAGAGGACCTGGGCTCACTGTCACTCTGGCATCCACAGCAGGCCACCAGGAGCGGGACAGGCGCGCCCTCTAGTGGCGGAGGCAACCCCAGCAGCCAACGGTCCCGAGAGCTCATTCCGTGCCAGACACCAAGAGTACTCATGGAATCCTGGAAGCAACTGAGGCAGAGAGTAACTGCGACATTCCCCCAGGCCCACCTAACTAGTAAGTGGTGGAGTCCGGATTTGAATCTTGCCAGCCTGGGCCCAGAACCCATTTTCTTCCCCTCTCTTTCTAAAACTCGTTCCCAGCCCCAGAGCACAGAGCTCTTGGAATCTTGAGCAGGGCACTTCTTCGTGGCTGGGCGGTACAGCTGCTGGACTCTGCAGGGCGGCGGGGCATCCCTGGCCCCCTCCACCAAATGCCAGCGGCTCCCTCAATGACTAGGATGACCGAGGAGCTACCCACATATATCCATCGACCACAATGGGCAGGAACATTTGAGAATCTCTGGATGTTGCTTGCGATCTTTGGCCTGGTTCTGTCCTCCTACCAAAGCTGGGCTTCTCTGTACTCTTCCTCTAATCTCTTTCTTGGTTGGTTCCCTTGGCCCCCCTCTCCCACACGCTCCCCACCCCCCAATCAAACAAATCTCCACATCGATAGACCCCAAAAGGCAAAGGACAGCTCCCTGTGCCAGAAAGTTCCCCCGAGCCCAGGCGCAGGTGTCATGGCTTCAGCCACTTCCTGTCAAACTCAGGAGTGCTGGATTGGGGTACTCGGGGTTCTCGATGACCCCAGGGCCGAACTTGAGCTCCAGGAAGCGCCGATAGTTGTTGGGTGCCTGTGCCACGAAGCCGGCAAAGGGCAGGGGCACCAGAGGCTGCAGGAAGTGTTCTGGGAACTCGACATCCTGCCGGTGGTCCAGCCACGTGTCCTTGGTCATGACCCCGTTGCGGGGGTAGAAGGGCCACAGGTCCACGTGCAGGTGGTTACTCTCGCTGTACTGCACGCGGAAGAAGTCACCCTCTACGGCCTTCTCCCACACGAAGCCGCGCTCATCCACCACAGAGCCGGCTTCAGCCCCCCGCAGCTGCTCGCAGTTGCCCACGTCCTCCAGGTAGATGCCCAGGTCCACGTCGTAGTCCCACGGGATGATGTCCCCGTGGCGGGCTGCCCCCAGCAGCGAGCCGCCCTCCAGCCAGTAGCGCACGCCCGCGGCCTCCAGCACGCCCACCACATAGAGCGCGGTCTCGCGCAGCGCGCGCAGGCAGCATGGGGGTGTCCAGCGATCCTCATAGAGGTAGGCTGGCGTGTCGCCCACCACCGTGCCGAAGCAGCGCGGGGTCTCCTTGCCGCAGCCAAACCACTCCAGCCGGCCGCCCTCCCAGCTCACCAGGCGGATGCCCAGGGTGCGGAGCAGTGCCTCGCGCCGTGCGCGCCCCTCACGCTCCGCCTTCCAGCGCGCGTGAGCCGTGGCCAGCGGGGGCTGGCGCGCTGCAGCGAAGGGCCAGTCCAGCAGCTGTACCGCCCAGCCGCGAAGGGCGGTCTGCAGGAAGAGGCTGGTGCTCACCGGCCGGGCCAGGGGCGCCGAGAGGTTGAAGAGGTCGCGGGCGCGCACGAGCACCACGGCGTCCCCATCTAGGGCATCGCAGCGGGGCGCTGCTGGTGCCGGGCCATAGCGGGCGGTCCACTCCCGCAGGCTAACGTTCAGGGCAAGGCACCTGGCAGGGTTGGCTGTGGCGACGGGGGCGGCCACCAGGCGTGCACTTCCGGCCCGGAGCGCCTCCACCATGCGCTCCAGCTGGCCAGGGGCCTCGGCCCGCACCCCGTCAGGCACCAGGGCCACGAACTCGGTGGCCACGTAGGTCTCGGGGCGAGAGGCCGTGGAGGGCCGGTCCAGGGCGGGCTGGAGCAGTGCCAGGCGAACGTTGGGAGTGCGGGGGAGGGCCAGGGGCGGGTAGGGGAGCGTGTCGGCCGCCACCACCACGGGCTGGGCTGGGTCCTGTTGCAGGAAGGAGTCTACCAGCTCAGGTACCGCGTTGTCAAAGGCCTCGAACTCCCGCACCAGGACAGTGACACGGGGGCCGGTGGCAGATGTATGACGGGGGCTCCGGGCCCGGGAGTTTCTGGGCTGGTGCTGCAGCCACGAGACATAGAAGAGAACTAGGAGGTTGAGAATTATGGCGGCTGCCAGGGCAGCCTGGCAGCGGGTGAGACGCATGGGGCCAAGGTCAGGCCCTAGCTGGGCCTCTGGCACATCCTGGGGAGGGGAATGAAAGTGAAGGCTGGAGCTGGTTGTCAGAACTGCTTCTCCCCTCGCCCCCCAAACCCTCAGCCTTGCCCTTCTCCCCCAGCTTTCTCAATTCTTCTTTTCCCTATTTGGTTTCAGCTCTGACTTCCCCCTCCTCTAGGACCCCTCCCAGATTGGGTCATGCATCCCCTCTGGGCTCCTTCAGCCCCCTGGATTCCCCCACCCCAGCCTGACCACTCTAAGTCATCACTGTGCACAGAAGGGTCTGTGCCCCCCACTGGACTGTGAGATCCATGAGGGCTGGACCTGAACCTGTCTCGGTCACTGCTGGGTCCCCAGTGCCATCTAGCACAGAGCCAGGTACACACTAGGTGCTCAGTTTTTTTTCAAATGAATTACCTTGCCTTCTTCCTTGTTCAATCCCACCTTTTGCTTATTCTCTGTAAACTTCTCATTCAGATCTGCGTTCAGTTATAAACACCCCAATCTCATTCCTAAATCCAACTTGAACTTTCCTCTCTATCACTGCCTCCTCCAGGAAGACACTCGTGATTCTCCCTCCATTTCCACCAACACCCTGCCCTGGCTCCAGGGTAAGCTGATGCTGCATCCCCCAATTATTACTCTCAAGCTCCTCCCCTACTGCCTCCTTTTCACTTCCTCAAATCCTGTGCCATCCGGTCACCTTCCTGATGGTTAGGTAGATCATTTTGTTTTTTCAAAAAATGCCAGAAATGTTTAAATTAAAAAAAAAAAAAAAAAAAATCACCATACCGCCAGCCACCAAAAAAAAAAAAAAAAGAAAGAAAAAAAAGTCAGAAGACTTAATTTTTAAATGGAGTGGTCAAACTCATAGAGACAGAAAACAGAATGGTGGTTGGCAGGGGCTGGGGGGGAAGGGAAAAGAGAGAATTGTTTAATGGATATAGAGTTTCAATTTTGCAAGATGAAAAAGTTCTGGAGTTTGCTTGCACAGCAATGTGAATGTACTTAACACTACTGAACTGTGCACTTAAAAAATGGTTAAGATGGTAATTTTATGTTATGTGTATTTTATTACAATTAAAAAATTTTTTATTAAAGTGGAATGAGTCGCATCAAAAAAGGCTGCCAACATTAGGACACAACCCTTCCCCATTCATTGGCCATACTTCCAAGCAAGCCCCAGATGTCCCTTCACAACTGTGAAGATTTGGCTGGTCTCCAAAACAGGAGATGTAGTTCTTTCTGGGTTACACGCAGGTGCTCAAAAAAAGTTTCCCCATGAAGGACTTCTATGGGTTTCTGCCTCTCCCAGAGACAGGGCGTACTGGAGACCCACCGAATCTTCCTACCTCCTAAATACTTCTGACCCTTTTCCACAGCTCCCCCCTCAATCCAGGTCCACCCAGATTCCCACCTCACTTCCCCCTGGTCTCCTGGCTAAGTCTCCTCCTCTTGCTATCCAGAGGGGTCTTCCTAAAGCACAAATCTGACCTTTCCCTCCCCTGCTCAGAATTTCCCATGGCCCCCCAGTATGGGGGGAGAAAATCTAAGTTCCTTACACCATTCTACTTGCCTGCTCACCATTCCCGCCTTGTCTCTTATCATGCCTCCCTTAGACTCTCAAAGTTGCCCTGAGCTTTTTCTCAAACAGGTCTTATTTCTAAGTGATTGTGCATTCTGTTCCTTCTGTCTCTTGAACACCCCTTCTCCTCATACCTCTTCTAGAGAATTCCTACTTATGCTTGAGGCCTCAGCTCAGATGCCTCCAGGAAGCCCTCCTTGAATCCCAGTTGGGTCAGGAGCCTCCTCTAGGCTTCCCCCACCCCAGGCTCCAATGCAGTTTGTCACTGTGTAGAGATGGATCTGTCCGCCCCACTAGACCATGAGACCTGGGAGAGCACAGCTAGTGCTGTCTCAGTCACTGCTGTGTCCCCAGCATATGGCCAGATACTGAGAATGCACTCAGTGAAAAAATGATGGCCAGGATCAGGGTTTCCATGTGTCTATAAAGTCCACACAGGACCCTGGAGCCAAACTCTGCCCTACTGCAATGTGCCTTGGGCCCTGCCCTTGTCTTCCTCCCTCCTTGTCTCTCTCTCTCTCTTGCAAGTCAAGAATGCTCTCCTATCCCCCTTTCCTCTTTTCCCACTCCAGTCCTACTTGCCCTTCTATGATCGAGCCTGAATCTGAATTGCACTTTAGGAGTGACTCTAATCTTTAGAAACTTGCAACTGCCTTCTGGACCTCAGATTGATCCTTCTTTCCTTCAATCCTTCAACATCTATTTCTTAAACTTCTACAACATGCCAGCTACTGTTTTAGGCACCAGGGGATACAGCAAAGGACACAGAGACACAGACAACATCCTAGCCCTCATGGAACTCACATCATTGCAGGGCAGGAAGCTTTAGAACCACAGAATCTTCAGGCGCTTAAAAATCTTAGAGTCTTAAGGCCAGCCCGTGGCTCACTTGGGAGAGTGTGGTGTTGATAACACCAAAGCCACAGGTTTGGATCCCTATATAGGGATGGCTGGTTAGCTCACTTGGGAGAGTGTGGTGCTGACAACATCAAGTTGAGGGTTAAGATCCCCTTACTGGTCATCTTAAAAAAAAAACAAACAAAAACAAAAACAAAAAAAAACTTAGAGTCTTACAGTTGAGGTACACAGTAGCACAGATGACACCCTTAGTTTTAAAATCTTCAAATCCTGGAAAGTCAGAGTAAGAGACTGTCCTCCTGCTACTGCCCTGTCCCCTACAGTATGTTCCCCACTCAGTGCCCAGAGGGATCCTGTTAAAACTCTAATTAGATCCTGTCCTGCCTCTGCTTAAACCTTTCTGTGGGTCACATCTCACTCAAAGGAAAAGCCAATATCCTCACCATGGTCCACAAGGCCCTACATGATGTTCTATCCTTTCCTACTTGCTCAGTCAGCTCCAGCCACCCTAGCCACCAAACCCCATTCTTCAAACACACCTGGAACATTCCAGCTGCACAAATGCCTGTTATCTCTGTCTGGATGCTCTTCCCCCAGGTATCTGCATGGCTCCGCCCCCATGGCCCTCAGGTCTTTGCTCAAATGTCACTTTCCAGTGAGACCTTCCTTTGGCATCCTATTTAAAAATGCATCTCCCTATATCACCCACATACTTCGTATTTCCTGTCCCTACGTTATTTTTCTCCCCTACTAGTTATCACATGGATTTTACTTATTTTGTTTACTGTTGGAGACCTCATCAAAGGCAGAAATCTATTTTGTCTGTTTTGTTCTCTGCTGTATCTCCAGAGCACAGCTCAGTGCCTGGCACATAGTAGGTGCTCAATAAATGTTTTTTTTTTTTTTTTTTAAAGATGACCGGTAAGGGGATCTTAACCCTTGACTTGGCGTTGTCAGTACCACGCTCTCCGAAGTGAGATAACTGGCCATCCCTATATAGAGATCTGAACCCGTGGCCTTGGTGTTATCAGCACCACACTCTCCCAAGTGAGCCACAGGCCAGCCCAATAAATATGTATTGAATGAACGAGTGACTTGAATTGTTAAGATGGGGAACATGTGGCTCAGACATGGGAAGAATGCAGGGACCAGAACCCAGGACTTCATCCGCAAGGCCCTGGCTCTTGCCGCACTCTGTCTGGCTGACTCGGCCAGGAGATGCCCAGGAGGGCAGAGGACAGACATTGGGTCCTCAGACACCAACAGGTTTGATGGCCAGATAAGGAGGTGCCACCTGCTGGTGAGGGTATGAGGACAATGGAGAAGGAGAAAGGAATCATCTAGGGTCAATCTTGGTTTCGTCAAACTGTAAGAGCTACAAACCCCTTCATTGGGGCAAGATGGCTGAAATGACGATTTTGAAGTTCTGAATGTTCTACATTTTTCTGAATCAGTATGATAATATCAACAATTTTAGCAGCTCACAATGTGCCAGGCCCTGTTCTAAGTGCATTATATGTATTTATTTATTTTTTTTCTTTTGGCGGCTGGCCGGTACAGGGATCTGATCTCTTGACCTTGGTGTTATAACACCATGCTTTAACCAACTGAGCTAACCAGTCAGCCCAGCACTTTATACGTTTTCACTCATTTCATCCTCATGTTATGATCACATTTAAGATTAGGAAACTGAGACACAGAGAGGCAAAGTCACTTGCTCAAGGTCACAGCTGGGATGTGGTACACCCAGGTTTTGATCTATAATGCTGGCTTCAGAGTCATGCTTTAAAACAATAAACTCTGCTGTCTTTCTTGGGTCCACTCAGACAACCCAACTCCCAATCCATCTCTGGTGAGCCTTCCCTACCCATAACCTGACAGGTGCTTCCAAAGTTCAGTATGGCACATTAATTGATGAATTCAACTCATTAAGTCAACAGATATTTATCTTTATCGAGTGCTCTCTGTGCCAGACCCTGTGTTTTAAGGACACTGGATGAACAAGGTAGTCATTGGGTCTGCCCTCCAGATATGAGACAGACAAAAACCAACTTATAGAAAGGGCAGGAAACCAGCAGAGGGCATGAGAGAAGAAAACAGGGGGCTTGCTTTAGAAAAGGTGGTCAGGGAAGGAGAGGACAGTTAAGCTGAGACCTAATCTGTTTCTCTATTCCCCACAAAAGAATGTAAGTGGATACAGATTCGCTTCAGGCCTGGGTTCTCCCAGCCTGAGTCTCAGTCCCCATTTATGTAGAATGGGTAGAAAAAATTGAGATATGGTGGGAAAGCCTTTGGGGATGAGGAAAGAGTAGTTTCCATGTAAGTGCTGGTGACGCTCAGGGACTTCTTACCTTCTAGGTTGCAGGCTGAGGGAGTTCTAGGGAGGCAGTTCCAGCCCAGCTCAGGTGCACTGCTGAGGGAAGGAGAACCAGAAAACCCCAATCAGCACAACAAAACCAGAAATTCCAAATCTGCCCAACAGAGCACAATTTCACTCTACCCACAAAAGTGACAACTAGAAGGTCAGGGAATACTTTCTTTTGAAGTTCCATAAGCTCGGGCACCACCTGAGGGGGGGGTCTCAGGAGTGGGGTGGGCGGAAGAGATGTAAGCTGTCAAAGCAACCTGTAACCATCCCTCTCTCATGAACGTGTCCCGAAAAGGTAGGGCTAGAAGTGACAAAAACTGTAACCATAACAACCCTTTCCCTAGACACTCCACCCCCACGAGATAATCCTAAAATATTCCCTACCAAGGTGGGCCTGGTTCCTAGGGTCACTAATAGGGGGCTGTCCTGTTACCATAGTAACCAGGACTTGATCTTGCCTATTTCTCACTTCCCTGTAACCATAGCAACTGCCCCTCAGCAGAGCATCTCCTCCTCTAAATAAATACACCTTGTTGGTTTGGTCCATGGACCTCCCACCATGGGAAGGGGAGATGGTTACCACGGTAATGCCAACTGGATGCTATGGGGAAGAGGTGTTTCTCTTAGAGATCAGTGTCCTTGGGGCTGGGGTCCTTTCTACCTGAGTGCTAGGTGAGGTTGCTATAGTAACTGATGATGGTAGGGGCGGAAGGACCATCAGGGACTTAGGTTACCTTAGCAACCTCCTCCTGATGTAAAGATGGCAGAGGTTTGGGGCTCCATAACCACAAAAGTGGAGGGGAGGGCAGACTCGGGGGGCTTCAGGCTGGGGAAGGGTTACCACGACAACCGACCTGGTCCAGGAATCAGAGAGGATGGGGCCATTGCTGAAACCACCCCTGGCGGGCACCCTTTCTTCTTTCAAAGAGTGTTGAGAAGAGTGGTATTTGGGTCTGGAAGGGTAAGGCTCTTTCTTCGGGACGCAGCGAGAGAAAAGGAGCGCAAAGTGTCGCTCCTGCGAGGGCGACCGTCGCGAGAGCCTGGGTCTCCTTTGCTCTTTTCGGGGCGCGCGCGCCCCCACCCCACCCCACCCCACCCCTGTCCTCCTACACGCACGTGCGCGCCTTCAGGGTCGACCTGGGTGGGCGAGGCTGGCGCCGGGCCTCATGCTCGCCCTCCCCGCCCCCGCCCCCGCCCCCCGCCGAGGGTGCGCGCGGAGGTTAGCGCGGCCGCGCAGGCGCGCGAGGCTCGGCGGGCGCGCGGGCCGGCCCCGGGGCCTCCATGATGGAGGAGCGAGCCGCCGCCGCGGTCGCCGCCGCCGCCTCCTCCAGTCGCCCGCTCGGCTCCGGTGCGGGCCCCGGCCCGACTGGAGCGGCCCCGGTATCTACCCCTGTCCCCGGGCCCGGCTCAGCAGGTAAGGGAGGCGGCGGCGGAGGCAGCCCCGGGCCAACGGCGGGCCCGGAGCCCCTGAGCCTGCCTGGGATCCTGCACTTTATCCAGCACGAGTGGGCGCGCTTTGAAGCCGAGAAGGCCCGCTGGGAGGCCGAGCGCGCTGAGTTGCAGGTGAGCACCGCCCGGGACCCCCGAACCCGCACCCGGCCCGGCCTCACCCGCCGCCGCCGCTGCCGCCGCCGCCATCTTGGAACAATGGCCGCCGGGACGGCCGGAGGGGGGCGGGAGGGGACCGCGAAGGTCCCGGAGAGCGAGTAAGGGGCCGTCTCGGGGGTGTCCTGAGGGGACCCGGGGACGGGAGGGGCTGGGACTGCTCGAGGTGGGAGTGGAAGGACCCGGCGGCGGGAGGGATCGGCCGGAATCGGCCGAGAGGAATAGGCGGAGGGACCAGAACCGGCTGGAAGTGGGAGTGGGAGTGAACGCACAGGCAGAGGGGCTCCTGAGAGAGGCGACTCGGGGCCCGGAGGGGAGCCTAAGAGACTCTTGAAAGGGTGCTGGGAGGAGTTGGAGAGATGCTGGAAATACGTGAGTGGTTTCCTATGGGAGTAAGCAAAAGCTTGCAGGGTGGCGAGAGACTCCCATCCTTTGTCCCTGTCCCCGACCAGGTGCGGGTTGGAGGTGGATTCTGATATTAGTGCTCCGAGTGGGATAGAGGGGGCGTCTGGGGGGGACATGGGACCTGCTGCGGGCAAGAGCGGATTCCGGGTGGGGATCCGGGAGGAGTAGGCAGAGGAAGCCTCGGAGCCTGCGATGGGGAGTGTTTCAGGGTGTTTGTATGGGAGGAACAGAAAGATGGATGTGTGAAGACTCTGGGAGTGGGAGGAGGGTTTCGAGGGGTCCCAGGATGAAGGTGTGTGCCCTCGTCTCTGAGGAAGTAATTTTAGGAGCCCGGGCATGTGAGGCTGCAGAGTGCAGGGAAGGGGAAGGGGGAACCTGGGCAGGGCGGAGAATGTATCCTAGTACCCTGGGTGGGATAGCTTGAGAGTAGAAGTGACAGTTTGGGAGTGTGGAAGAGTGGGAGCGATGGCCCTGAGCTGTGAGGTGTGTGTAGAATGTCAGGTGGAGAGCCCTGAACTGGAGTTGGGGCTCAGTCATGTCCGTTGTGGAGATGAGGGCACCTGGGATGAGGACATAGGCATCTGGGAGTAACCTGGGGTGATGCATTGTGGGGAGCATTTTGTAGAGCAGGAAGGCAGTGTGAGGAGGCATCTCTGAGGGACACTGGAGGAAGATGTGGCAGGTTTTGGGAAAGTACCCCTTGGTTTGTGGAGTAGCTTGGGAAAGAGATGTGCCTTGGGTGATGAATGGAAGAGTCTGAGGAGCTGGGCTGAGTTTTGTGACCTTGAGGAGTGTGGGTCCATTTGCAGAGAGTACCCTGAGGAGCCTGGGGATCAGAGATGGGTGAGGACTTGAAGGGATCCAGAGATGGGCCACCGGGAGTCTGAGAGTTCCTGGGCTGGGATATTATTAGGCAGTAGTTGTCAGCACTTGCTTCTAACAGCCCATCTTTTCCCTTTTGATTTGCTGTTTCCTATCTAATTGAAATGGGGACCCAAATAAACAATTGATTAGAATTTTGTCTATAGGATAAATAGAGTATCCTACAATTCTCCCAACCACACTGGGGATATTAGTTGTGTGGTATCTCAATACCCCATTATGTAGGGCAGAGCCAATGTGGTTACCTCACTCAGCAATAATGATAGCAACCGCTATTTATTGAGCATCTGTCATGTGCTGGTTACTGTGTTAAACACCTTAGTATGTGCTATCATTTAATTCTTGCAACATTCTGGGAGGATAAATGATATTAAATGATATTATTCCCCCCCCCCCTTAAAAAAATCAGAAGAGGAAACAGGATTGAGAGAAAGAGTGATTTATTTAGGATCACAGCAGGTGAGTAGCAGGGCTGGTCTGTAGACTTTCAAGCCCATGCTCTGTACCTCTCTGCCACCCAGTACAGATGAGAAAACTGGTCCAGGGAACCACTGTGCCCTGCCCATGGTCACTCAGTCAGTCATAGTAGAGCTTGGACTGAGTCCTGGTTGTCTGGCACTTCATGCTAGTGTACCCTACAGCGCCCACCACACCACCTTCTCATCTTTGAGACCACCGGTAGAAAAGATGTTTGTTTATACCCTCACTTAGTGACCCTTCTCAGAATTTGAGAGGAACTTGTGGGGAGCACCCAGTTAGGCCCTTTCTTGTCTAGGCTCTGGCATCATCATTTACCTTGTACTTTTGTTTTCTTTTGTTCTGTTACATTAGTAAAAATTGGAGCATCTCAGAAATGTATGTGTGAGTGAAAGGGAAAGTCCCCTTTTTTCCCTTTTCTATTCTCTTCAACTCTCCTCTCCAACTGTTATTGCTATAAAAATAGTTCAAGTTGTGTATGTGTGTAATATAGGAGATCATACATATGTATCATTTTGTGACTTTTTTCACATAATCATGTGTTTTGGTGTTCCTTTTGTGTCAGCACAGAGACTCTTTTTCATTATTTTCATTAACTATATAGCATTCCAGTGGATGTTTGTGCCATAATTTATTTAGTTAGACCCCTGTTGGTGGACTTCTAGATTGTTTCCAGTTTTTGCCTATCCAAAGTACTGCAAATACCTGCCAGCTGCCAAAAAAAAAAAAAGGCTGCAGTGAATATTCTTATATTCCTGTATGAGTGTAACACAGACTAGGTGGGTGGAATAGTAGAGTAGATGTGTTTATAAAATGGTGATTGGCTCTGCCAGGTTGCCCCACCAGTTCTACACCCCTATCAGTGGTACTTCTTTTTACACACCTTTGCTGGAGCACTTACTACTTACAGAAGGTGTCACTTCCCGTGTGACATCCTTTAAGGCCCAGGCAGTATCAGGTATTTCTGATGAACTCTGAATAACTTTCCTCTGATGAGCTGAATATGGCTGCTGTAGCATAGGCCCTGCTGTACAGTCAGTGCTCAGTACATGTATATTGAATGGCAGAAAAGGCAGCACCTCATGAAGTCCTGTCAGGAGGCACCCAAAGTTTGGAGCAGGGGGGTGGAGTAGATGCAGTCTGATAATAATAACAAATTTGCTAGATGAGGGGATTCTGAGAAGTAGGTAATGTGGTTTCTGCCCTTCAGAAGCTTCCAGGCTGGCAGAGGAGGCTAGTTTGCATAGAATACTGCAGAGAACTGTAAATGTTCATGCACAGTTGAGTTCTTGAGTGTGTGGCTCTGCCCGTGTTCTGTGGCACTTCTGAGAAGGGAAGCTTTTGGAGGACTGGAGGAACCATTTTGGGAGGGATCTGAACTGGACATTCGTGTAGGAGCAGCCACAAGAAGATGCGGTGAGTGTGGTGCCAGTGGAAAAGGGTGGAGGTGTCCCCTCCCCACTTCCAGCCTCCTAGGGGGCTCTGAGGGATCCATTGGGAACTCATCACTGCCAGGAGCTGCTGGAGTTTGGTAAAGAGGCATTTAGGAGATGCAGGGCTAGATGACACTGAATGGAGAACATCTCTCAGGGGACTGGGACAGAAAGGTTGGCAGCTTCTGGGAGGACTGAGATGCTAAGACTCCTCCAGAAGCCTTTAGATGCTGCCCTGCTGGAGAGAGGGAACAGCCGGAGGAGAGGCGGCAGCTGGCATCGCTGTCTCAGAATGGTTTGGGGTGGGGGGAGGTGTTTTGCCAGTCTGGCCCGAGGGAGTGGCAGTGGGTGGATTTGGTGAGCAGAGTACTTCCAGATCCCAGACTTACCTGTTGTCCCAGCATAGCCCTGGCAGATCCGGCAGGAGGGACTGACCACCAACACTTCCCTTTTTTGATGGGATTCCACCACCCTGAGATACTTCAACTACATCTTTCTGGTTCTCTTTCCTTCCTTGTCTGCCAGAGGAGCTGGGAAGGGGACAACAAAGCGGAGTGGACTGATAAGATCCTCACATCACAATTAAAAGGGAGATCAGGCCTTAGTATGGAGGCAAGGCAATGAAAGGGAAGGCTGAGCAAGTGGAGGGCTGGGTGGGACACTTGACTCCACCTTCTTCTTCCACAGACAACAGACAGATGGACAGATGGACAGTTGATTTCTGTGTCGCATCAATCCAGTTTCTTGATTACCTCAAATCTGCTCAACCCCGCCTAGTCCCAGCCGCTGTCATTTCTTCCTGGGGTTTCTGTGACTTGCTGCCTCCTACGACTGGTGTCTCTGCCTTTAGCTTTGCTGCCCCCCATGCCCAATCACTTCTGCATGTTTGTAACATGAAAATCCAGTTATATCTCTCCTTTGCTTAAAACTATTCCGTGGTTTCCTTGTGCTTTGTTTTGTTTTCTTTTTCTTTTCACAATTGTTGTCATGGTCCTTGATCCTTTGTTGGGCCTATGCACTTCTCTAACTTTTCACATTAACCCTTTTACACATTCTTTTTAAAAAATTTTTTTTTATTTTTTAATTTAAAATTTTTATTGAATCAAAATTGATTATATATATTTTGGGGGTTCAACATTGAGATATGTTGATTAAATCAATATTACGAGCATATATATTGTTACAAATTGCAATTATTCTTTATGCCTCTTGTCCAATCCCGCCCCATCCCCCTTCCTCTCCCCCTCCCCCTCCCCCCTCTAATCACCCTAGATTTCTTCTCTCCCTCTGAAGGAATAATGGTTACTTTGTTGATTTGCTGCCTAAATGATCTGTCCCAACACTGAGAGGCGTGATCAGGTCCCCCAATATTATCATAGAGCAGATGTCTCTTCCGTCACTATGAAATGGGCTCTGTGGAGACAGACATCCTCCTCTTTTCTTTATCTCTGCTGGTGACTCTCCTTGTGTCATCTTACTCCAATGGCTGGCAGACCATCTGCATGGTGGTTGTGTGGCATCTAGCCACCTTCACGGCGGCCATGGTTATCATAGTGGCTGTGGTGGGCCACCCACATAGAGGAGATGCTTTTGGCCTGCTCTGTGTTGCTGGCAGTGTGCCTGGTTGTGGAGATTGTCTGATCCCTGGTTCCATGCCCCAGGTCCCTGAGTGGGTCCCGAGGTGCTGGCACAGTGTGCCTGGTTGTGGGGGGGGGGGACCAGTCTCCTTCTCCGTGCCCCAGGTGCCAGGGCAGGCCCCAAGGTGCTGGCATGGGGTGCCTAGTTGTGGGAGGGGGGTCTGGCCCCTGGCTCCATAACCCGGGTACCCGTGTGGACCCTGGGGCACTGGCACGGGGTGCCTGGTGGTGGGAGGGGGGGGTCCAGTCCCCTTCTCCATGCTCCAGGTCCCAGGGCAGGCACCGAGGCACTACTTTTACACATTCTGATGCAGCCATACTAGTCTTTTTAGAGTTTAAGCACAACTTGTCTCTGTCCTCTGTCAGCAGCACCCTTTCCTCCCCTGCTAACTTCTATTCAGCCTCAGGTCTTAGCTGAACTGTCATTTCCTTGTCCCTCTTCCCATAGCATCCTTTGCTCCCTTCCTGGCCCTAGTCACATTGTATGTGAATTGTCATTGCTCTTGCCTGTCTCCTGCACTGGACTGAGAGTGCTCTGGGCGTAGGAACCACATGGCCTCTCAGTTATTTCCCCAGTACCTGACACATGGTGGGTGGTCACCAAATAGTGGTGGGCATTGGATGAATGTAGGTTCTCAACAAGCTGCTGAGAAGTAGAAGGATCAATAATGGAAGCCCAGAAGAGCAAGGGTCAGTGAGGAGGAGACTCAGGGCTTGTGTTCAGTGATCGACATTTTCTTCTCCACCTCTCCCCCCAATTTCTAAAGTGATTCATAGAGTAGATTTGGGGAACTGAGAAGATACTCAAAGGGCAGAAACTCACACTTCAGTGATGTTGATCACATGTGAGTAGTCTCCCTATTTGGCCTTAGATATTTATGTATATATGTGTTGATAAAAAAAGTGTTATGAGGAAAAAAGTCCCATTCTGTCAATGGGTAGATGAGATGTCTTTTCCTTAGCATAGCTGGTGGCATATATTTATTTGTTGACTGTCCTACACTGCAACTAGAATATAAACCCCGTCTTTTCAATGCTGTATTCTCAGTATCTACAACAGTACCTAGTACATAGTCAGAGCTTCATAAATATTTGTGGAGTAAATGAATGAATGATCTTTTGTCATACATTAATGCATGTATATCCCTTTTTATTTATTCAAAAGGAAGCCTGCTATTGCAGTGTGCCTGTAGAATAAATTCCTAGAAGTGGAACTGTTAGGACAAAAAGAATGTGCATTTAACATTTTTTTTGGTGGCTGGCTGGTACAGGGATCCAAACCCTTGACCTTGGTGTTGCAACACTGAGCTCTAACCAACTGAGCTAACTGGCCAGCCCTGCATTTTACATTTTTGTAGATACTGCCAGATTGCCTTCCAGGAAGGTGGGTCAGTTTACGACCCCACCAACCATGTATGAGTGTGCCCATTTCCTGGCCCCTGGCCAGTGCTAGGTATTACTTAGCATGTGCTCAGTTCTCTGCTAACCTGAGGTGACACCTGGTTCCTAGGACAGGACAGAGGTGATAGCAGGCCTGTGGGCACAGGGCTATGCCCTGCCCCAAGTGCATGGGACAGGTAGGTGAGGGCCCACCTAGCCCCAATGACAGGAAGAATGGAGTAAGGGTGGGCATCTGAGAGGCTGCTCAGAACAGACAGTATTGGAGCAAGGCTTTGAGACTGAGCACGGTCTGGGGTCAGACTGGAGGCTTCTGGTCTCCATTGAAGCTGTTCAGTAGCACATGAAGTACACGGAGCTTGGCACCGGGAAGATGTAGCTCTTTGTGCAGGCAGGATGACTGTAATCCACAAGCATTCCTACCTGATTGGTCTTGGGTTTCAGAGAGATCCATTTCCAAGTTGTGAAAGAATGTACAGGGGGAATAAAAATGATAACAGGGGTAGGAGCTGGCATTGATTAGCCCTTATTCTGTGCTAAGCCTTGGACTGAGAACTTTACACCCGAGGGGAAGGCATTCTTAGAGGGGCAAATGGAGGGTCAGAGAAGGTTGATGACCTACCTATGATCATGCAGTAAGTAAGAGGCCAAGCAGGGTCTGGAGCTTAGGCTGTCCTGGGCTGGGACAACGGAACACTTGGGGAGAAGCCAGGGATGAGCCCTGCGCTCAGGGCTTTGGCAGAAGGCCTTCTGAAACATGTTCAGGGGCCAGGATCCTGCCTCGAAGGCTGTTGGCCCAGTGTCTCCAAATGACCTGTTGACAGACTGGAGCAGATTGGGGCAGCCCAAGCCAACAGACGGTGTGAAGTGCTTGGCAGGAGCCCTGGGTCATGTCTGTGGCACATCTCCCTCGCACCCTGGGCAGACGTTAGTGGGATGGTTCGTCCCCATGGTGGAGGTTGGGTAGTTAAAGCTTTTGTATTGGAGCGGGAGCTGAGCCAAGCCACCCACTCTTGTCCCTAAACTCCAGAAGTAGCTTCCTACGCCTCCCGGAGACAGATGCTCTGGCAGGAATAGTAAGACACCACCTCCACCAGCAATCTAAGGGACAGCACCTGCCTTAGGCAGAGGAAGGGAGAGTCCAGGGCTGTTAATGCCTACCTACCCCCCTCTCCACCTTTATTCCTGACCCAACTACTGTCCAAAAGGCAGTGACTGAGTTAGGCCCAGGCTGGCCCCATTTTAATTTCAGGGGTTAAGAACTCTTCAGCTCTTTCATCGTGGGTGATATGGCAGGGAACCCTGGAAACAAATCTAGCATGTCCTCTTGGTTCTCCATTAAACCCTGGCTCGGGGTCTTTGCGCCTTAGGAAGTGGTTGCCACATCATTGTGGGGATAGGGGCTGGAGCTGTAGCCGAGTGAGTGAGAGAGGGACACACCATCAGCCTGAGCCCTGCTGTCTTCCTTTCGCTTCTTCCTCTCCCCTCTAGGCCCAGGTGGCCTTCCTCCAGGGAGAAAGGAAAGGGCAAGAGAATCTAAAGACAGACCTGGTGCGGCGGATCAAGATGTTAGAATATGCACTGAAGCAGGAAAGGTGAGCCCTCCTGCACCTGCCCCTGCCTTCTGAGAAATCAGTCTCAAACACGAGAGTCAGGAGGGGGATGAAACAAGACAGCAGGTATGATTCAGGATAGACAGCCATAATAATAATCACGATGATGGTGGTCCTCAGTGTGCCAAATGCTGTGTATTTGTTATGTCATTTATCCCTCTCAGTAGCCTGATGGGTACTATTAGCCCTGTTTCTGATAAGAAACTGGGGCTTCAAGAGGGTGAATGACTTCTTCAAGGACTCCTAGGGCTGGGATAGCAACCCAGTCTGCCTGACTCCAAGGAGTGGCACCAGAAGGCGATCTATGGGACCTCTTCCACTAGGCAAGGGGGGTGGGGGGCAATTCAGCTTCTGAGGTAAGAGAGTGGATTAGGGGGAGGCCCTAAGATTTGGGATTCCTGAGGTGATTTAGCCTTGTCTACTCTCCCACATCTCTTATTCATTAATCCTTTGCTCTTTTAGGGCCAAATATCATAAACTGAAGTTTGGGACAGACCTGAACCAGGGGGAGAAGAAACCAGATCTGTCAGAACAAGGTACCCACCCTCTGATCCTCCCCACTTGCACATTCCTCCCACTGAAGCTGAGTGTGCTAGAGTAGTGAGAAGATGGGGCATCTCATCCTTACTTTGCTGGGGGCTGAGGAGGGGTGGGATTTAATTCTTAGTACCCCTCTCCATAGGCCAGGTGCTGTGCTGGGTCCTGGGGCCAATTCTGCCTGCCATCTCTCTGTGAAATAGAGACACACAGACAGCTCATTGCATCCTTCTGTGAGGAGTGGGAGCTGAGGCTATTTATAGAGTGCTGTGGAAAGCGTAGGAAAGCTGGTGAAGACTTTACCGAAGAGGCAGTGTTTGAACTGGGTTGTCATTTAATCATTCATCTAATCATTCATCCAAAAAAAAGTTTTGTTTATTTGTGAGGTGCTGGCATTGTGTCATAGATAAGGGACGCAGCAGAGAGCAAGATAGATATGGTCCCTGCCCTCTGGTCTCTTATAGTCTAAGCTCTTTGAAAGAGAAATCTGTTCCCTGGAAGGAAGATATTCCAGGTTAGGGAAGAGTGTGACGTTAGGGGCAAGGAGTTAGGCAGTGTGACTGGAACAAATCGGGTAGGGTGGTGGACAGACGTGATAGGTGGGCTGGGTAATGGTGGAAGCTTGGCCGAGGTGAAGTGTAAAGGCCTTACATGCTAGGCTAATGGTGACTATCATTATCTGTTGTCAGACTCCTCTGACTAGAATGTAAGCTCCAAAAGCGCAGGGGTCTTGTTTACTGATGTAGCTCAGGTCTTGAGCCAGGTACAAGGTAGATACCCAGTAAATACCCGATGAATAAAATACTAAACAAATTATCTAATTTAATCCTTACATCAATCCCAAGAGGCAGATGCTGTTATTATTCACCTCATTTCTCAGAAGAGGAAACTGAGGCTCAAGGCCACACAGCTGGGAAATGGTAGAGCCACCTTGAGCCCAGTTTGTCCATTGTCTTAGAACCATGCCAGCTTTCTGTGTGGGAAAATAGCAACTAGCTCTGAGTTTTAAGATAAAATTCTTATTTTATCTGGGGGATGGTTTGGGGAAACACTAGTCAAGAGACTAGACATAAGGAGCATTTCAAGGAGGAAGGATCACTGAGAAGAGAAGGGAGATTTCAAACACTCAGGAAGTGACCCTCCAGGACCTGTGACAATGACCAGTTTGGGCCTGAGGGGTGAGGAAGATGGAGGAGGTGACAGGTAAGTGATAGTGCTCTGACTAAGACAGCCTCCTTCTTTATCTCCACCCACCAGTCTCCAATGGCCCTGTGGAATCAGTCACTCTGGAGAACAGCCCGCTGGTGTGGAAGGAGGGGCGGCAGCTTCTCCGACAGTGAGTGTGCAGGGGAGGGGGAGGGGGGCAGAGGCATACAGAATTTTGGCTCAGGAGATAAGCCCAAAGACTCCACAGTCCTTCCTGTCCCCACTGGGGACACTGAAATATCAGGCTCCTGGCTGGCCACAGCTGGAGTGACCTGGTACCCCATGAGTGGAGCCCCGCCTGGGGAGAGGGATGCAAGACTAGTTGCAAGAGGTAGATGTAGGGACTCCCACTCTTGGAATGTGACCCTGAATACCTCTGTGGCTTTTTTTCTTGGTTTTTTTTTTGTTGTTGTTTTTGTTTTTTTTGCGGCTGGCTGGTACAGAGATCAAACCCTGGATCTTTGTATTATCAGCACCACAGTCTAACCAACTGAGCTAACTGGCCTGACAACCCTGTGGCGTTTTTTTAAAGGATAACGTTAAATTACTTTTTTTTATTACTGAAGAGATTTGTGGAGCTTAGAAAACTTGGAAAATATAGGGGCGCACAAAGAAAAACTAAAAATCACTCATAATTCCACCACCCAAGGAATTTTATACCTCCATGAGCATTTTGGCATATGTACTGTCTGTTTCTTCCATGGCTGTTTGTGTGTGTGCATGTATTTTATAAAAGCTGGGATTCCCCTTTCGCTGTTTCATTGTTTTGTAATTCACTGCTTTTGCTAAAGGTTGTGAACATCTTTCCATATAAATTAGTATGATGCATCATTTTAGGAACTGTGTAATTGTCATATGGATAACCATAACTCTGTATAGCCAATCTCCTCTTCTGTACTTTGTTGAGGTTTTTAATTTTTTTGTATTATAGACAATGTGACAAACATCAGGAAGGTATTTGTGCATATCCTTGATTTCCTCAAGATAAATATTTGGAAGTGCAATTACTAAAAATGTGCACAAACAATACAATAACCCCAAAATGATGATGATGATGATGGATGATGATGATGATGATAATAGTGATGCCAGGCCACACTTATGATAATAATAATACACTTAATAATAATGATGATGATGATGGCAATGACAGGCCACACTTACCAAGTACCTGTTATGTGCCTGGCACTGTGCTGAACATTTTCCACATGCTGATTCCTTGCATTAAGTCCCTGTGTGATACAACTACTAGCATTCCCCTCATTTTCACAGGTAAAACAGGCGCAGAGGTGATCTGTTGAAATAAGGTCACATGGTGAACACAGGGAAGGTCTGAGATGGGATCTCTGGCAATCTGCCCCCAGAGCCGAACTTCTTAACCACCCTGCTTCCCAGCCTCTCTTTGGTGAGGAGATGGGAGCCTCAGACACACACAGGCATTAAAGAGGTGGAACAAGCGAATGAAGGCACGTGCAGCCTAAGGTGCAAGAGGCAGGGTCCAGGCTCTAAAGGGATGAATGAACAGGAAAGGCTTCCTGGCCAAGTCCCTTCCTGACCAGCAAGGGACTGTTGCCTTCTATCTTTTGAAGCCACAGATACTCCTAACTGATTTTTGTTCTTTTTTTTTTTTTTTTTTTAACTTTTAAGCCAATCCTGGCTTCCATTTTTCAAATTGCAGAAGTAATAAATGCTTATTTGTAGAAGTAAGTAGAGCAAGTCGTAAAAGTTTCTCTTATATCCCTAATCCCATTCTCCAGAGGTTAAGTTTTATATATATATTTCTAGGCCTCTTGAGGGACATAATACAATTGTATGTCTGTGTGGGGTACAAACTTATACACACATTAACACTCTCTCTCTCTTTTTTTTTCTTTTAACAAAAAATCCCGAATTGTGTGGAATGATAACTTACTATTTTCATGATGTTATTTATCGTGGCCATCTTTCCTTAGCACTCTGCCATATTTATTTTCTGCCTAGCGTTCCTATCAGTAATTTGCTGACACAGTTCCCTTCATTGGACATTGGGATCGGTCCCTGTGCTTTGGCTCTCCCATATGTCTTGGAAACATCCTGTGCGATAGCACTGTGCATGTGTTCTAGGGCTTCCATTAGAAATAGTCTCAAAAGTGAAACTGCTGCATCAGGGATGTGCATATGTAAAATTTTGCTGGACACTCACAAGTGGCCCCTCATAAGGCCAAGTTTGCACTGGCCCCTGCAGTTTATGAAGAAGCCCAGGGGACATCTGACCCACACTGGCTCTGCCCCCCTGCAGGTACTTGGAAGAGGTGGGCTATACGGACACCATCCTTGACATGCGGTCCAAGCGCGTGCGTTCCCTGCTGGGCCGCTCCCTGGAGCTCAATGGGGCCGTGGAGACTAGTGAAGGGGGCCCCAGGGCCACAGTGGGCCCTGGGGGGCTCAGTGGCGGTGAGTCGCTGCTGGTGAAGCAGATTGAGGAGCAGATCAAGAGGTGAGCTCTTGGGCCTGGCAGGTGCCTCCCTCTGTTCCTCCTCCCTCCTGATGAAGACCACTGTCAGAAAATCAATAAATCCTTGTGCTCTGGTGGCTCCTTTCCTCTTGGAATATATTATGAGCTTGTTTGTTCCATAACCCTCTGTCCCTTCATTACTGGGAACCCCGGATTCTGTCCTGGGTCCCCTTCCACATTCTCCCAGGGCCTTATCTCCAGCTCCACCCCTCTCTGAGGCTCAGGCCTTTGCACTCCTCAGCAACATGTAGCACTTACTGAAAGCAGGACCCAGCAAGGAACGAAACTTGTGATTGCTGCCCTTGGGGAGCTCTTATTCGTTCATTTTTCATCAGTAATTATTATTCACGAGAATAAATAATGTCATGTTAGGTGATGCTGAGTGCTATGAAGAACATGAAAGGTAATGAGAAAGAGTGGTGAACGGTAATGATGAAATAGTGTTACTTTGGATGGGCTGGGCAGGGAGGACCTCTTTGTGGAGGTGCCATTTGGGCAGAGAACTGCATGAAGTGGAGGCTAAGCTACATGATCAGCTGGAAGGAGAATGTTGTAGGCAGCGGGAACAGTGAATGCAGAAATTCCCAGGTAGGAGAGACCTGGCATGAGCAGGAAGCAGCAGAAGGCCAGTGAGGCTGCAGGAGCGAGCACGGGGGTTGTGGTCTGTGATGAGGTTGACATCTCAGGAGTTGGATCACACAGGGCCGTGACCGTGAGTTTGGATTCTACTCTCAGGGTTGTAGGAAGCCTGTAGTTTTGAGCAGGGGCATGACAGTCTGCCATAGTAGGTCTGCTTTGAGAAGGAGAGGCTGCAGGAGGGCCAGGTGCAAGCAGGGAGACTGGTTAGGAGATTACTACGATGTCCATGTATAAGCCGATGGACGTTAGCAGTAGGGGCAAGAAGTGGTCAGAGTCTCAATAGGTTTTCAGGGTAGAGTTGACACTATTTATAGGATTGGATGTGAGAGGAGAGGGAAGGGAATATGGGTGACTCCAGGGTTTGATCCAAGCAACTGGGAGCAGCATCTCTTGAGATGGGGAAGACTAGGAGTAGGACATTAGGGGGTCTGTTGAGGTCATGTTAAGTTTGAGGTGCCTGTTCCCCTCATGTGGAGCTGCTGAGTTGCCAGTCTGGAGCTCAGGGGCATTTGGCTCCTAAACTTAGCTTTATTCACCAGCACATAGGTGTTTCCTGAAAGTCACAGGACATCTGCAGTCACTGAGGGAGCAAGCGTAGATGGCTCCAAGAAGAGATTCTGGGACTGAGCCCTGGGGCCTCTCCCCAGGTTAGGGGCTGGAGGTAGGAGCAGAAGGATGCTGAGCTGGCACAGCCAGTGTTGTGGGAGGAAACCCTGTGAGGAGAATGGTGTCCCAGCAGGGAGCGCAGGGAGTGTTCTGGGAGGGTGTGCAAGAGGAGGACAGAGAAGTGAGTGCTGGGTTTGGCAGCCTGGAGGCGAGAGGGGGCAAATTTGCAACGATCGTCCTCCTGAGTAGTAACTGTATACCTGGGCAGTTGACAAGAGCTCTCTGGAGCATCAGCCAGATGGCACAAAAGAGGATGTTTGCATTTATCTGAACTTTGAGTTCCACCCTGCTTTCTGCTGCAGAGTCAGGTTTGGCAAACACCTCTTCTCCTAAAACTTGTCATCAAGCTGGAGGCAGGAGGTAGAAGTAGGAGTGCCATCTGTCCTTGGGAGAGTACAGGCTCCTCAGGAGCACGGGTCTCCAGTGCCCCTGCTTGTCCATGGCCCGGCTGGCTGGAGGTGTCCAGGTACTTGTAGAGTGGCCTGTTCCTCTTTCCTGCTGGTCCTGCCTGACTGTGCTTATGGTCTGACTGGGCTGTAGTCAGTGGCACTTCCTTGCTTGGCTTTCCTTGTGACTCAACACATGTGAGAGACAAGTGGTCAGGGTTGGGGTTAAGTCCTCTGAATCAGTTTGGAGCTCAGTGAGGAGAAGGGGCCCAGTCTTGTTCTGAATGACGGCTCGAGTGGGAAGGAGCCTCCATTGGGCCAAGGCTGGGGTCAGGGTCCTCCTGTATGTAGTTGGAGGCAAGGCGACTTGGGGCTTAAGAGCTTAACTGGATCCAGGTTCTGGCCACCAAGCCAGTGTGACTTCCCATCTGGGTTTTATCACCTGGCAGGCCTAATGCCCCCTCTGCCCCCCTGTCGTGGGCAGGAATGCAGCAGGCAAAGATGGCAAAGAGCGCTTGGGTGGCTCGGTGCTGGAGCAGATCCCCTTCCTGCAGAACTGTGAAGATGAAGACAGTGATGAGGATGACGAGCTCGATAGCGTGCAGCACAAGAAGCAGCGTGTGAAGGTGAGCTCCCTCTGCTCCTTATGGCCTGGTCCAGGTGTGGCCCCATCCCCTACCTCCCCAGAGTCCAGTTGTCTTTTGCAGTCAGGCCCTTGCCTCAGTAAACTACAGAGGTTCCTGGGTCTTTGCTGTTAGGGCCTTCATCTGTGCTCCCCCTGTTCTCCACCTGCAATCCTATATCTCTTTCCATCCTCCCCTTCTTTGGCTCAGATGTTCCTGAGAGGCCTTCCCTGAACTCTGCAGACTAGTTCAGCAACTGTGCCAAGTGCTCACAGTTCTTGTTTCCTTGGGTTAGCCTGACCATAGTCATAGTTAAAAGTTTTTGGTGTGACCATTGCTTTCTGTCTCCTCCAGTAGCTTGTGAGGTCCACCAGGCAGGGACTTTATGGGTCTTTTCGTTGCTCTGTCCTCATACCTTAAAAAGGGTGTAGAACACAGGTTCTCAGTACATGTTTGCAAATTGAATGCATGTGGCTGGGCCCAGGGTTTGGCCTGGGAGAGTATTGGGGGCACCAGAGGATGTGGGTGTCCAGTCTGCTGTTGGCGTCTGGACCCAGGCCCAGGGACATTGCCTGTGGGGTAGAATCCAGAGCTCCTCAGCTTGGCTTTGAGATCTGGCTTACAGCACAACCTACACATTTTCCTGCCAGTCCTTAACAGACAGAGCCACTGTGCTTCTGCCATCCCAAGATACCATCCTTAGGTGTGGCATGGTCTTGGTCTCATCTATCCAGTGAACATCAGTTTGGGTCTTCTTGGGCCAAGGTGTATGCTGGCAGCAGGGACATGGAGGCACATAGGTCCAGTCCCCGGTGTGGAGCAGATGTGGCCGGCGGCATCCTTGTATACAGTCATGTGCAAAAAGATGTTCCATGTTGGAGACAGGGACATGTGCCTGTAAAGGAGGGGCCTGTGGGAGACAGCCTGAAGGTTTTCCCTGAATCCCAGCCTTCCCACTGGCAGGCCCTCTGTCTGGAACCCCTGTCCCTTCCTCCTTCAGATTCAGCCCCTCCTCCAGAAAGCCTTCCCTGACTTGCCCTCTGTTCCCCTTCCCTCCACAGGGTCGGGGGCCTCCTTTGGACTCCTATAGCACCTGGGCTCCCCCTTCCTGACCCTGACCACTCTGAACCCTCCTTGTGAGTAACCAGGTCAGCTTTGGCCTCCCCTCCATCTCCACTTGTCCCCAGTGTGGCTTGGCACAGGGTCCCAGCCAGGTGAGGCCCTTGGTGAACACACTGAGTGGAATGGAACACACAGAGCCATAGTGCTACAGGGGAGGTTAAAGGAACAGCAGGATGTCTCAAATATTGGTCCGCTGGTCCAGAATACCTGATCCCTCCTGCCCCTTCTTGGGAATTTTACTCTTCTTTCAAGTCTTACCTTATATGTTGCTGCCTCTGGGAAATCGTTCCCACTCCTCTCTGCTCCTTCCATCAGAAATTATCACTGACTTTTTAATATTCCCTTAAGCCTTTGCATCTTTTTTTTTTTCCTATATAAAGATGACCGGTAAGGGGATCTTAACCCTTGACTTCGTGTTGTCAGCACCACGCTCTCCCAAGTGAGCTAACCGGCCATTCCTATACAGGATCCAAACCTGTGGCCTTGGTGTTATCAGCATCACACTCTCCCGAGTGAGCCACGGGCCGGCCCTAAGCCTTTGCATCTTTCACTGCATTTGTCCCATGTACCCTGAGAGCTGGCTCTTTGTGTGGGGGTTTCTGCCTCCCCAGGCCCTCTGTCTCCACACAGCAGACCTTCAGTGAGGCTTAGTGATGAAACTGGACCATGACCCAGAAGACCTGCCTGTGACTCCCCGATTGGCCACTGGCCTGGCAGTGTGACTTTGGCCATGTGCTTCTCTTTATCTTAGCTTCAGTTTCCTAACCCATAAAATGTAGCTGATAGTTCCTGTCTCTGGGTTATTGAGGATTTAATTAAAATGAGCTGATTTTAAATTAAAATTAAAATGAGAAAGCCCTGAGCTGCATAGTGGCTGGTCCCCCTAAGTACCCAGTAGGTGTTAGTTATTGGTGTTAGTAGTACCTGGTGGTGGGGCAGCTCTCACAGCCCTAAGCAGTGTCAGCAGAACAGGATTGGACAGGGCTCCTCTCCCATGCACCCTTCAGAGCGCCTGTGATGGTTTCACACTTCTATAGAGTCCCGACCCCAGTTGTTGCCTCTGGGTATGCTGTTTAAACCTTGACCACAGGTCTTCTCCATGTCCCATCCCCAGGGTCCCCGCATGCAAGCCAGAGGCTGGCCCCTAACAGATGTCTGACAGGTACTGCGTCCAAGTTCACATCCTGTAGATCCAGCTTGGGGGGCTGACCCTGTGGGAGGGGGTCAGCCATTTGCTGGAGAAGTTTACAGTCTGCCAAGGTTGCCCAGGGCGTGGGCATAGCTTGACTTGGTGACCTGGGGCAAGCGGCTTCACTCTGCTTGGCCTCAGTTTCTTCATCTATAATATAGAATAATAATATAATCACAGTAGCTGTTCACAGGGTTGTAGGGTGTTAAGGGAAGCCATGTGTGAAGCTTATTCAGTGCTCATTCAGTGAGTGTTATTTGTTCTTGGGTAAACACAGCAGCTGGTGTGGTGTTTGATGAGTGTTTTTAAATTATTATTATTATTATTATTGTTACTATTACACAGTGGTTAAAATGCTGGGGTCCGTTCTTCCTCACTTTAATTGTGCATCTCCATACCCTCTCACACATAAACACAAATGTATATCTTCTGTTCCCCCGATTGTTGTATTATCTGACTTTTCTTCATGAGAGATACCATGTGGGGTGGGTTTGGGGGGGAACAGGAATAGCCTCAGCAAAAGCCAGGAAGAGAGACTGTGTGAGTGTGAGGGGGGCTGAGGGCCTTACAGCTGGAGGTAGAGGAGGGCTGGGAAGGCGGCCTTCAAAGCCAGGCTGAGGGGGCTCAGCCCATCCTGCCCCAGTGACAAGCAGCTGCTGAAGGCCCCTAGCAGGGGGAGCACAACAGCAGAATGTGGCCCTCCAGGGCAGCCAGCTGGTGGTGGAGGCAGGATGCCAGGTCTGAGCAGGGACAGGCAAAAGGCCGAGAACCCTGGCCTACCTATTTCTGCAGACTGGGGTGGGCTTAGTCTCTGGACAAGAGCCCCCTGACCTGTCTGTTTTTCTCTATGCTGCAGCTCCCATCCAAGGCCCTGGTGCCTGAAATGGAAGATGAGGATGAGGAGGACGACTCAGAGGATGCCATCAATGAATTTGATTTCCTGGGCTCAGGAGAGGATGGGGAAGGGTCTCCAGACCCTCGGCGTTGTACTGGAGATGGGAACCCCCATGAGTTGGGTGAGTTGAAGATTTTCTGGCCAGCCTCTACTTGCCTTTCTCACCTAGGATGGTGGGGCAGACCCTGGGTCCTGCCCCTTCCACTCACAGCCGCAGGCAGTTGCTTCCTGCCCCAAGGTCTCTCCACCGGACGGATATACTTCCTGAGAAAAGAGTGGCCAGGGAGAGCAGGAGGCCCAAGCCACGTGTTCAGACTCCTCACCCCTTGCCTGGTGGGGACAGCTGCTGGCAGGTTCAGCTCTTCCTAAAGCAGGACTTCCTGCTTCTGGCAAACCCCAAGGAGGGAACAGGATGAGGACCCAGTGGGGGAGAGGCAGGTGGGGCAGGGCTGTGTCTTCCTCCCTGTCCTGTGGCTCACAGCTAGGCGAGCCTTTGGAGATCACATGGGATGGATAGCTGGGGACCGAGGCCCAGGCAAGGGCTGTGACTTGCCCACTGCCCCATGGAGGGTCCCAGTCAGCCTCTCTCCTCTGCCCATCCCCCACCCGGTGCCAGAGCTTCACAGCCCCCAGCAGTTTCAATAAGGCCTCGGGTGGTGGAGAAGGCATCCTGCATGAGGCTGGGTTGAAACTGGTGGGCGACTCCTACCCCGTGCCTCGTCTCTGCAGAAGGCCGTCGGGTCAAACTCCAGGGAATTCTGGCAGACCTTCGGGATGTGGATGGGCTGCCCCCCAAAGTGACTGGCCCACCTCCTGGCACACCCCAGCCCCGGCCACATGAAGGTAAGAGCCTTCCACCCCCTTCCCTGGCTCCAGTCCCTCGGGGCCCACAACAGAGGGAGGCTGCAGAGCTAAGCCTAGGGCTTCTTTGTCCTCAGGGTCGAGGCTCAGCCTCCATTCTGCAGCCTCCCTTGTCCCAAAAGTTTGTCTGTCTGTCTCTGTCTCCCTCTTTTTGTCTGTCCTGCCCTGTCTGTCTGTCTCTGTCTCTTCCTTTCCAGCTCTGGTTCTTGATCTTGTCCTTTCCCTGTCTCTCTTTTCTTGCTTCTGATCTCTCTCTTCCTTTCTCTGTCTTTCTCTCTCTCCCTGGCCCTCTCTGCCTCTACCTCCCCTCCCCCTACCAGGTTCCTTTGGCTTCTCCTCAGACGTTTTCATCATGGACACTATCGGGGGCGGGGAGGTGAGCCTGGGGGACTTGGCAGATCTCACCGTCACCAACGACAACGACCTCAGCTGTGATGTAAGTTCTCGGGGTGGCCCACATTGGGCCTCACACATGATGTCAGCCCTTGCCACGCCCTGACTGTGTGCTGGGTCTGTGCCCGGTCCCTTACATGTGAGGACGGTATGGGCTCATTCAGTAGTCCTAGGAGGTGGCTTCTCTTGCTCACCCCTTAATAAAGGGGAGGGACGTGACCATAGTCACTGAGGTGCAGAGCCTGGAAGACTCTGGAGTCTGTGTCTTAATCACAGTGCTAGGCTCCTCCCCTCTGTGGTTCCTCCTGCCCCTGGTGCATTGGGATGCAGTAAGAGGGCGTCAAGCCAAAAAAAAACAAACAAAAAAATCAGGCTAATCTAGTTGAATGGCAGAGTCAGGCTGGAATGAAGGGTCCACTTGTGGCCAGTGTTCTGAGCCTGAGATCCATGCACAAGCCTCTGGCCACCTAGGGACCTTTGAAATGGGTGTGTGTGTGCATTTCCCTGTGGCAGAACAGGCTCTCGGTTGGTGATCCCAGCAAAGTTGGGGCACCGCTGTAGAATGCTAGGAAGTGAGACAGCGGAGGTTTTGAGCAGTGGAGTGTGCTGTAGGGCTTCTCTGCTCACCCTGAGATGTCACCCCCTCTCGGGGAGTTGGGGGTGGTGGTGACCACAGGGCAGCAGCTCCTTCAGCTCAGAAAAACTGTGGCACAAGTGATGGCTGAGGCAGGGACCTTGGGGCGGATTGAACCCAGATGAAGGGGTTTGAAAATGTGAACTCCATCTTGGGGCAGGGCACTGAAGAAGCCTGCCTGACAGTCTGCTTGTTGCCTTCCCCACACCTGGCCCTCCTCAGGTCCCCCACTTGGTGAGCAGCACCACCTTCCATCAGGACGTGTGTGGTGTCTCTGGGATTTGCCCACAGAGGCCTGTTGATTCTCCTCCCAAACCTCCCCCACTTGTGTACTCGTCTCCATCTCCACAGTCAAGTGTCCGGTCTAAATATCATCGTCTTTCTAAAACTTAATGACTGCTTAAAATTTCTCCCTGCAGCGTCTCTTACCTTCCCCTAATCTGAGCCTCATGTCGTTCCCCTGCTCTAAATCCCTTCAGGGCTCCCCAGTTCTCTTAGGCTCTTAGGATGAAATGCAGATTCTTGAATGTGGCTCACCATTCTGGTTCCTGCTGACCTTTCAGGCCTTATCTCCTGCCACTCTCCCCTTTGCTTTCTGCATCCAAGCTATACTGGCTCTCAGGCCTTGCTGCCTCCTGCCTGAGGCTATTGCACATGCAGTTTCCTTCTCTAGTCCCCCTCCCCTTATCTGGTTAAGTCCTGCCCACTTGTTACTTCCTCCGGAAAGCCTTATTGACCCCCACAGAGGTGATCAGGCTGCCTGGTATCTCCTCCTCATGTATTTTTAATTCATAGCATTGCTCGTAGTTCATAATCCTGTGCACTTGTGTGATGATCTGATTGTCTCCCTTGATCCCTCTCTGACATGCGAAACTTGAAGGGTTCACGCTCATCTTTGCCTCCCCAGAACCTAGCACGTTTCAGGAACTTATGGAGTGAGTGAGAGGACTCTGCACTGCAGAGAGGAAGGGGAGAGCATCCCGGGCTGGAGCCCAGTCTACAAGGGCATTCTTTGGAGGGTGGGTGTGGGGGGAAGGGAGGGGTCCTGAAGTCCTAGGTGTCAGTGTCTGCATGACTGCCAGGATGGACGAGAAGTCACTGAGGCAGCTCCCCTCCACCCCAGCTGTCTGACAGCAAAGATGCTTTCAAGAAGACATGGAACCCCAAGTTCACCCTCCGCTCACACTACGACGGCATCCGCTCCTTGGCTTTCCACCACAGCCAGTCGGCTTTGCTCACTGCCTCTGAGGATGGCACGCTCAAGCTTTGGAACCTGCAGAAGGCGGTTACAGCCAAGAAGTGAGGGCAACAATCCCTGAGCAGGGTGCAGGGGCATCTGGGCCCAGGGGACAGGGAGTGACAGGGGTCTCCGTGACATGTGGCTCCTCTGTCTCTCCACAGGAATGCTGCGCTAGATGTAGAACCCATCCACGCCTTCCGGGCTCACAGGTACGGAGGTGCCCTTGAGCCTGCTAGAAACCTCACCTCCAAAGGTAGTCAGACCCCTGACCAACTTTCTGCCACCCCAGGAGGCCAATGGCAGGAGAGAGGGCAGCAGGAGGCCTCTGAGTCCCTGTGCCTGTCCTGTCCTGTATATCTCTAACCTCTGTACGTGCATGCAGCCCTTTAGTGGAGGAAACAAAGGTGGGGGATGGGAGAAGGCAGGAGACAGGCAGCGTGGGTGGTGCACCAGATGCTGACTTCCTTTTGGCTATCCTTGGAAAATGCTAGTAGAGAATTTCAGTGTCCTGTAGCTGGGGAAAGTTTTGAATGTCCTTTCTTATCCCCCTTCATCCACCTTTGTATCCTTCAGAGGCCCTGTGTTGGCAGTTGCCATGGGTAACAACAGCGAATACTGTTACAGTGGTGGTGCAGATTCCTGCATCCACAGTTGGAAGATTCCGGACCTCAACATGGACCCCTATGATGGTTACGGTGAGGACAGCTCCCCTCACTTCTTCTTCCTTACCCCTGTCCCCTGGGGCCTCATCATTCCCTCCATACTCACACATTGTCTACCTTGTACGACAGTGCAGGCACCGGGAGTGTTCGTGAAGGGGCTCCCAGTCTGGTTAGCTGCGGAGCAGTATGACTCAGCTTGTGGCTGCGGGATAGGCGAGATGAGGCAGGAGTGAGGGTGGGAGATGGTGGTTGAGCTGACTCTGAGAATAGCATGAACTGGCTGCTTGGCAGACAGAGGCGGGGCTGGCCCTGGCAGCGCTCTGTGATCAGGGATCAGCCAGAGTCCTTACGTGGTTGAGTGGAGGGAAAGCTTGAGGAGAAAGTAGAGAAGGTGGAGTTAGCTGGGCCAGGTTATAGGGATTTGGGGCTTTATCTTTGGGGCACCTTTAAAAGTTTAGTGGAGAGTGACCAGACTGTCGCTTCTGTTCACTGTCCATCCCTCTGCTCTCTGATGCCTTTTTTGATCATGCATGTGCCCTTGTGCTACATTTTGTCATGGTAGAATTCAGAGGTCTGTATCTCCTCTCAAGGAACATGTACCATTTTCCTGAGAACAGTCTCACCCTGCAAAAGGTCCAGGGTCAGTCCTAGCTAAGCGAGCGAGCACACTTTGGGTGTCAGCGGGGCTCAGGCTAGAACCACCTGTGTGGACTCTAGTGGCCAAGGAGGCAGTGGCGGGGCTTTGGAGAGACTGGGCAAGGTTTGTGCACTTGGGCATAGGCAGAAAGGACTGCACAGGCCAAGGGTGGGGCCAACTTCAGTGAACAGAGGCTGGGTGCCCACCTGCAGGGACCAGAACCACCAGTGTTCCTTCTTGTCTTAACTGAGTCCTAAATTTTATGCATTGAGTGCCCAATTTCTGGGCCCTGGGGAGACATCAGGGAACAGAGGGAAAATTCTTGCTCTCTGGAGCTCCTAGGGTGGCTTCAGTGCTCTAGAATCTTTCCAGAAGAGGTATAGGTGAGAGTGTGAGCAGCTGCCAGGCACAGGTTGCAGTGGTGGGTAGCTCATGAGAACCAGGGTTCTGAGAGTGATGCTGGATGGACAGATGGCTTGAGCCCCGCCACTTGGGTCTTGGCTGGGCTGGAGCTCCTGGGCTGCCTTGGGTGGGGCTGGCTACCCTGAAACAGCCTCTTTCCTCCTGCGATGGCTCTAGACCCCAGCGTGCTAAGCCATGTCCTGGAGGGCCATGGGGATGCCGTGTGGGGCCTGGCCTTCAATTCCACCTCCCAGCGCCTGGTCTCCTGCTCTGCTGATGGCACCGTCCGCATCTGGGACCCCAGCAGCAGCAGCCCGACCTGCCTCTGTACCTTCCCCACAGCCAGTGGTGAGTGGGGGAACCTTGGCACCTCACCTGGGAGTGGTATAAAGCCGAAGGCCATTGGGGTGGCTCCCGATGAGGGTCTGGCTTCCCGACTTGCAGTTTCCCTCCCCCAGGACAGTGCTCAGTGCAGGTCCCTTAGGCAGCCTTCTCCTCCCTCTGCCCTCAGAACATGGGATTCCCACCTCAGTGGCCTTTACCAGCACCGAGCCTGCCCACATCGTGGCCTCCTTCCGCTCTGGTGACACTGTCCTGTTTGACCTGGAGGCTGGCAGTGCCCTCCTCACCCTGGAGTCCCGGGGAGGCAGTGGTAAGGGGGCCCCCAAGCCTGCAGCTGAGCCAGGTCAGTGGGACTGGGGTCTGAATGCTTCCAAGGCCTCAGTTCTTTGTGTGGCTTTTGTGACCCAGTTGCCAGTCAGCTCAAGATGAGTTCCCTGCACTTTCAGGGGCTTTGAACAGGAAGGAAGTAAGGTCCAGTGGAGGGGCCCAGCCCCTGCCCATGCACACAGCTCCAGGCTCTCGGGGGGTGGGGGTGGGCAGTGTGTCATGGACGCCCCATTGGGTTCACTTGGTAGAGTGGATGGAACGTTCTCATGTATGTTATCACTGCTTCCTCACCCCGAACACAGGACCCACATGCCCATTTTGCAGAAGCAGCAGTATGGCCCAGGGAAGCGAGTGGCCTGTGTGCCCAGCCCACTTGGATATCTAGGCAGAGGCTCGAGGGGGTGGGGTCATCAGTGCTCCTCTTTTGCCTCTGTCCTTGTCTCCCTGATTTTCTGCTCGACATCCTTCCCTCTCCCCCTCTTTTCCTTATAGGCCCAACCCAGATCAACCAGGTGGTGTGTCATCCAAACCAGCCCCTCACCATCACTGCCCATGACGACAGGGGCATCCGCTTCCTGGACAATCGGACAGGTAAGGGGGTGGGGTTGGAGCAGACTTAGACAACAGAGATTCTGGTCCACACTGGAGACTCTCTGAGCATCCCCTCCAGCCCTTCACCTTCCCAGGCAAGACACAGAGTGGGAAGGGAACCTGCCACTCACTTTCTCTCCCTTCAGGTAAATCTGTTCACTCCATGGTTGCCCACCTGGATGCTGTCACCTGTCTAGCCGTGGACCCCAATGGTGTATTCCTGATGTCAGGAAGTAAGTTGGGACCCTCTTGGCTATTTCTTCCCCAGCAGGGGTGCAGCAGGCTGGGTCCACCAGGGTTGGGGAAAAGAAAAGAAGACCTGGGCACTGGCCCTGGGCGAGTGCTCCAGGGCCTTCCTGAGGCTGGGAGATGGGGGAGCCTGTCAGTGGCAGGAAGAATGGTGGTCGGTGACAATGGTAACAGCATAGCACTGTGTGCTCAGAGCCCACAGGAGGCACTTAGCTCAATCTTCTTGTTTAATCTTCTCAATAACTCTATTCAGTTGGTACTTTCATGTGTGACCTGAGGCTCAGAGAAGTTTCGTACCTTGGTCACAGTTTAGTGTGTTGCAGGACTTGAAGTCCAGCTCTATCCAACTGAATCCCCACAGGGATTTTGAGCGTTTGGTCCCATGCTGCTTTCTCTGGGTAAGGGCACTGAGGCCCAGCAACTGTGGGGCTATGCCTGGAAGAGATAGGGAGGGACTTGGGCGGGTGGAGAAGGGCCTGGAGCTCCCCTCTTCTCTGTTGCTCAGCATTAGGCCCCCATCAGACCCTTGTCAGTGGTGGCAAGTGAATGAGTGCAAGAGCGTGTTTGTGTGTGCGTATGAGGGCACAGAGGTGCAAGTGATGGTAGTGCAGGGTGTGGATGGGCTTGTAGTGGGTCACAGCTGGGCTCTGCCTCCTCACCATATGGTCATTGAGGAGTGGTCATCAGGAAGTGGTCATGGGGGAGTGGTCTGGCCCTGGACCTCATCCTCCACCTGCCCTGTGACAGTAGCAGCTGTCTCCTAGGAGGATGGATGAGTGACTGGTACGTGAATCAAGCATGGTGCAGAGAAGTATTAGCACTGGGCTCGGGTCCCCACAGAAAAGGCTCAATCTGGGAGTTGTTAGGACAGTGGAGAGCTGAGCCTTCATGCCACTGGCCTCCATCTGGTCTCCACCACAGCCAGCCTGATCCTCCTAAGGCATAGATCAGGCCATCACCCTCGGAGCAAAGCTGGGGTCCTCACCATGGCCCCGCAGCCCTGCCCAGTCAGCTCTCTCACCTCCTCCTTCCTCTTCTTCGCTCCTGCTCCTACAGCCATACCTGCCTCTGTCAGTCCTCAAAGCAGCAGGAGCTCCTGCCCTGGCTGGCCCTGCTGTCTGGAGGGTCCTTCCCCTCATTTCCTCCTTGGGCCATTCTGTCCTCACACCGATCACATGGTGTCGCTTTCTTCTGTTTTCTTGTTTACTGTCTCTCCCATACTGCAGTGTGGATAGGGGAGGGAGGTTGGCCTGTTTTGTTCACTGCACTCCCAGGGCCTGGTACACACTAGGTAGTCCATAAATACTTGGTGGCTAGATAGACGGTTGACAGGATAGGACAGAAAAGTTCTCCATTGGACATCAGGAGGTGACTGGGCAGAGGGATTGGGGGGTAAGGGTTTGAGCTCCCACCTGACCCCAGGGCATCTGGATGAAGCCAGGTGAGGGGTTCCAGAGCTGGGTATGAGAGAGGAGCTTGGTGACAGTCCCTTTTGCTCCCATCCCTGTGCAGGCCATGACTGCTCCTTGCGTCTCTGGAGCCTGGACAACAAGACGTGTGTGCAGGAGATCACAGCCCACCGAAAGAAGCATGAAGAGGCCATCCACGCTGTAGCCTGTCACCCCAGCAAGGCCCTCATTGCCAGTGCTGGCGCTGATGCCCTGGCCAAGGTCTTCGTATGATGCCCACCTGGCCGACACGCTGGCTGGGGAGTAGGGCTGGGCAGGTGGGGCTGAGGTGAGGGCCAGGGGCCATTTGTGCTCTGGCTAGGAGGATAGAAACCCCCTGCATCCTCACCTCTCGTGGGCCCTCATACACACCTTTTGCTTGGCAGTTCCAGGTTGTGCCAAGTCCCACTATCCAGTCGCTGGGTAGCCCTTGAGCATGCAGGAGAGGGACTTGAGACCTAGAGAGGGCCCTAGAGGTTGTGGTCCAGTTTCTCCTCCCTTCTGTCTCCCACAGGTGACTCCCAGCCTCACTCCAGAGGCTCAAGTCTCTTCCCACCTGCCATGGAGCCTGGTGGTGCTAATGGCCCTTTCCCCAGGTATCCCCTCCCCCAAACATCCACCCTTGAGGATGGACTCTGAGGGTTTTCTCCCATGCCTTGTCAACTATTTCTGGTCTCAGAGCTGTGTTCTTGATGGTAGCACAGCCAGGGCCAGGTTTCCCTGAGGGTCAGTTTTTCCAAGATGCCAGAAGGTGCCAGGTTTTCCCCTCCTCTCCATCCTCCCAGACCTGGGTGGGAGCCGTGCTGGGAGGAATCCCCAAATGCTTCTTTCCCTGGGTCTGCCAGGGGCCTTGGAGCCAGCTGGACCCCAGGCCGTCCTCACTGGGAGCACAGGGCCTGGCCCACCTTTCTTTCCAGTCCCCTGTACCCTGCTTTCCAGACACTAACCAATGCCTCCTAAGCCAAGAACTACCTGAGGGAGGGTGACTCCCCATCCTCCCTCAATATTTCTCCAAGGGCAACCCTCCTAGCCTCCCACAGGGTAACCCATAGGGAGAGATGGTCTTCTCTCCCCCCTCCCTTGGGTGTGGAGGGTGGAGTGGGGTCCCCTGGGCCCCCCATAACTCCCTGTATATCTGTATAAATAAATGGGATTTTAATGGAGCCCCATCCCTGTCCACGTTATCACTGTGTGATAGTCTGTCAGTCTGCTGGCCCTCCACTCTTTTCCTCTATTTATTTCACTCTGTTTGGGTTCCACCCTGAGCCCTTGGTCCCCCTTCCAGGTTCCTGTTTATGAGCCCAATCCTCTCTGCCCCAATCTTGTATGTGAAAACTTGTCTCAATAAACCCTTTGGAATAAGATGGGTGCCATTTGTTGAGGGGACTGGGGACTTTGGGGGAGGAGTAACAGACTCTGCCTGGGTTGGGTGGAGTTTGGAGAAAGGGGATATGATAAGTTGGGGTTTTGTGGTAGGGCAAGGGGGGTCAGAAAGGGGCCCAGAGTTTGGGTGGAGTATGGGTGGAGGGGCGGAAATGGCATAAGACCGAATCTCCTTGTGCCCTTCCTTTCTGTCCCTAAGTGCTCTCTCCCCATGGGCACATGCTGTGATGTGACAGTTCAGCTGAAGACTCCCTGCCCACGGGGGGACGTGTTATGGGTGGTGGTGAGTCCAAAGGTCTAGTGCCTGGAGGATTTAAACCCCTCTTCCTCCCTGCCCCATGCCTGGGCACATGCAGAGCAGGAAGGGGAAGCCCGACACCTGCAAGCTCTCAACGACTGGCTGCAGGCTCTGCCATGCTGGGAGGGTCCCAAGGAGGAGATGCAGGTGCCCGAGCCCTCAGAGCCCTCATAGCTGGCGCCTTGATGGGTCCTCCCTTCCCTTCTCAGTGGTCAACGTTTACTGTGCACTTACCTGGAGCCAGATCCTGGGCTCATCCCTTTACATGTTATTTCCCTGGTCCCCACAACCTTAAAAACTGGAGACCTTTATCGTCCACGTGTTACAGAGGATGAGGTGGAGGAGTGGTTGGCTCACAGTCTCTAGCAGGTCATTGGAATTTGTATCCAGTCCCATTTCCTTCTGTTTGCTACGAGGCCTCCACCACCTACCAGCGAGGTGTCCCTCGGCCAGTCCCAGCACCTCTGGGCCTTGGTGTCCTCTGTAAAATGGGCATGATGCTAATTCCCACCTCCTGGATTATAGCTTGGGGTGTGTTAGCATTCACTGCGATGGGCATCTGCTCATCTGGGAAAAGGGTGGAGGTGAGCAGATGGCTGTTAGGTGACACTAACAGGACCCCGGCTATGGGCTCCAAGTGGCCTCGCTCTCTCTCCCCTCATCCCTCTGGGCTCTATGCAGCTTCCCCAGGTGGTGGTTTGGGTTTTCACTCCAGCCTCAGACTTCCTTCCCCAGCCCCAGCCCCCGGATGTGGTGACAGAATCGATACTGTACAGACCTCAGCTGCTCCCAACAGCCTGTACCAGGACAGTGGGCTCTTATTTGTGGCCCCCATCCCCAGCCAGCCCTGCTGGTTGAGGATCCAGGCCAGGCAGGTGGCCCATCTCTATTAGGATGCCCCTGGAGCTCCAACTTAAGCCTTGACCTGTGAGTCAGGAAGGGCATAGTGGGGCAACCTCACTCAAGCAACTTTACCTGGTGATCTTGGACAAGTCATTTTGCTTCTCTGAGGCTTCAGCTTCTTGTATGTAAACTAAATGGTAGTACTAGTACTTGACTACTGGCTGGGGAGGAGAAACCAAGTCTGAATTGCTCCTGAAGAGGGGCTGGCACACAGACCCTCAACAGATACTTGGTTACTGCATTGACTACCTGAATGAACATACCCATCCGTAAATGCCTGGGTGCTTGAGGAATCCATCCTTTTCCCTCTGCAAATTATTTGTGACAGCCACCATTTACTGAACTTTTGCTGTGTTCCGGCGACCTGTATACCACCCCAACAGTCCTCACAAAGACCATCTGGGGTCAGTCCTATTACAGTCCCATGTAACAGATGGAGAGACTGAGGCTCATGGAGAGGAAGCCATCTACCTAAAGTCATTCAAAGAGGCACACACGTCCCCAGAAGACTGTCAGTTTGTCTATGAAGTTGTATGGGCATGTTGTCCTCTCAGGCACCTCCAGGTCTTTGGCATTCTGTCGTCCTAAGGAGAGGTGGCTGCTGAAACAAGGAAACCACAGTCCCTCCCCACCTGCACTCTTACCTCCCTGTACCTTGCCCAGGGTCGCTGGAGACAGACCTGAGGCCAGGCCCTCCTGCTCACCTGGAGGCCTAGGTCTTCCCCCCATATGTAATGGGCTGGGAATGCTCTGCAGCACACCTTCCCCTGGACTGGGGTGAGGCTGGGGCCACTCTGGGAAGAGAAGCCCGACATCCTATTTCTCTCCCCTTCCCCTGCGGTGGGCACCGGATGCAGGCCAGCCAAGACGGCTCCTCTCCTTAAAGGGCCAAGCGCCTCCTAGCTCCGGTCCCCGCGACCTGTGGTGGGGCTATGGGTAGCTTGCCCCTCCCCGTCCAGCTCTGGGAAAAGTTAGCTTTCCAGACTTGGGTGCGTGGGGGCTAGGAATCAGTCCTGCCCCCATCTCCCACCCCATCCTCGCCCCCCGACCCGGGCTAGGGAGGTCCCGCCCCCAACTCAGAGGCGCCGGGCCCGCCCTCTCCTTCCGCCCCTAGCCCATGATAGGCTCCGCCCCTCCCTGGCGTCACCGAGGCCCATGCCGATTGGCCGACTGCGCCATCGCTCCCTCCGGACACTTCCTCCTGGGCCGCGGCCGCCGACTTAAACTTTGGAGGGGGGAAAAGAGCTACTGGCGCGGGGCGACCCTTCCTTGTCCCCACCCTCCCACCCCGCCGCCGGTAACGCCCCCTTCCCCGCCGCCCCCGACCGAACTTTTCTCCAACTTCCACGACCCGTGAGATTTCCTCTTTTCCTCCTCGGCCCTCGGGACCCCTTTGCCCATCCCTGGGTCGGTCGGATCCCTGGGATTCACTCTATCCCCGGCTCAGACTCCTGCCCTCCACTCCTAACGTCTGTTGAATCCCTCAGGCCCACTTCTTAGTGGGATCCTCTTAGAGCCACTGGATTCTGGGATTCCCTCCTGCTCCCTTCTCAATCCCTTCTCTCTCCAAGGGGCCTTGGGATCGCGGGCTCTCCTGATCCTCTGGACCCCGACCGACTAGATTTTCCTCTCTGATTTCTTGGAGTCTCTCAGTCGCTGTATTCCCAAACCACGACTTTTCTCCTTTCTGATCTTCTGTGATCCCTTGCTTCCGGGCATCTGATCCACTGGTCCTTTTCTTTAACTTCCCAGGATCCCGCCATCCTCGGGTCTCCTCAACCTGCCAGATTTCTCTTCTTGGATCCCCGCACTCCTACCACCAGCTCACGAGATCCCTCGGACCTAGGACCCGGGCTCCCCGGGCTTCCCCAGCCGGATCCCGGGTGGGCGCCGGGCGGCCGGTCTTGGGCCAGTCCCCATGGCCGCCGCCCCCGCCTATTCCGCCGGGCTCCCCTGCTCTCCAGGGCCGGGGTCTCCTCCTCCCCCCGGCGGCTTGGAGCTGCAGTCGCCGCCACCGCTGTTGCCCCAGGTCCAGGCCCCGGGCCCCGGGGTCTCCTTCCACATCCAGATCGGGCTGACCCGAGAGTTCGTGTTGTTGCCCGCCGCTTCCGAGCTGGCCCATGTGAAGCAGCTGGCTTGTTCCATCGTGGACCAGAAGGTGAGGGCGTGCGTCTCCCCCTATCCTGCTTGGGGCGAGGTCGGTAGGATGAGGACGCTGGCAGAGGAGGCTTGGGGCCTGGAGCAGGGGAGACGGAGGGGAGCCGACCTTTGGGCAACAGAGGGGAGTGAGGAGGGGCAGTAGCCCCCAAGTGCCTCCTCACTGTACCACCTGTTTGAAGGGAGGACTGGGCAGGGGTGGGGTGCCCCAGAAGCCTCCCCAAATTGCATGTCCCTGCATGTTGTTGTTTTCTGCAGCCGGCAGGGAGGAAGGGAGGGGCCGGCCAGGTGTAGAGTCAGGAGGAAGGGGCAGGTCGGGGCAGCAGATGTGAGGGCACCTCAACTTCCAGGCCCAATCCAGGGCCCCCTATTTGGTGGAAACAGTAGAAATTGAAGCTGGGCTGGCCACAGCGATCGGGTGACATGTGCATGTGGGTGCCTGTGCTAGCTGCCAGGGGCAAGTGAGGTCTCAGAGCCAATCCCTGCCCTCCCCCAGGCCTGAGACTGATGTAGAGGGCAGGCACCTCTTCTGCCTCTTCAGAGGCTCTGCGAACTCTGTCCTCTCTCCTAATCACAGTGTCCCCAGCCTACCCTTAGCTTTAGATACCAGGGTCCCCAGGGTGGGGGTCTGGGAGTCCTGGCAAGAGGGAACCAGGTGGAACTCGATGCCTGAATCCTAGAATGCTAAATGTTAGCATTCTATGTTGTCGGAGTACCAGACTGTAAAAATGTTCCAATATTAGATCCATAAATTGTTGGAATATGCATCCTAGGTAATTCATTCCTCTGATGTTAAAGTGTTCAAATATTACAATCCTAGGCTGAAATACTAAACATTGAAAATATTGTAATCCTAAAGTGTTAAAATGTTAGAATTTTGGAATGCTGGGTTTTGAAATCCTTTAGTGCTAGGATACTCAAATATTAGAATCCTAGTTTGTCAGACTCCTAGAACATTAAAATATTAGATTACTGCTAATCTAGGTTGTCAAAACCTTAAAATGTATAATGATAATATATGTTGGAACCTAGAATATGTAATTCTATAATGTGAGCATATTGGAATCCAAAAATATCCAAATTCCAGAATCTCTCAGACTCTTGGAAATGAATCCTTTGGGCTTCAGAGAAACATCGGGAACTGGGCCAACTCCCCCATTTTACAGACAAAGAAACTGAAGCTTAGATAAAGAACTCCCAGGCAGTCAGGGCCAAGGTGGTCCTGGTCTTCTGTGGACAGATAGGGCTTTGCCTACCACCAAACCTCCAAATCTAGCAAACCCAGCTCCATGAGAAGCCTGCTTCATGAGAAGCCAGGCTGGGGGGTGTGGGGAGTCAGATTGTCCCCTGGGTGAAATTCTTTATCCAATGCTCAAATCCCTGCCCCCTCACCCCTGTTTTATTTTTCTGCCCTCTTGATCCAGGTGTGGTAGGGCCCCTTCCCGAGGCCCCACCTGGGCAGTTTTACTTTCTGTTCTACAGGTTTCATTTCCTGACACCTCTCCCCCCAACCCCCCCGCTCCGAGCTGGGGATCCGGACACCTGGGTCCTTTGAGTATTGGGTGGGGGCACCCTCCCTTGAGCCCTAGCTCCCCCGACCCGCCCCCATTTCTCTGGCGTCCTAAATCCCCTCCTTTGAGCTCAACCCGCCCCAACGCTGGGCCTGAAGCCAGGTAACACGGACAACAATAGATCCAGGAAGGAAGTGGGGGCGGGGGAGGACTGGTGGGTAAGGGGAGGGGATGTTCACTCAGGACCTTCCCCTCCTAGCTCCAGAAAATTCGAGGTGTCCACGCTCCCGGAATCACTCTCCCTCCCACCCCAGCTCGCCAGTCGAGCCACCAAACTTAGGCCGGCGTTCCCTCCCAGCACACCTGGGGCCCTGGCATCCTGCCCGGCTCGGGCTGGGGTTGGAAGGGGGCAGGCAGGAAGCAACGGGCTGCGGGTCTCTGAGTTTCCGGGGGAAACAGCCGGCCCTGCCCCGAGAGGGTTCCAGTCTGCTGCTGAAGGCAGCTCTGAGCTTTTCCGTCGCCATCCCCCTCTCCCTCCCTTCAGTTCCCTGAGTGTGGCTTCTATGGCCTTTACGACAAGATCCTGCTCTTCAAACATGACCCGACGTCTGCCAACCTCCTGCAGCTGGTGCGCTCGGCTGGAGACATCCAGGAGGGCGACCTGGTGGAGGTGGTGCTGTCGGGTGAGAGGCGGTGGTCGGCCTAGGGGCGGAGCCTCGAGTGGGGGCGGGGCATCTGGAGGAGGGCGTGGCGTGGAGGATTAGGCTCAGAAACGTGCTTCTTCGAAGTAAGCCAGTGGTTCCAGGCCAGTGGTTCTTGTCCTGCACTGCCAATTGGAATCACCCGGGGAGCTTTTACAACCTACAGCTCCTGAATGTATAAATGTATTGTGGTGCATTCACACTTTGTAATTCATACAGCACTGAGCATGAGCGATCCACAGCAACATGGATGATTCTCCCCAACAGAATGCTGGGAGGGAGAAGCTAGACACTAGACTATATGTTGTATGATTCCATTTATGAAGAACAAAGACAGATATAATTACTCTATGGTGTTAGAAGTCAGGAGAGTGGGTGCCTTTGGGGAAGATGGAGACTGGGTGGGCACAGGAGGGGTCTTTTGGGAGACTGGTTTGAACTTCCATTTATCCATCAGGATGCTAGTGATACGGGTTCTACAGTTTGAAAATTCACTGAGCTCTGCACTTCTGATGCGTGTTCTTTTCTGGACATATGTTATACTTTAATGTAAAGTGAAAAATGTTCTGATGCTCATGCCTCCTCTCACTGAAAAGCAAAATAAAATCAGAATCTCTGCAAGGTGACCTGAGACCTGGGCATCAGCATTTTTAAAAGCTCCCCAGGTGGGCTGGCTGGTTAGCTCAGTTGGTCAGAGCTCGGTGTTGATTACACCAAGGTCAAGGGTTGAATGGATCCCTGTACCAGCCAGTTGCCAAAAATAAAATAAAAGCTCCCCAGGTGATTCTAATGTGCAGCCAGAATCTAGTCCACCCACTTGCCATTCCCATTTTATAGATGGGCAAGCTGTCAATGCCTTAAACTAGTCTATAGCCCTTGGTCCTTCACAGGGGTGGGGTATCTGTCTTATTCATAGCTGTACTCCCTGGCCCTCCTGCATACTGCAATGCTCAGTAAAATTTGTTGAATGGATGAATGATGATTAGAAGTTTGGATTTATGCCTTTGGTGACCTCATTCAGGCTTTAAATACCTTCTTATAAGCTGGCCGCTCTTGAATTTTTGTCTTTATCCTTGTCTCTTCCCTAACTTGAGTTTTGTTTATGTAGCTGCCTCCCCAACAATTTTGTTTTTTGTTTTTGTTTTTGGTGGCTCGCCAGTATGGGGGTATGAACCCTTGACCTTGGTGTTATCAGCACCATGCTCTAACCAAGTGAGTTAACCCGCCAGCTCCCCCTCACCTAGTTTTACTTGGCATCTAACGGGCATCTCAGATATGGCCTGTCCAAGATAGAACTCTTAATTTCCCCCTTCTAAACCTAGTCTTCCTGCCGTCGTCTCCATCTCGGTAAAGGACATCACCATTCACCCAGGTGCTTGGGCCCCAAACCTTGGAGCTTCCTTGACTCCTCTTTTTCTCTCACTTGCTCACTGGATCCATCAGCAAACCTACTGGTCTGGTCCTATCTTTAACATCCATCCTGAATCTATTTCTTATCACCCCGCTGCTCTAAGCCCTATCACATCTGCCTAGACTACTGCAGAAACATATAAATCAAATCATGACACTTCACTTCTCAGAATCTTCCCATGGCTCCCCAGTATACTTGACATAAAATGCAAACTCCTCAGCATGGCCTCAAGGCCATCTATGATCTGGCCTCTGCCAGTTCCCCAAATTCATCTCTTAATGCTGTCCTTACTTTCTCTGTTCCGACCATGCTGGCCTGCCTTCTTTCCCTTGAACAAGCAAAGCTCCCTCCCACCTCAGGGCCTTTGCGCTTACTGTTCTTGCTGCCTGGAATACCCCCTCCTCCATATTTATTGTCTTCAGAACATTTAGCATAGTCTGAAATTTCCTTGTTTATTTATGTGTTTATATTTCTTGTCTGTCTCCCTACAAACATGTCAGCTCCCTGAAAGCAGGGTATAAGTCTTTCTTGTTCATAGCTTTATCCCGAATGCATAAACAGTGCTCAGCTCATAGAACAGATTCATCTTTCTGTTGCATAATACTAAGAAAAATGCCTTAATATTAGACTTAAATTTGAGGGAGAAAGATGAATGAGACTTAGTCCAAAATGAAACTGTTTTAAAACAATAGCTAACACTTATTGAGCACTTTCTATGTGTCAGACACTGACACATACTCTATTCATAAGAGTTTCCATAGGTCTATTCATTGACCTTTAAAAAAGAACCTGTAAGGAGACACTGTTGTGGTGCTAGGCATACTCTTTCCTAGATGCCTGCACAGCTCATACCCTTACCTCTTTCAGGCTTTTGCATTAATGTCAAATACTCAAGGAACATTTCCCAACCACCTATTAAAAATTGTACCTCCATGATAACACTAAGGTCTAGGGTTCGATCCCTATACTGGCCAACCACCAATAAAAAAAAAAAAATTAAATTTGTACCTCTTGCACCTTCCCTCTTTTCTTGCTTCGCTTTTTTTCTCCTAACCTACTGTATATTTTATTACCTAAAATCTTCAGAGAGGCAGTAAGTATAGTGCCAAGAGGATGAACTCTGGAGCCACACTGGCCTGGATTTGAATCCGCAGAACTTGCTACCTGTGTGACCTTGGGCAAGTTGCTTAACCTATCTGTGCTACAATCTCATCTAGAAAATGGGGATAATAACATGGCGTACCTCACAGGGCTCTTAGGAGGGCTAAATTAGTATTTTAAAGTACTTAGAGCAGTGCCTGGCACAGAATAACTGCTAGATTGAGTGATTGTTAAGAATACAGTCATCCCTCAGTATCCTCAGGGATTGGTTCCAGGACCCCGGTATCCTCGGATACTCAGATCCCTATATAAAATGGTGTAATATTTGCATATAACATACGCACATCCTCCTGTGTACTTTAAGTCATCTATAGGTTACTTATAATACCTAATGCAATGTAAATGCTATGTAAATAGTTGTTATACTGTAGTTTTTTTATTTGTGCTATTTTTTATTGCTGTATTGTTATTTTTATTTTTTTCAAATATTTTCAATCCTTGATTGGTTGAATCTGCAGATGCAGAACCCTCAGATATGGAGGGCTGACTGTATCCATTTTATTTTGTCTGTCTGTCTTACTAGAGGCCAGGCAGAGATTTTGTCTGTTTTGTTCTATGTGGTGTCCCTAGCACCTAAAACAGTGTGCAATATATATTTGTTGGTTTTCCTTTTTTTTGTGATTGGTGGGTACAGGGATCGAACCCTGGGCCTTGGTGTTATCAGCATCAAGTTCTTAGCAAACTGAGCTAACTGGCCAACCCTAGTTTTCCTTTTTAAAGATGATAAAACTGAGGCACATAGGGTTTTTTGAATCCCCTCTTGACGCTCAGGCCCTATCCCAGAACAATTAGATCAGAAACTATGAGAGTGGGACCCAGGCATCCATACTTTTTTTGTGTTTGGTTAGTTGGTATTTTTAATTAAAAAAAATTTTTTTTCTTACTTTTATTTTTGGTGGCTGGCCTGTTCAGGAATCTGAACCTGTGACCTTGATGTTACCAGCACACACTCTCCCAAGTGAGCTAACCGGCTAGCCCTAATTTTTAAATTTTTAATTACGGCAAAATATACTCCTCTATAACATAAAATTTACCCTCTTAACCACTTTTAAGTGTATAGTTCAGTAGGGTTAAGTACATTCACACTGTTGTGAAATCAATCCCCAGAACTGTTTTCATCTTGCAAAACTGAAGCTCTCTAGCCATTAAACAACTCCCCGTTTCCCCCTCTGCCTCAGCCTCTGGCGTAGGCATATAGATGTTTTGCCTAATAGTAGAGCTGGGATTTGAATCCAGGCAGAGTAATCCAGGTGAGTTAATTAATGAAGGAAGGAAAGATCTCAAACCTGGCAGATGGGAGGACTGTGAGAAACCTGGGAACTCGGGGGCTGGAACAGCTTTGTCCCGCCTGTCTCAAGCATCTGCCTCTCCCTGCTGCCTGCAGCCTCGGCCACCTTCGAGGACTTCCAGATCCGCCCTCACGCCCTCACCGTGCACTCTTACCGAGCGCCTGCCTTCTGCGACCACTGCGGGGAGATGCTCTTCGGCTTAGTGCGCCAGGGCCTCAAGTGCGATGGTGAGCACCTAAGGGGTTGGAGGCGGGGTCTGGGGCGGGGCTCAGCACTGGGGGCGGAGCCTAGGAGGTGGGTCTCGGAGGGCGAGGTCAGGGCCCAGCGGCAGAGCTTGGGGAGGACGGGTGGGACGTGGGCGGGGATCAAATCTGGGGGCGGAGCCTAAGAAATGGAGCTGGGAAGAAGTAGGGGGCCCAGGGGCACCCTTGGGGGGGAAGACAGGTAGCTGTGGGAAGAGGGCGGGGTCTATACCAGTCAAGGATCAAGCAGAGAAACAGAACCAGTAGGAAACAGGTGTTAAGAGATTTGTTGCGAGTAATAGGTTTACAGGATTGTAGAAGCTGGCTAGGCAACTCCGAAATCTGTGGGGCAGCCTGTGAAGAAGGGCAGGCTGGAACTCTGAAGCACGTGCTGAAGCTGCTATCCCCAAGGAGAATTTCTTCCTTTGGAAGGTGTCAGTTCTGTTCTTTGAACCTTTCTTCTGCGTTTTGGCGGCTGGCCATTACAGGGATCCAAACCCTTGACCTTGGTGTTATAACACCCCTCTAACCAACTGACCTAATCAGCTAGCCCCTTGAACCTTTCAACTGATTGAATCAGGCCCACCCCGATTATCTAGGATAATCTTCCTCTGTACAGTCAACTTATTATGGACTTCACCCACATCTACAAAATACCTTTGCATCAACACCTAGATTAGTGTTTGAATAACTGGACGCTAGCCTACCCAAGTTGACACATAAAGCTGACTATCAGAGTCTACCCCGTGTCAATGTGGTGCCTGTCTTAATTTGCTAGGGCTGCCATAACAAAATACCACAGATTGGGTGGCTTAAAAGACAGACATTTATTTCTCATAGCTCTGGAGGCTGGAAGTCGCAGATTAATGTTCCAGCTGGGTTTGTTTTCTGGTGAGGCCAGTCTATCTGGCTTGCAGAGGGCCACCATCTGGCTGTATGCTCACATGGCAAATGGAGAGACAGTGATCTCTGGTGTCTCTTCCTTTTATAAGGACACCAGTCCTATTGGATCGGTGCCCTGCTCTTTTGGCCTCTTTTAACCTTAATTACCTCCATAAATGCCCCACCTCCAAATATAATCACATTGAGAATTAGAGCTTTAACATATGAATTTTGGGGGGACACAATCGTGCATTCCATAACAGTACATACACATCTCCTTAAATCAGACTTAAAAAAATAGTGTTCCTTTAGCCAAGAAGTCTCAAGTTTCAGCCCAAGCATCAAGGACTCTAGTTCTGCTGTTGCTGTCATTGATGCTTCTGAGGCACAAGCTGAAGCTGCTATGCGCAGGGAGAATTTCTTCATCTGGAAAGTGTCAGTTCTGATCAACTCAAGTGTCAGTTGAGAGCAAGGCTCCACCCGCAGGTGAAGGCCGTACACCCGCATCGGCTATGAGGACACGCAGCAGATGAGGGACATCCATTCTGTGATGATGACCTGTATCTTCGTTGTTTGTTTAGTGTGCCCTGCTATTGGAAGCATATTCTCAAATATTCCATTGGGTATCATGTTTAAGACAGAATCCCCAGCTCCGTGGCTGCTACGCTTATATGGAAATCCAAAGTCCTGCAGCATCAACTAGGCTTGTGTCACGCAGCCCTAAATACACTTGTGGCATTATTTAAGGACTCTAAGGATAATATCAGGCCTGCAGAAACCGATTCAATGCATTCAAATGTGCTATCATCCATAGACCATATCCAACTGTCAATGTCTGGGCATATGTAAACTTCATCATGGTACAACCTTCGGGTGACAAATTCTGGGTTCTCAGCATTTACTTAATTGGCCCAGCATCACAGATGATGGTTCCAAGAGAGGCCAAAATGACTACACTTACTGCCATTGACAGGAGTTTGACTCTATCTTGTTACTCATACTGGGAGTACTAAATAGGATTCCAAGATTTCATGAAATGTATGAGTGGTTAAAGGCCAAAACTGGGAAATGGATCCTGTATGCACAGATCATTTGCCATCCTGAAGCTCTTCTTATAGTGCCAACAGTATTCCCCAAGCTTGCCGCTGCAGCTTTACAGCATGCATCCGAGATAGTATCTACCATGAAAAATGATGAAGCTGGAAAGCCTGTAACAGGCAGGCTACCAGAAGGCAGATTTCATGAGGCTTTCTGAAAGATGCTCCCAAAGGCCGGAGGAACATCCTTCACTCTGGAGTAGAGAGCGATCCTGAAATCATTTGGAATCGCCAGAGATAAATTGGAGCAAATATATAGAATGCCCAGTAGGAAACGATGAGCTGAGCCCAATTACTCTATGGATAAGGATTTTAAAAAATAAAGAGAATAACAAAGTCATACTTTTGCTTAGTGTGATGCAACTCTCCTGAGTACAATGGAGAACATGCTAGCTAATCCTTTCCCCAGATGAGGCTGCAAGTCCTCAGGTGATGTCACTTTTCTCCTTCGATATCCTGTAACTTAAATACCATGATGTAAAGTTCACTATTATTAGAATATTTTGGGCCGGCCCGTGGCTCACTCTGGAGAGTGAGGTGCTGATAACACCAAGGCCACGGGTTCGGATCCCATATACGGATGGCCAGTTCGCTCACTGGGTGAGCGTGGTGCTCACAACACCAAGTCAAGGGTTAAGATCCCCTTACTGGTCATCTTTAAAAAAAAAAAAAAAAAAAAGAATATTTTATGTTAGATGATTAGAGGATAAAAGAGGGAAGAAAACAAAAATGCTTGGCACACACACATTCATAACAAAAGAAGGAAGAAATACTCATGACTGTTACAGCCCTCATTTGTGCCACTGGTCACATGGTGTAGTTATCTTCTTCCACTATCCAATCCCTATTCCCTTTGCCCTCAGCACGCACTTCGTGCTCATGGTTCTCTGCCTGATGGGGTGACCCAGCCTTTTATTCCCAAAGGATCTGGGCCCATAGCAGTTCTGCCTGACCTGGGTTTTTGTAGTTTTCCATCAACTTTAATCCCTAAGGGATCTTCAGTATTCCAAGTCTACAGAAAAGGAGAAAGGGGCACAGGGTTGGGGGGTGAACAGAGCTGGAGGGGATGATGGTGACTTTTGGTGGAGGGGGCATGTGACTGGGGAGAGAAGGTTTCTCTGGGAAAGTTGGGGCTGGGGCAGGGGTACCCAGAGGGCCTCAGAAAAGGGAGGGACAGAACTAGAAGCGAGAGCGGTTTTGGGGAACCAGTGTCTCCAGCGCAGTGGACAGGAGTCTGGGGGAGGACTCAAGGGAGGTGCTGACCATAGAAGGGTGGTGCTGGGACGGAGCTATGGAGGTGACCTTGATGTGTCCCTTCTTGGAGCGGGAAGGGGTGGGATGCAGCGCGTGTTGCAGGGTCTGGGGGGCAGACCTGGGATGGAGGAGGGGCTACAAGCCAGAACTAGGGGCAGAGTTCTAAGAGGAGGGACGGGGCCTGAGGTTTGACTCGAGGGGACTAGTGCCTTTTGGAGGGGATTGTGCTGGCGGGTGTAGGGGGCAGGGAAGGGTGGGGGCTGGGTGCACAGGGCACAGCTTTTCAAGAAAGGGTGAAGGGCCTGGGAGGGGCAGAGGCTATGTCTCTGACCCTGTGGCGCCCCCCATAGGCTGCGGGCTAAACTACCACAAGCGCTGTGCCTTCAGCATCCCCAACAACTGCAGTGGGGCCCGCAAGCGGCGCCTGTCATCCACGTCTCTGGCCAGTGGCCATTCAGTGCGCCTTGGCACCTCCGAGTCACTGCCCTGCACGGCTGATGAGCTGGTGAGGGACTGCGAAGTCGGGCGGGTTGGTGGTTGGGAGGTCCAGGCGTGGGTACGATGCACTGATGTCCCTTCTGCTCTGGCTGACTGATAGAGCCGTAGCACCGCCGAACTCCTGCCTCGCCGCCCTCCGTCGTCGTCCTCCTCGTCTTCTGCCTCATCCTACACCGGCCGTCCCATTGAGCTGGACAAGATGCTGCTATCCAAGGTCAAAGTGCCGCACACCTTCCTCATCCACAGCTACACGCGGCCCACCGTTTGCCAGGCTTGCAAGAAACTCCTCAAGGGCCTCTTCCGCCAGGGCCTGCAGTGCAAAGGTTAGCGGGGTCCCAACTGGGAGGACAGACAGGGTCAGAAACAGCCTCCATCGTCCCGATCTGGGCTCCTGACAGGACCCAAGAATCTCAGAATTCTGATCCTTAAGAGCATAGGGCCTCAGAAGGGAGTGCCGTGAATCCTGGCGTTCTGGAATCTTTGGTATTCTGGAATCCTAGAACCTCAGTCTTTAAAACCTTGAAATCCTAGAGCCTTAGAAATCTGGATTCATAAAACACTTACTGTGGAATTCTAAAACTGTGGAACCTGAAAATTCTAGAATCAGAGAACTATAGAAGCATGGGATTCAAGAATTTCAGAATCATAGAATTCAGCTAAAATAGCCACTGAACTTTAGACCATAAATCTTAGAACTACGAAGTTACAGATTTTCAGAACATTAGGATTTTAGAACCATAGGATTTGAGAATAATAGAAGCCTAGAAGCATCAAATTTGAGTCTTAGAAGTCTAGAAATATAAAATCATGGAACCATTGAATCCTAGAATCCTAGAAGTCTGGACTTAAAGGATTTTAAAAATTTTTATTAGCATATTCATTGTTACAAATCATACTTATTCTTTATGCCCCTTAACCAACCTCTGCCCTTTCCCTACCTCCCCCTCTCCCCTCCCCCTCTCTCCTCCAATACCCATAGATTTGTTCTCTCCATCTGATAGATTAACTCTTTCTCTGTTGGTTAGTTGCCTAGATGATCTGTCCAGTACTGAGACAGGTGTGATCAGGTCCTCCCCTATTATCATAAGTCAGATGCTTCTACTACTCTGGAGTGTGCTTCGTGGAGAGAGAGGACCTTTTTTGGGGGGTCTCTGCTGTTGCCTCTCCTTGTGTCAATGAAGTTGAGAGTCTGGCATGCTATCTGGTTGTGCCTGGGTTTGGCTTCCCTGGCTCTATGCCTCAGGCTTGGTAGGGCCCTGGGATTCTAGAATTTTGAACAATAAAATTCTAGAATACCAGAAGTCTGAATCCATGAAAACCTAGAACCATTCAATTCTAGAATTCATTAGAACAGTCAGCTTTTAGACCCTAAGAAGTCTAGAGCTAAAGCATCATAAAGATATCAAATTCTAGATTCTTAGATGTGTAGAAAAAAAGAAGAAATACAAAGATACTAAAAAAAGTGTAGAACCCTAGAACCTTGGAATCACCAGATTCTAGAGGCATAGAAGTCTAGAATCATAGAACTGTAGAACTGCCAAATTTTAGAGTTTAGATATAAAAAACTTAAAATCACTGACATTAAGCAGTCTTAGAAGTCTAGAATCACAGAATTATAGAATCGTAGATGTGTAAAATTCTAGAAACTTGGACATCAGCGTCTGGAGCCTTAGAAATCTAGAATCATAGAACCTTCAAAAAATTTTCAGTAAACTCTAGAATCTTGATGTATATCACTTGAAAACTTTGAAATCATAGAACTGTAAAACAATGACTCCCAACCAAGGGCATTTTGCTCCCAAGGGGTATTTGGCTTGGCAATGGTTGGAGACATTTTTGTTTGTCACACTGAGCACTGAGATAGTGCTACTGGTGTCTGGTTGGTAGGGGTGAAGGATGGTGCTAAACATCCTACAATGCACAGAACAGCCGCCTACAACAAGAAATTGTTAATAATGCAAAATGTTAATAATGCCAAAGGTGAGAAACCCTGCCCTAGAGAGTTCAAAGTCTAGAGTCATAGAATGTTAGAACCTATTACACTCTAGACTTTTAAGAGTCCAGGTTAGTGAAAACTTACAGTGTTAGAACCTTAGAGTCATAGGGCTTTGAGTCTAGCCCTCCCACGTAATCTAGTCTCCCCATAGTTGGGGAAACTGTGGCTCAAAAGGGGGAACAACCAAGGAAGGTGCAGCCACATGTCCTGACCCAGACAGTAGAAGCAGACTCTGTTGACCTTGGGGGTTAGGGGTCAAAGTTCAACCCTTACAGGTAACCTCTCTTCTGCCTCCCATCCATACCCTTGTTCCCTTTCTTCCTATCAGACTGCAAATTTAACTGTCATAAACGCTGTGCCACCCGTGTCCCTAACGACTGTCTGGGAGAGGCGCTTATCAATGGAGGTGAGAGGCTGGGCTGGGTTCCCTGAGAAGGAAGGGGGTGGGGACAGGACTGGGCGGAGGCCCCTCTGATGCCCCCGTCCCGCAGATGTGCCGATGGAGGAGGCCACTGATTTCAGCGAGGCTGACAAGAGCGCCCTCATGGATGAGTCAGATGACTCCGGTGTCATCCCTGGTTCCCACTCGGAGAACGCGCTCCACGCCAGTGAGGAGGAGGAAGGCGAGGGAGGCAAGGCCCAGAGGTACCCATGGCACCTGCAGGAGGCCCCGGGGAAGGCTCTTCCCCACAGCAAGCCTCAACTTCCCCATGTCTTCAATGGGCTGACATCACAGTATATTTGCAAATTTTCCCAGTTCCTGAGGCAAACCCTTTAAAACACCAAAACTTTATTTTATTTACTTTTCCTTAAATACATTTTTAAAAAGTTTCAATAGAAGCATGTTTTGACTTATATTGTATTTCTTTTTTGGATATATATTCTTTTTGGTAATATACCCATTCAGAAGGTGTATAGTGAAACCCTCCCTGTTTCTTGTCTCCTAGTCGCCCAGCTCCTCTTCCTGGAGGAAGCAACTGGGATCAGTTTCTTGTGGATCCTTCCAGAAACAGTCTATATTGCAGAGTGACAGTATAAAGAGTAAGAACATGGACTGTGGAACCAGGCTGCTGTGTGGCCTTAGTCAAGAAATTAACCTCTCTGGGCCTCAGTTTTCTCAGTAAAATGGGCATAAAGTAGTACCTACCTTGTAGGATTGTTGTGAAGATGAAATGAATTAATACAAATTAAATACGTAAAACAGTGCCTGGTATACAGTAAGTGTTCAATAGATGTTATCTCTTATCAGAGAGCACTAAAATCTTAAAAAAGAAGGGAATATACCTATTTCTTTCAACTATTTTGGCCTCTGATTGCCTTGTGTGGCTTTAAACAAGTTCCTTTCCCTTTCGATGCCTCGGAGTCCCCATCTATAAAATGGGGAACAGAAAATATCCCCAAAGACTTGACAGGCAATGACTTTCTTCTGGCATGGAAGCTCTAAAAAATAATAATCACTTTTACTTCATTACACATTTTAAAACTATAAATGGAGTGTATTTATTCAACTCCAGTAGAATGTGAGCTCAATATTTGAAGGCAAGATATTTGTCTGCTTTCCAGGTGCCTAGGGACAGGGCTGGCTCATACCAGGTGCTTTATACATGGGTGTGGAGTGAATATTTATTGAGGAAGCAGAAAGGTGGCAGGGTCAAGCACAGGGCACTGAAGGCTGAGAGCATCCGTCTAGATCCCAGCTCCACCAACTAAATCGCTAGTTACGAGCCGGCCCGTGGCTCACTCGGGAGAGTGCGGTGCTGATAACACCAAGGCCACGGGTTCGGATCCCACATAGGGATGGCTGGTGCACTCACTGGCTGAGTGCCAGTCACGAAAAAGACAAAAATAAATAAATAAATTGCTAGTTACTTTTCTCTGTGCCTCAGTTTTCTCCAGGGACAATGATGGCACGTACATCGCAGGGTATTGTATGAATTCTGTTAGATCACGCAGGTAAAGTGCTTGCTGGCTTTTAAGCTCAGAAAATGAAAAAGAATTCATCCCAGTATTTTAATCTTGAGCCTCCAAAGTGGGGAGGGCGAGACATGATCCATTCAGGGGTATGGGAAGAAGATATTTGAATTCACATTTCTCTTCATTTAAATGTTTTCTCATCCTTTAAATATTTTCGCTTTTTTTGGCATATGTTTTAAAACTATCAATACAGTATTATTAATACTTATATAAATAAATGTCATAGTATAGTGATACAGGTCCATTTCCAGATCCCCATACCAGCCAGCTGCCAAAAAAAGAAAAAACTTTAATAATGGGTATGTGATTTTTAAAAACAAAAAAAATCTGTGGTCCCTATTGATGAAAGCATTTGTTCTCAAATTAAACCCTTCCTAGGAGGATCATTATCCTCATTACTAGATTAGAAGATTTAGGCTCAGGGCTTTACAGCCAACAATTAATTAATTGTCAGCCAACAATTAATAAGGGAGAGAAGCTGAGACTTCACCACGGTGGAGAGGAGCAGTGGCCACTCCACAGGTGCACCAGTAAATATTTAATGAGCACCTGCTGTGTCCTGACTCAAAGCACACACCTGTGAATAAAACAGTTAGAACTCTCTGCCCTCATGCAGCTGGCAGTCTCTTTGGGGAGACAGCTAATAAACGAACGCCTCCCAGGTATCAGCTATTGGTAACTGCAGAGAGAACAGCAAATGCAAAGGCCCTGAGGTGGGACCAAGCCTGTTCAAGGGGCAGCAAGGAGACCTATGTGGCTGGGAGCAGGGAGGGCGATGGGAAGAGGGTGGGAGACAAGGTCAGAGAGAGGATGGGTATGCAGAGCTGTTCATACCGGTGCCACCCAACCCGAGCAGGCTGAAACCTCAGATTCCCTTTCTCCAGGTGTTTCCTGGGAGTGTCTAGCAACACAATAATAGACTGTCAGAGTTGGACCTTGGGGAACTTGGGGAGGGGGACAGCCTATTTCATACATTAGGTCACTGAGTCTCAGAGACACAAACTGAAGTGGGCAAGGCCACTCAGGTTCATACCTAGCACAGAGATCAAGAGGTTGTCGGTTCTGGAATTGGGCAAGTCATTTAATCTCTATAGAGCCCCTGTCTTCACTGTAATAACATCATCTGCACAGACGAGGCACAGAGGCATTGAATCACTTGCCCAGTGTCACACAGCAGGCTCCACAATCCCTGGGCTAAATATCAATTAGCACTTACACAATGTGCCAGGCACTATGCTAAACTCCTTAGAACGGTTTTCGCTCTTCACAGAAACTCCTTTGGGTGGAGAAACTGAGGCACCAAGAGGTTAGGTAATTTGCTATGCAGTCTCTTTCGGAACTGGCTTCATACATGGCCCTGTCGAGTACCCTTCCTCACTTACGGAATATCTGGAAACTACAAGGGGAAAAAGTGGCAGAAACCCCCCAAAACACCCCAACTCCCTGGCTGACCAGAGATGGCCCCTGCAGCCTCATGCAGTATGGTCATATTCTGCATGCGAATCCTCACCCCTTCCTTTACCCTCCGCAGCTCCCTGGGGTACATCCCCCTAATGAGGGTGGTGCAGTCGGTGCGGCATACGACACGGAAATCCAGCACCACGCTGCGCGAGGGTTGGATGGTTCATTACAGCAATAAGGACACGCTGGTGAGTGGGCTGGGGCGGGGCCAGGTGGGGCGGAGCCAGAGTTAGGGGCAGTAGGTGGGGGGTGGGGCCAAGTGGGGTGGGTCTAGGGGGTAGGGGAGGAGCTTGGCTGGGGGAAGAGCGCGGTGCTTCACGCACCAGGAGCCCCAGGAGGCGCCACGGGACAGGAAAAGCTGGCGGTCAACCTCCCTCTCTCAAACTTCTCTCCCATCAGAGGAAGCGACACTATTGGCGCTTGGACTGCAAGTGCATCACGCTCTTCCAGAACAACACGACCAACAGATACTACAAGGTGTGCCGGCCAACCTCCCCCAGCTCCCCCAGACTTCCCTCTTTGCCCACATCCTTCCCTACCCCTCTTCCTACCTCCAGTTACTCCCCAAATTCTGCGATTCACACCGTCTCCCCACTCCCAGCCTCCCCGCTTCCCACCCATCAGCAGCAAGTGCCATCCGTTTGATTCGGCCCCACCGTCCGGCTGGGGAGCCCAGAGCATGTTCCTTCACTGTGGGCCTCATGTCTCTCACCGGTAAACTGCCTCAAGTAATAGTCCTTACCTCGGGGCTGCTGCGCGAATTCAGAGATAATCCTCGTAAGGCAATTAGTTTAAGGCCTGGCATGTATTAACCTACCACTAATTATAAGCTTGTCATCATTATTTATATTTAATTTATCGACGAATTTATTGGTACAAATCACCGCCTCCCATGCCAGCACTGTGTTCCAGCCAGTTCTCTGCCTAAATGGTTGTAGCAGTCTCCCTAGTGGGTCCTTGTTTCTGTCCTTGCAACCGCAGTAATTTTTTCACATAGCAGTCAGAGGAGTCTTTATGAAAACCGTCAGAACCCCCCAATGGCTCCCCTTTTCCCTTGAATAAAACCAAACTCCTCTCTGCTACCTGCCCTGGGGCGTCTCCCTTGGATTTTCCCTCCCATCTTGCTCAGACCACCCTATCTAAAATGCCATCCCCACCCCCACATGTCCCTCTCATCACCTGATTTTGTTGGCTACCTCAGTCTTTCTTTCCTTCCCCTGCCTCCTTCCCTTTTTTCCTTTCTCTTTCAGTGTTTCCCGCCCTATGGTCCCCACACCTTCTCTCTCGCCTGGATCACCTCAGCTTTCCCCGGTCTACTGTCTTAATCCATCCTACTCCATCTACCCTCCACACACAGCCAGAGGATGCCCTTCCTCTGCTCAGGAACCACTGAAGGTTCCCTAGGGCCCTCAGACAAAGCCCAGGTTCCTCCTTACATCCCATGATCTGCATGGCCTCTTTTCCTTCATTTATTCATCAAACATTTATCAAACACCTGCTGTGTCCCATGTGACGGGGATACAGCACGTCCTTTGAGCATAACAAGCCTCTCCTCAGGGCCTTTGTATGTGCTGTTTCCTCCACTCTTTGTCAACTGGCCTGTGGTCTCGCTTCAGCATTGCTTCTGCCAGGAGGTCTTTCCTGACCACTCTGTGGAAACCAGGCCCATCCCCACTGACACCGGATCCCGTATACCCTTCTGAGTAAGCAGGGGAGCCCCAGAGTCTACCTGGCATCCTCACCTAAGTTGCTTCTGTCCTGCCAGGAAATTCCACTGTCAGAAATCCTCACAGTGGAGTCCGCCCAGAACTTCAGCCTCGTGCCACCAGGCACCAACCCACACTGCTTCGAGATTGTCACTGCCAATGCCACCTACTTCGTGGGCGAGACCCCTGGCGGGGCCCCAGGTGGGCCGAGTGGGCAGGGGGCTGAGGCTGCCCGGGGCTGGGAGACGGCCATCCGCCAGGCTCTGATGCCCGTCATCCTCCAGGATGCACCCAGCGCACCAGGCCATGCCCCCCACAGTAAGTCCCTCACTCTGAGTCCCTGAGAGAGTGGGTCTGGAAGGGCTTGGGCAGGATCCTTGGGAAAGGAAGAGCCAGGAGGAAGGTAGGCAGTGGTGTAGTTGAGAATGTGGCTTCTAGGCTCAACTGTGTCAAATATCTGGTAAGCCTCTGACCTGCTGTGTGGCCTTGGGCATGTCATTTCCCCACTGTGAGGCTGTCCCAGGTGGTGATGACCCCTCATGCATTTACTGAGTCCTCCTCTGTGCCTGGCCTGTGCTGGGCAGTGCTGGGAGCAGTGACCAAGAGACCTCAGGACCTGCCCTCAGGGGGCTCACAGTCCAATGCGGCAAAATATCCATCCCCAGACAGTGACAATCCAGAGTAGATAGAGTTGGGACAGGGGAGCCAGTGAGCTGGGTGAACCCAGAGTGGGTGCCTGACCCAATCTGGATGTCAAGGAGTGTTTCCTGGGGGAGGTAACATCGGAGCTGAGACCCAGAGACTGAGGAAGGGTGAGATAGGAGAACGCAAATGGAGATCACTTCAGGAAGAGGCAAAGGATGATCAGAGAGTACCAGGTTGCACCCTCTGGAGCTCATAATTTAGCGTGGGTTACAGACATTAATCATCATTCTATACAAACACGTGTCATGTGGAACATTTGCTAGGCTAATCTGACATGGCCCCAGGAGTGACATTTGAGCTGATACTGAAGGAGGAGGAGGATTTAGCTAAGTCTAGGATGAGGGAAAGAGCATTCCTGGCAGAGGGAACCACGTGTGCAATGGCCAGGAGGCAGGACAGAGCTTGCTGTATTTGAGGCCCAGCAAGGAAGTCAGTGTGTTGGGAATACACAGCAGCATGGTAGGGGTTGAAGTCAGAGATGGATGAGGGGCTAGACCATGTCTTTTAGGCCTTTTAAGTGGCTTGGTCTTCCTCCCAAAGGCACTGGGAGCCATGGTAGGACGTGAGCAGGGGAAGGACAGGGTTAGGTTTGTACTTCAGCAAGATCTCTCTGGCTTCCCTATGGAGAGTGAACAGGAAGGGGCAAGATTAGCGAAAGGAGGCCAGGAAAGAGGCTGGGGGTTGAAGACCCGGGTCAGGAGGACTAGACTGGACTGTGGGGAGGTAGAGGAAGAAAGAGACTTTCAAATGGCAGAAGGATCAGTTCTTTGGAAATGTCCGGCTCTGGTTATGTTTGTAGGAGGGCAAGTTTGGGGAAGATGCTGGAGTCAGCTTGGACTTTCCCTCCAAGCCTGTTTCCTTCTTTATAAAATGGGGTCAGTGTTCCTCCCTTGGCACTGAGATCGTGGAGTAAAATGCTCAACAGAATCCTTTGTGACATCACTTCTTGAGCCCCTCATTCACTCCTCCTGGTGGCCCTATGAGGGAGGTCTTTTTATTATTCCCATTTTCCAGATGAGGAAACTAAGGTTCATAGTGGACAAGACACTAGCCTGAAGTTGCATATTGTATCACCTGGATTTGAACCTGGGTGGTCTGTCTCCAGAGGCTGCTTTTGGAGGTATGGGTGAAGATAATCCTTAGCCTGGGGTCCCCTCACCTCTATCTCTCCCCTCTCCCCAGGACAAGCTTCTCTGAGCATCTCTGTGTCTAACAGTCAGATTCAAGAGAATGTGGTGAGACTCCCGCCCACACCTGATGCCCTCTTCCTCAACACAGCCTCCGCAGCTCTGCTGTCTCCTTGACCCTCCCATCTCCATTTGCATCCCTCACCCTCCCTGTCTCCATCCTGCAGGACATCGCCACTGTCTACCAGATCTTCCCTGATGAGGTGCTGGGCTCAGGGCAGTTTGGTGTGGTCTATGGAGGTAAGGATGCTTCAGAGCTAATCCGAGGGGCCTCTGGGCTCCAAACCTTCCTTGCTGATTGGCCATATGCTTACCTCCTGTTTTGATTGTCTTGGAAAGCTAGATCCTGAGTGCAGGTGGTTGCAGACTCTCCTTTTCTCATTGGGAAAAGCCAATAGACTTTCTTCCTGTTTTTAATAGGGAGGGTAAACTCTGCACTCTGATCGGCCGCAGAACTAGATTCTAAATTCTGATTGGTTATAAACCTAGTTTTTTATGTTATCGATTCCCTTCCTCAGAACTCTTTTACCTTCCTTCATTCCACCTTTACTCCCAGATCCCCCCATATCTTATGTTTTTTTACTTATTAGTCTATTTTTTTAAATTATAAACAAATAAGAGTGAATCATGAGTCAGAGGCCTAGATTCCTTCTCTGAGATGCCAAAAGCCTAAGAACCAGTGAGATAGATGACTTTGGATGACTAATTGAAAGCTATTCAAAAGGCATCAGGTCAAAATAACCAAACTGGCCTGGGAAAGAAGGGACTGGGCCTGGGGAGCCAAGGCAGGCAAGAGGAAGGGCCCAGTAGGGGTTGGCTGGCCCCTATGTTTGGAGAGCTCAGCTTTAAGGCAGGGATTGGGAAGCAGCTGCTGGATAACCTGCGTGTGTCCCTCCTGGGGGCAGGGGCAGCCCAGTCACTGCCTGGAACCACATGGTGGAGAGTGAGAGTAAGTGGGGCCCTGTGGACACCAGCCTAGAGCATGGAAACACCCACCCTCTGCTCTAGCCTATCCCTAACCCACAACCGGGGTGGGAGCTGGAGAGGGGACAGGAGAAGGGAACATGGAGCTAGGAACCTGTGATCAGGAACTCATTTAGGCTCTGCAGCCAGACTTCCCTAGAAAGGCCCATGCCGGTCTGTCCAATGGCCACAGACATCAGAAAGCTAGTCAACAGGGCTGCACATGTGGGCTGGAGGTGGCTCAAGTGCAAGCCACACCTGGTCACAGCAGATCCAGAGAGATGATGTTCCTTGGAGCTACAGGCTGCTGGATCCACTCCTCGCCTTCTAGCCTGGACTCAGACATAGGACAAGTCCTCAAGGCCCCTGCCCAGGGCCTGCCCTGACACAGCTGCTGTCAGAGCCACTGGTGCCACTGGCCACTGGTCACTGGGACGAGACCTCTGAGTTCTCAGGAGTCAAAGAGGGCTGGCTGCCCTGCTTCTGCATCAGCCTCCAGCGCTGCTTCCTCCAGGAATGTGGGGGATACAGGGGCTGGTGGAGGTCCAGAAGAGCCGGGGATATGTACAGGTGCAGTTTGAAGGACCGCAGAAGAGAGCAAGAGGCAGCGTCTCTGGGAAGGGAGCTTGAGGCCCGCAGGTAGAGGCTGTCATAGTCAAACGGGGCCACAGCAATGGAGGCCTAAGAGTGAACTTGTTGGCACGTTAGGACGCAGTTGATGGTGTGGTTGTTGGTGTCTTCTCTGGGGCAATCTCCCAGAAGGCCGCATTCCCCACACCTGTGGACACCGTCTCAGCCATGTGCATCTCCTTGTTGTGGACTGCCTGCCTCCAGAGCAGGCAGGAGATGTCAACTGTCCAGGCCTGCTTGGTGGCCAAGCTGGAGTCCTGCAGCACAAAGGTGTCCCTGGCTTTGTGGGGGTGGAACCAGATCTCAAAGTGCCAATTGCTATCCCCGGAGCACTCAGTGATGCTAAAGTCTGCCATCTTGAAGGAGCACCTATAGGTAAATGTGTCAGTGCCTGTGGGTCCACAGCAAGGCTTGGCAAAGAGCAGTAGCTCCTCAATGAGGAAAATGTGGCGCAGGGACTCGTGGCGCATAGCGTGCACCATGAGCTCATCTTGTTGCACCGGCTGCCCCTGTTCCTTGAGGTGACTGTCTCAGCCCTGGATGGTGCCATATCTTGTGGACCCCTCAGAGCCACCATGATGGCCTTAGTCACCTTTGTCCAACAACCCTGACTGTGCATCCATGGGGGTGCGGTGGGCAGCAGGAGTGGGGCTCTTCCTGGAGGAACTGGAAGGTCCTGCTCCCTCATCCTCCACCTATACTATTCCCTGCCTAGGAAAGCACCGGAAGACGGGCCGGGATGTGGCAGTGAAGGTCATAGACAAACTGCGCTTCCCCACCAAGCAGGAGAGCCAGCTCCGGAATGAAGTGGCCATTCTGCAGGTGACCACCAGGGTCTGTGGTCCAGCTCTGTCCCCATCCAAGAAGGGCCTTCTCTTCCTGTTTGCGCCTTTCAGGAGGCAACTGACCCTGTCTGGGGGTGGTCAGGGAAGGCTTCCTGGAGGAGGGAACGTGCATGTTGAGACTGAAGGGGGCCAAAGGTGTTCTGAGCAGAGGAGCCAGCCTGTGGGAAGGCCTGGAGGAGAGAGGGAACGTGAGGTCTTCCAGGAAGGAGATGGTGGGAGGTGAGGCCAGGGAGGAGGGTGGGGTTTTACCCTGTGGGGGGCCATAGGAGGATTTTGAGCAAGGAAGGGACAGAATGAGGTGTGTACTTTAGAAAAATCCCTTGGCTGCCATCTAGAGGGAGTGGAAAGGGATGTGGCTGGAGCCTGGAGCCCAGGGAGGAGGCTGGGTGGGCATCTGGGCAGGACAGATGGGTTTAGGCCAGGACAGGATTGGGATAAGAGGGAGGAGGGTGTGGATTTAAAAGATAAAGATATACGAAGCTCCCTTCTATTTCCTCAAGCTCCCTCTCCCTCCCTCCCTCCTGCAACCCTGGGCCCTTTCTAGAATTTCATGATGTAAAGCTTTTTCTGGACACTGGAGAGGGATGGAGGGCCGGGGGGCTCATTCTGTCTTGGTCTGTGGGAAGCCCCCTTCCCTCTCCCAATGCCACCCCCTAGGGATATCCTTCTCTCCTTGTCTATCGTCTTCCTGCTCCCATGGCTGACCCCTGGAGTCTGAGTTCATGGGCAACCTGGGTCCTGACCCCTTCCCACCCCCCAGAGTCTGCGGCATCCTGGGATTGTGAACCTGGAGTGCATGTTCGAGACTCCTGAAAAAGTGTTTGTGGTGATGGAAAAGCTACACGGGGATATGTTAGAAATGATCCTCTCCAGCGAGAAGGGCCGGCTGCCTGAACGCCTCACCAAGTTCCTCATCACTCAGGTGCGCCAGCCCATGCTGCCCGCTGCTGCCCTACCCTCCCTGGCTCCTCCTGTTCTCCCAAGGGGAGGCTAAGGAAGATACTGGTGTGAGTCATAATAGATAATAGAAACATAATCATAGAGTAGTAATAATAGCAGTAAAAGAAAAAGGACAATGGGCCGACCCCATGGCGCACTCGGGAGAGTGCAGCGCTGGGAGCGCAGCAGTGCTCCCGCCGCGGGTTTGGATCCTATATAAGGATGGCCGCTGGTGCGCTCACTGGCTGAGCACGGTGTGGCCGGTCACAAAAATGACAAAAAAAAAAAAAAAAAAAAGAAAGAAAGAAAAAGGACAATACTTATTAAAAAGTAACAAGTAATAAATAACAAGAGAATAGAGTAATAATAGAATAATTAACTAGAAAAATAATACAGTAGTAGTAATAATAACAGCTATTATTATTATAGAAAAAAATAAGTGATGGGTCAGTCCCCCTGTGCCTGACTTTACTAATCTAGAAGAAAGGGGAAAGAAGCCTTTTTTCTCTCTCATTGATTCTTTCATTTATTGTATTATTCAACAGACACTCCCTGAGTCCCTGCTCTGTGTTCAGTCCCGTGCTGGGCAGTGCTGGGCACAGCAGTACCAAAACAGCCACAGTGATCACCCAGAGTGGGCAGGGCTGGGATGGGAGAGGCTGATAATGACGGTGTAAATAATGTGGTCACTAACATTTATTGAGCACTTACTCTTTTAATTCGTTTAATCTTTATAGCAACCTATGTAATAGGTGTATTATTATCGCTTCCCTTTTACAGTTGAGGAAACAAGGCTCAGAGACATCAAGTAACTTGCCCAGGGTCACACAGCTGGTGGGATCTTAACCTAGGATCTGAGCTTTTAACTAGTATTGTCAAACTAATTTGTGTTATATTCAAACAGATTTTCTATGTGTGTGTATTTTACTTGGTCTCATGTCATATATATGTGTGTTGTTCTGCCTTTAAAGTTTTTCACTCTAATAGTGGTTAAATTGTATTACATGATGTGTATCACCAAATACCTTAGTCGCTGAACATGTAGGTTGTTTTCACTTTTCCACCATTACCAACAATATCCTGTGAACATCCATTTGCAAATACCATTGGGCTCTGGTGGGAGAATTTCTATAGAACACGTTTCAAATAGTAGATTTCAAGTCCAGAGAAATGTGCTTTAAATTTTTTAAAAGATGTTCAGTTATTCTTTTTTTTTTTGGTACAGTTATTCTCTAAAATACCTTTCAATCTTTGCTCCCAACAGAGTGAGGTTGCCTATTTTCTCACTCCTTACCAACACTGGATAAAAATAATTACCTTTCATATAGGTAGAAAAATTATACTTTGCTTGGCTTTATTTGGCAGTTCAAAAATTATGGGTGAAGTGGAGCATATTTTCATGTTTATTGGCCTTTATTTTATGTACCCTTTGCCCGTCTAATTGGATTATTCTGTCTTTTTCTTTTTGAATTATAAGAACTCTTTGTATAGGAGGGACATTAGACCCTTGTCATTTAACGTTGTCCAATTCTTTTATCCCAGTATTTATTTGCCTCTTCATTTTGTTTATGGCTCTTATTTGCCATGAAGAGTTTTAATTTTTACAATGTTAAATGTTCCCTTTTGTGGTTTCTGGGTTTCACATCCTTCCTAGAAAGGCCTTCCCATCTGGCTGGTACCTCACCTAATTGTGGGACATCTTCTCTGTTGGTTGCAAAGTTCTCTGTGGTGCACCTCTTTTGCCCTGGCCCAGCACTGTCATGCTCCCAAGCAGTGTGCCTGTGTTGGTTAGGCTGGCTTGTGGGGTGGGGACAGAAACACACTGAGATAGGCTCATCTAGATTTTAAGTGGAGAGGGGCAACTGGCTGCTTTCAGCAACTGAGGCAGCTCCTCTTTTGACCTTCCATCTTTTCCTCTCTTTTTGCCTGCTCTCTCCTCTCTCTCTCTCTCTGCAGATTTCTGCTTTCTGGGTTCTTGCCTGCCCCAGCCCCAAGTCCTGTGCTAAGCCCTTTATCTCATGAACTAATTTAGGGCTCACCACCACCCTCTGAGGTAGGTATCATTCTAACTCCCATTTTATAGATGAGGAAACCAAGGTTCAGAGAGTTACCAGTCTCAGCCCAGGTCACACAGCTGGGGAACTGTCTGTCCAAGATTTGAACCTGGATCTGTCTAGCTTCCAATCTGCCTTCTTTCTTCACCACATTAACTGGGAGAAAAGTCAACTAACAGAATATCTGGAGACGACATATACACATACATATTTCCATCTCTGTCTCCCAGTCTATAAAATGAGGAGGTTGGACTATAGCAGTGGCTTTCAAATAGTATTTCCTTACTAGAAAGTCATCCAGTGAAAACAGAGAGGATAAACACAAATATTCAAATTCTGAGAAACAGATTACAATTGCATGCTTACATCACTCTGTGCTTCCAGTGTATTTGGTATTTTGTTTGGGTTACACAGAATCAGGGAAAATCATGGTTCCCATAGATGAATGTTTACAAATGGTAAGTTTTTTGATTTAAAAAAAAAAAAAATCAGCTCACCTTGCCAACATAGAATACTTGAATGAACAGATACAGCAGGAAAAGCTATTTCAGACTCACACATAAATATATTTACCAATAAGCCATCACAAAAATAATAACCGATAATAATGATAATAATAGCTAACATATAGTGTTTGTTCTGTGCCAGACACTACCCTAAGCACTTGACAAGCACTGACCCATTTAAACTTCACAGCAACCTGTGAGGTGGGTACCGTTATTACCCCCATTTTACAGAGAAAACTGAGAACTTGAGAGGTGAAGTGACTTGCCCAAGGCCACAAGTTAGTAAGTGTGGAGCCTGGTTTTCCACCTGGGCAGACTGGCTCCAGAATCTCCCCCATCTCTTAAGAGAATTACATTTGGTATAAAACCCATGTCAAATTTATATTGTTTGTGGTTTGTATTGTTTTTTATTACAGATTTTTTAAGGATGAAAAAATACTTTTAAAAAAATGGAATCACAAACAGAACCTTCTTGAAAGCCCCTGCTCTATTAATAGTTCTTCAGGAGTTTACTATAGGCCAGAGGGTCTCAGGATCTTCCTAGCCCCTCCACTCTAGCCCAACCTTTTTAGAAGTCTGTGTCCCACTCTTATCTCTCAGGTGTAAGTGGTTCTGGGGTTCTGATATTCTTTGATGCTCCAATGCCTCCCCTAACCCTGGGGAGGTGCAGATAAAGGCATGGAGGGTTTGGAGGGCTGGCTACTGAAGGTAGAATCTGAGGCAGGTACCTCTCTACCTTTCTTACCGGCCCCATTTCTTCCCTTCAGATCCTGGTGGCTTTGAGACACCTCCACTTCAAGAACATTGTCCACTGTGACCTGAAACCGGAAAATGTGTTGCTGGCATCAGCTGACCCATTTCCTCAGGTCTGTTATGCCTCTTCCTGATTTGAGGAAGTCAGCCAACATTGGTAGTGGGAGGGTATTGTATTAATCAAGATATAGGTTCAGCTGCAGACACAGAAACCCAGGATAACAATGGCTTCAATAAGATAGGGGCTTGTGGGCTGGCTGATTAGCTCGGTTGGTTAGAGCATGGTGCTGATAACACCAAGGTGCAGGGTTTGATCCCTGTACTGAAGAAAAAAAAAGATAGGGTTTTTTTCTTACTCATGCAGAGTCTGGCATAAGCATTCTGGAGCTGAAAAAGCAGTTCCACAGTGTTGGGAACCAAGCCTCCTGCTGTCTTGTTGTTCTGGTCTCTGTGGTGTTGACAGGTCTTCCTTCATGATCCGCAACAACCCCCTACCATGTCTGCTTTCTAGCCAGTGGAATGGAGGGAAAAAAAGAGGTAGAAGGAATGGACACAATCCTTTCCTTCCCTGAGGCTGTATCACTTCTCACATCCTATTGGCCAAAACATGATCACATGGTGAGGGCTGGTTGCAAGGGAGGCTGGGAAATGTAGTCCTTATTTTTGGGTGGCCATGTGGCCTGTTCAATTCAGGGTTTTTATTACTAAGGGAGAAGCAGAGAACAAATATTGAGGAATAACAGTTTATTTTCTCTGTGGCCTGTTAGGGAAACAGTTTGCACAATCCTCTTGCTAGGAGGTGAGAACCCCCTTATGGGGGGAGTGAAGTTGGGCAGGGTGATGTTTATAACAGTTAGGATTATTGAGCGCCTACTGTGTTTAAGAACCTTTAGTTACAGATTCTCATTTAACCCTTCCACATGCCTGTGAAGTTTTTGCTTTATTATCTGTGTTTTGCATATCATTTTATTCATTTCATTTTAAAAGACAGAGGCTCATTTTAGTCAACTAAAAATTATGCCTATTGTATACCTCTTATGTGCCAAGCAATGGTATTCAGCTGCGGGGTTGGGGTGGGGGTGGGGTTGCCTCCCAAGGGACATTTGACAATGTTGGAAACATTTTTGGTTGTCACAACTGTGGCAGGGGTTGGGAGGGGGTTGCTACTGGCATGAAGGGATGCTACTAAACATCCTTCAGTGCACAGGATGGTCCCCCACAACAATCATCTGGCCCTAAATGTCAATAGTGCCAAGCTTGAGAAACCCCCAATTTATTTATTTATTTTTTGGCGGCTGGCCAGTAGAGAAACCTGATTGAAAGCAGTGGTCCTTATAACCCTGTTTTAGTCCATTTTGTGTTGCTATAACAGAATTACCTGAGACTGGGTAATTTATAAAGAAGAGAGGTTTATTTGGCTTACAATTCTGGGACAGCTGCATCTGGCACGGGCCTCAGGCTGCTTCTACTCATGGCGAAAATTATCAGGGAGCCGGCGGGTACCAGCAGATCACATGGCGAGAGGAAGTAAGAGAGAGAGAGAGAGAGAGAGAGAGAGGACCTGTGCCAGGGTCCTATGAACAACAAGCTCTTACAGAAACTAATAGAGCGAGAACTCACTCATTACTCCCCCCTCCTCCAGGGAGAGCATTAATCCATTCATAAGGGATCTGCCCCCATGACTCAATCAGTTTCCAACACTGCCACATTGGGAACAAATTTCCATATGAGTTTTGGAGGGGACAACACATCCAAACTCCATCAAACCCCAAGGTCATGGATTTGGATCCTCATCCCAGCCAGCCCCCCCCCCCCAATTAAAAATAAATAAATAAATAAAGCACTGGTATCCATTAGAAATATAATATAGGCCAAATACATAAGTTTACATTTTCTGGATGCCGCATTAAGAAAAGTACAAAGAAACAAGTGAATTAATTTTATTAATTTAGTTTATCCCAACATTAACACTTTACTCAACATGTACTTGACATAAAAATTATTAATGAAATATTCTATTATCATATGATGTAGTTGCTTAAAAAGAAAAAATGAAAAAATAAAATATTCTACTTTTCATATTAAGTCATTAAAATCTGGTGTATTTTTTTATACACCAGATTTTTATAGCACATCGCTATTCAGATGCTAAATTTTTAGCAGAAATACTTGATTTGTATCTAGACTTTGTAAAATTAACAGTTGAAAAAATAGATTGACGTACCCAAGTTGTTCCAAACATATTTAAAAGTTTTCCAGCAACTGAATTGAGGATCAGTTTTTAAATGTAGATTAATTAAAATTAAAAATCAGTTTCTCAGGATCCCTTGCCACATTTCAAGCACTCACAGCCACATGTAGCCAGTGTCCACCGTACTGGACAGTGCAGATCATAAAGGAAGAGTACACGATCAACTTGACATACAAATGCCATTATATCTGTCATGAGTCTGTAACACAATTCTATGGGCTCACATAAGCAGAAGATGTATGCTCTAGTTGGAGAGTCAGGGAAAACCTCTCTGAAGAAAGAGTAGCCGTTTTGGGGGAGAACAAGTATTCTAGACAGAGGGAACAGCTTGTGCAAAGGGGCTGTGTTTGGAGGAGCTGTACTTTGGTTTTTTAACAGATTTATTGAGATATAATTCACATATTATACAATTCTTCCATTTAAGGTATACAGTTCAGTGGCTTTTAGTATTTTCACAGAGTTGCGCACTCATCACCACAGTCAATTTGAGAACATTTTTAGTCACTCCTTTAAGAAACCTTGTACTCCTTAGCCAGTATCCACCAGTCCCACCATTGCCATCCGCCTTCCCCACCCAGTCTCCTTTCTGTCTCTATAGATTTGCCTATTCTGGACATTTTATATAAATGGAATCATACAATAATACAATATGTGGTCCTTTGTGTCTGGCTTCTTTCACTTAACATAATGTTATCAAGGTTCCTCCATGTTGGAACACATATTGGTACTCCATTATTTGTTATTTTTTGGTGGCTGGCTGGTATGGGATCCGAACCCATGTACCTTGGTGTTATAAGGCAGCACTCTAACCAACTGAGCTAAATGGCCAGCCTAGTACTTCATTTCTGCTTATTGCCAAGTGATATTTCATCGAAAGAGCTGTAGAAAAGGGTGGATCTCAGGAAAGGAAACGGTCAGTAAGGACTGGAGAAAAGGCAAAGGACCTTAGGAAAGGTGGGTGTGGTTGTTACACTGAGATTCAGCTCAGGGGCTGGGCTGAATCTCGATGTGGCTGGTTTTGAAGGTGACAGAGGCGTTAGGCTTCAAGGATTCGGGGCTTGATTCTAAGAGAAACAGTGAGCCAAGGAAGGGTTTTAGAGCAGAGAAGAGAAAATACGTGAACAGAGGTGGTGGCAACCAAGGTTCGGACTGGTAGGCAGTAGAGTAGGACCTTGAACCCAGGTCTGGCTGGCTCCAAAGCCTGGCCATGACCTTAGACTGCTGCCATTAACAAGGGAAGGGTAGGCATGACCCTGTTACTGTCTGCTGGATACTGTGGTCAGCACTTTACACCTGGTCGCATTTAATCCCTAGGAAAGCCTAGGGACTGTTAAGGTCTCCATTGTGCAAAATAGGAAACAGAAGCACAAGGAGGTTAAGAGACCTGTTCCGGCTGGGAGAGGTGTAGCAACCGGTAGCATTTATTTTATTTTATTATTTTTTAAAGATGGCCAGTAAGGGGATCTTAACCCTTGACTTGGTGTTGTCAGCACCACGCTCTCCCAAGTGAGCCACAAGTTGGCCCGAGGTAGCATTTATTTAGTGCTCACTGTATGTGGGGCATTGTCCTGTGAGCTTTAGGATGGATTAACTCATGTAATCCTCATGACAGCCCTTTGAGATAGGCACTGTTATGCTCCTCCTGCTTGGATAGACGAGGAAGCTGAGGCACAGAGAGGGGAAATCACTTGCCCAGCGTCAGAGCCTTGATTCAAACCAGCACTTGGTTTTCTCTGGAATACCAGGGTTGGGGGGGAGGGGGTACCGGGGCAGGTGCAGCTTCGTCACCACCGGCTCAGGCCCTTCAGCCCTTGCCTTCCTCAGGTGAAGCTGTGTGACTTCGGCTTTGCGCGCATCATCGGTGAGAAGTCGTTCCGCCGCTCGGTGGTGGGCACGCCGGCCTACCTGGCGCCCGAGGTGCTGCTCAACCAGGGCTACAACCGCTCGCTGGACATGTGGTCAGTAGGCGTGATCATGTATGTCAGCCTCAGCGGCACGTTCCCATTCAACGAGGACGAGGACATCAACGACCAAATCCAGAACGCTGCCTTCATGTACCCGGCCAGCCCCTGGAGCCACATCTCGGCAGGAGGTACATAGGACTCACTTACCACGTGGTTGGGCAGTGAGGTTCCTGAGAGGCCTGGAGCCTGGCTAAATGCATTAGCTTGAAGAAAAATATAAATGAAGTATAGTACAGGTATATGTACCCCTGCATGTGACAAAAATTGTGAAGGTGACATAGGAATGGGAAAACTGAGGTAGAGAATTGGTGAAGAGACATAGGAGCTAGTGTGCCCGCAAAGGAGCCGGCAAATTTATCATTTAATGAGGAAATGGGTGGATTTCCTCATTAAATTTGTTAAATAAGTTTGGCACAGGGGAGGCTTCTGAGCCACCTGGGCTAGGGCAGAAGAAGACAGGCAGGGAGGCTGGGGTGGCCTGTTGGAGGAGGGGCCGCCCCTCACCCCGCAGGGCTTGAACTGCCTCCTTCCCGTGCAGCCATCGACCTCATCAACAACCTGCTGCAGGTGAAGATGCGCAAGCGCTACAGTGTGGACAAGTCTCTCAGCCACCCCTGGTTACAGGTGATGCAGGGGGCGGGGCTGACCCGTTGGCGGGGTTGGAGGAAGGGGTGGAACTGGAGCTCTTACTGGCGGGGCAGGTGTCAAAAGGTGTAGGTAGGTACGCTTGGCTGGGGAACGAGGCTGAGCCTCCCTTGGGCTGGGCTGTGTAAGGGGGTGGAGCTAAGTCCCTATTGGCTGGGCGCGTTGTGAGGGGTGTGGCTTCACCGTCGGATGGTAAGTACCCCGGGGCTGCTCAGGCCGCGGCCGGCTGTCCTAGGTGCAGCCCCGGAGCTAACCCTCGGTCTCCCCTGCCCAGGAGTACCCGACGTGGCAGGACCTCCGGGAGCTGGAGGGGAAGATGGGCGAACGGTACATCACGCACGAGAGCGATGATGCGCGCTGGGAGCAGTTTGTGGCGGAGCACCCGCTGCCCGGGCCTGGGCTCCCGGTCGACGGGGAGCTCGGGGCGGCCCTGCCACCGCAGGACAGCGACATGCAGGGGCTGGCCGAGCGCATCAGCGTCCTCTGAGGCCCCGCGCCCCGCCGCGTGGCTGCCCTCGCCCCCACACCATCCCCGCAGAGAACTGTTCCGCGGGAACTGCTGCCCACGCTCGGTGGGGCGCGCGCGGAGGGGTGGGGCGTTGTGCCGAAGGGCGCCTCCCCGTCTCCCCAACCATTAAAACGGACCCGTCGCTGGCCCCCTGGCCTCAGCGTCTGACCACACCGAACTCTTGAATCGTTAGCCTGCTGCTTACCAAGACGGAGATCATGGGAAGGAGGGCGGCCTGAAGAGGAGGCGCGGCGGAGGGAGGCGCGGCGGAGGGAGGACGGAGGGGTGGGGGAGGGGCCGAAGGAGGAGGAGCTGCTGGGGAGAGCACACAGGGAGGACTGCCGGGAGGAAGACTAGAGGAGAGAAAGGCAGGGAAGAGAGGGCAGGGGACCGCAGCAGGAGTCGGAAGTGGGGGACGTGGAAGGGACGTGACTGGGGGGACTTGGACAGAGACAAGTAATGTCACGGTGTGTGATGATCAATTTTTATTTGGTGTTACTACTAATCATGACTATTGATAACAATGCAGTCGGCACACGTCTGGTCGGTAGTAGAAGCCCGATCCCCAATACTTAGTATTTTCTTTTGTATTGATGTGATAGCTTCTCTACACACTGAATGTGCTTATTCACAATGATTTGAACGATTTTCCCAATTTGTGCCACTCTGCTCGGTGTTGCTGGAGACATAGTGGTGACCGAGACAGGGTCAGCCCCATCCTCATGAGGTTCACCATCCAGTGGAGCAACACAGCTGTGTCTAGGTAGTGATGAGCCAGAGTGTGCAGGGCTTGGCTGAGGGTATCCAGGACGCAGGAGTATCCTAGAGCAAGCTTGGGGGTCAGGGAAGGTGGGTTGTCTCAGCTGATCTCTTAAGCTTCATCTTGGCTTTCAGGTTGTGGGCAGAGGGAATGGACTAAAGGGAACAGGTGTCCACCTCTCTCTACCTTTGACTCCTGTTCTCCATTTCCCAATTCTTTACTGATACCCTGACACTTGGCCCTCTGACCTCCACAGCTGAAGGTGAAGGATCTGAGCATGTACCTGAACGATTTCTCTTTAAACCTTGGTTATGCTCAGATTTAGTTTAATTAAGACTTACAATTTAATTAAGCAATTAAAGACGTACCAGAGCATTATAAAAACAGGGAAGAAAATAGCAGCCAATATAGGCTAGTACTGGGAGCTTACGCTGAGATTTCCAAATCTGTAGCAACTTGTCCATCTGCTGGACAGTTCTGGGGCTGCAGTTCTTTCATTTGAATAAGCTATTCAAATGAAATTGAATAGCTATTACCTATTCAGTAAATGAGGATATCCAAACGAGCCAGGACATCTCTGATGCATAGTCAGAGCTAATACTATTGGGAAACGTCTCTTAGACTCCATCCTGAATGCCCATCCTTCTAAAATTGATTGGTCGAAAATCTGGGAATGTAGGGCCGGCCTGTGGCTCACTCGGGAGAGTGTGGTGCTGATAACACCAAGGCCACAGGTTCGGATCCAATATACGGATGGCCGGTTCGATCACTGGGTGAGCGTGGTGCTGACAACACCAAGTCAAGGGTTAAGATCCCCTTACCAGTCATCTTTAAAAAATAAAAAATAAAATAAAATCTGGGAATGTAGACAACACAGGGATAAATCCATCTCCAATGACTGACTCAGGCTAGAAAATGTATGAAAAGACTAATAGTCCTAATCTGCTTCTGCCTTGGCCACTAGTTTTGTTAACATCCTGAGACCAGAAGTTAGACACATGATTCAAAAACAATGTTAACTGGTGAAAGGCCTCCATTACAGAATTCCAGGAGATAGCTCAACATCATGAAGATGCCATGGCAGATAAATTTGAATCCACACAACACAAACTTAGGGCCCTACAACTTCAACAGTTAGAGACAAAAAGTCATCCTTTTAGGGGCATTGGTTACCACAAGACCTAATCTTGATAGACACGATACTTTAAAGGAAAGGGACATTGGACTTGAGACTGTCCAGCTTTAAAGTGCAAACAGGGGGCCGGCCCGTGGCTCACTCGGGAGAGTGCGGTGCTGATAACACCAAGGCCCCGGGTTCGGATCCCATATACGGATGGCCGGTTAGCTCACTGGGTGAGCGTGGTGCTGACAACATCAAGTCAAGGGTTAAGATCCCCTTACTGGTCATCTTTAAAAAAAAAAAATGCAAACAGAAATTTAAATCTAAGATTCAGTCTTCCTAATGACTACCTTTCAGCAAACTTTCTCCTGTGTGTCCACAAGTACCCCTCAACCCACGGGGGGAAAGGACCATCATCTCCATTAATGGGCATCCTAGCAGGGTTTTAGTAGACACAGGGGATACACCCTCTGCCATCAATATCTCACAGTACCAGCCCCCATCATTACACAACAATGATTGTGATGAGACCACAATTTGCTGCATGGTTTATGCTTGTCTAAACCACTCGGGCGCATTGAGCATCCCTACTACCCAGCACAGTTTCTTACGCAAGCTACTACTCCAATAAATCTCTTAGGGTAGGATATTCTATTAATCTGGAAAAATAACATTTCATATTTACAAAAGGGCCCGTCTCTCACAGTCCCTAACTCTGCTCCTGTGCATCTCAGTCTAGTAGACCTCCTCACCACCCCACCACCACCATCCCCTCCCCCCCAAAAAACTATCAGCCTCTCCCTCAATCCCGCGTATCAAGATCTGCTGACCTGCATTCCTCATTCTCTTTGGGTTTCCTAACCAACAAACAGGTCGCACGTAGGAGGCCGAACCTCTTAAGCTAGCAATAGATCCTTTCCTGCTCATCCTGAAACTGCCTTACTACACACAGACATCAGAGGTCCACCAGGACCTCCAGCCCATCATCCAGAGACTCGTAATATCCAATTCCAGCCCTGGCAACACTCCCATCCTGTCTGCCAAGAACCCAAATGGTAAAGGATACTAGCTAGTCTAAGAGCTCTAGCCATAAATAAAATAGTCAAGCCTTTGTTCCTACTAGGAATGTTCCAATCCAAACACCATCTTGGCCTCTATCTACACATCCCAACACCACCCGCTTTACTGAGTTAACATCCTCCTTGCTTTTTTCACACACCTTTGTATCCCAACAATTCACAATCCCTTTTAGCTTTCCCCTGGAAAGTTAACAATAAACATAGATGGCTATGCTTCAATGGTTCATCGAAACCCCTGCTTATTTTTCTTAGACCCTGAATGCTTTTTTGAGAGATTTGGTTTTCCCTCTCAATTCCACTCTAACCCAATATGTAGATGACGTCCTCGTGTGTCCAGTCCATTCCAACATCACTCACTGACACTTGATATCTGACTCAAGGCCTTGCTCATTAGGGACACAAGGTGTGTAAGGACAAATTACAACTATGTAACTCACAAATACACTATTTAGGACATGAACTTGCAGGTAAAACCTTATCCACAGGGTGCCTTTACACCATCATTAATTTTCCTTTACCCAAGACTAACAGACAGCTCTAACAGTTTCTGGGCCTGTCATGGGTTGAATTTTGTTCCTCCCCAAAAGATACATTTGAAATCCTATCCCCCAGTACCTCAGAATGTGACCTTATTTGGAAATAGGGTCTTTGCAGATGTACTTAGTTAAGATGAAGTCATACTGGAGTAGGGTGGACCTCTAATTCAAAATGACTGGTGTACTTATAAGAAGATGGCCAGAAGACAGAGACGTAAGGAGAATGCCTTGTGATGATGGAGGCAGAGACTAAAACCATGCAGCTGAAAGCCAAGGAATGCCAAAGATAGCCAACGAACCACCAGAAGCTAGGAAGAGGCAAGGATGGATTCCCTTACAGATTCCAGAGGGAGCGTGGCCCTGCCAACATCTTGTTTTCAGAAGTCTAGCCTCCAGAACTGTGAGAGAAGAAACTCCTGTTGTTTAAAACCACCCCATTTGTGATACTTTCAAACAGCCCTAGGAAACTAATACAGGGCCTGTTTGGATGTCATGGAGATTGGATTCCAAATTTCTCAGCTATTGACTCTTCCTTGAATGATATGACTAAGGACTCTACCCAAAGCCTGGCCAGTTAGCTCAGCTGGTTAGAGCACAGCCTTATAACCCCAAGGTCACAAGTTTGGATCCCTGTACCGGCCAGCCATCATAAAAAAGACTCTACCCCAGAACCTTTAATTTGGGACACACCTTCCCTCTCCTCGTTGGAGCCTCTGGAGTCTTTCTTCTCCCTGCCCTTGGGGCAATTGGGGCTCCCTAACTATGCTTTCCCCTTTCCCTGCTTGATATGAGAAAGATCATGTCTGGGGGTTTTTGCCCCAAAACATAATGGAAACCAGAGACCTATAGCATTTTTCAGACTCACCTTCCATCCAACCGCTCAGGTTGCTTGTAATCGGTTGCAGCTGCCACTAAGCTGATACAAGCTACTGCTGATATTGCTGTGGGTCATTCTCTCAAATCTTTATGTGCTTCACGCAGTACACAAGCTGCTGTCACTAAAAACATCCAGCAGTTTTTTCAGCTTTTAGGCTCACCTCTGTCAAAATCCTTCTGTCTCCTTCCCGCATCACTCACTGTCCACTGCTGCCCAAACCTGAATCTCGCCATCTGAGGAATACAGCCTCATGATTGTGGTTCCATTACCCAAACTTTTCTTGTGGCTGACCGGTGCAGGTATTGAACCCTGGACCTTGGTGTTATCAGCACCATGCTCTAATCAACTGAGCTAACAGGCCAGCCCCAAATTCTCACTCTTCCTTGTCCTGACCTTGCAATCCCAGTTTCACCTTCTTTGTGGATGGCTCTTATCTTAAACATCCAGTGGGGAATTTCAAGCACCATGTGAAGTTTAAGCCTCTTTCCGAACCCAAGGCAGCCCAAATAGTACATTCAGGAGCTGGGGAGGGATGGAGAAAGGGCAGATGTTGACCAAAGGGTACAACATTTCAGTTAGGAGAAATGAGTTTTAGTGGTCTGTATTAGTCTGTTCCTGTTGCTTATGACAAGATAGCTGGAACTGGGTGATTTATAAAGAAAACAAAATTCATTGCTTACAGTTTCTGAGGCTGGGAAGTCCAAAGTCCATCTGGTGGGGGCAACAGTGGCCCAGGGGTCTCACATTGCAAGATAGTGGAAGCAGAGAGAGCAGAGAGAGAGAGAGAGACAGACTCTCCTCTTCTTTTAAAGTGCTCAGAACCACACCCCCGGCCACCATTTTTAATCCATTCACTACTGCACAGTCCTACGATCCAATCATCTCTTCAAGGCTGCACCTTTCAATTACCATAGTAGGATTTCCCACTCTCTTAACAGTCACAGTGGGGGACAAATTTCTAATACATAAAACTTGAGGGACACAATTCAAGCTTCAATGAATTTTGGGGGTACATAATTCAATCCATTACGTGGTCTATTGCACTGTATGTTCATCACAGTTACATGTACTGTATATTTCAAAATTGCTAAAAAATAGATTTTTAACATTCTCATCACACAAAACAGGAAAAGTTGGTGTGGTGATGGATATGTTTATTAGCTTGATTTTATCTTTCTACAATGTATACATAGATCAAAACATCCCATTGTACCCCATAAATATACATAAGTTTTTTTTTTTCTTAAGATGACCGGTAAGGGGATCTTAACCCTTGGCTTGGTGTTGTCGGCACCACGCTCTCCCAGTGAGCGAACCGGCCATCCCTATATAGAATACGAACCCAGGGCCTTGGTGTTATCAGCACCGCACTCTCCTGAGTGAGCCACGGGCTGGCCCTTACACAAGTTTTACTTGCCAATTAAAAATAGGGCTGGCTGGTTAGGACAGTTGGTTAGAATGTGGCCTTATAACACCAAAGACAAGAGTTTGGTTCCCTGCACCAGCCAGCCACCAAAAAGTAGGACTGGACTGGCTGGTTAGTTCGGTTGGTTAGAGTGTGCTGATAATAACACCGAGGTCCAGGGTTCCATTCCTGCACTGACTAGCCACCAAAATAAATAAATAAAAATTAAAAATAAGTAAATACATTCCAAAACAGCATACTCATAGCTCTCATTCAAGCCTGTGTATTAGCCCAAGATAAGAGAGCCAATATTTACAGAGAACAGGTATGCTTTCAAGGTTATCTATGGTTTGGGTATGTTTGGAAACAAAGGATTCATGGCTTCTATTGGCATTCAATTAAAAATAGTACTCATGTTGCCAAACTTTTAGGAGTTTTGCCTCTGTCTCAAGAAGTGGCAGCCCTTAAAACTGAGAAACAAACCTGCAGCCAGACCCCGGAAGCTAGAGGAAATTCCGTACCTAGCTGATGAATATACTGGACCTGCTACCTCCCCAAATCCTCCCATCTCACTCTCATTTACTTCATCTACTCCATCTCCCATCTGATACTGTGCTCAAAGAACTCAAAATCTTACAGTGTGAAGCCTCTGACACTGCAAAGGACATTTGGAAGCTGGACGTTTCATTCTTATCCAGATGAACTCTGGAGACTTTCAGACAGCTGCCAGGTCTCTCCATGATCCATTGCCTGAAATTCAGTCGCACGTCAAAATCACATGTCGTGGAAAGGAAAATTTAAAAAAAAAAAAAAAAAAAAAGTAAAGTGCCGGCCTGTGCCTCACTTGGGAGAGCGTGGTGCTGATAACACCAAGTCAAGGGTTAAGATCGCCTTACAGGTCATTTTTTAAAAAAAAAAGAAAGAAAGAAAGAAAGAAATTTTTAAAAAGGAAAATTAAAAAATTAAAGAACCCCCTGAACAAACAATGGTGGAGAAACTTCAACCTGTATCTTGAGCAAGTCATCTCCATGTGTCCCAGCTACCAAAATACGATCCTGTAATGGCAGGCCAAGGGAGGGAACAGGCTCCTGAGGGCTTATTTCTACTTTGGCAAGAATGACTTCGTTCAGCTTCCAAAATCCCATGGGTAGGGTTATGTCCTGACACTGATCTGCATGTTTTTTAGGTGATTACAAACAGGGCAAGGCCAATATTTGACTAGAAAGAATCTTCCCTGCTTGGAGCATTTCTCTGTCCCTCTCCAGTGATAGAAGCTCTCATGTCACAGGCAGGGTAATTCAAGGCAACCAGCGGATACTCCTATTTCACAGGAGTAATTTTGTCCCTATCACCCATGATCATCAGGTAAAACTGGTCAATTCAGACGTGTGTCAAACTTAAACCTGCCAAACTTTCTGAAGAATTAAACTTACCCTGGCCCGAGATTCTCCCCTTAGCTCCCCCCATGACCACAAGTATTCGTTTCATATTGCTGCTTGTTATGGACTGAGTGTGTCTCCTCAAAATTTATATGTTGTTGGGGCAGCCAGTTAGCTCAGTTGGTTAGAGTGCAGCCTTATAACACCAAGGTCATAGTTTGGATCCATGTACCGGCCAGCTGCCAAAAAAAGAAAAAATTGTTATGTTGCAGCCCTAACCCCCAATATGTGACTGTATTTGGAGACAGGGCCTTGAGAGAGGTAATTGGGTTAAAATGGGTCCTTCAGAGTGGGCCCTAATCCAATTTGACTAGTGTCCTTATAAGAAGAGATTAAGACACACAGAGAGATGCCAGGGACACACAGCTACAGAGGAGAGACCATGTGAGGACACAGTGAGGAGGCGGCCATCTACAAGGCCACAAGAAAGCCCCAGAAGAAACCAAACCTGCCGAGATCTTGATCTCAGACTTCTGGCCTCCAGAACTAAGAGACAATAAATTTCTGTTATTTAAGCCACCCAGTCTGTGGTGTTTTGGTATGGCCACCCTAGCAAACCAATACACTGCCACAACAAAGTACCACAAATGCAGTGGCTTAATACAACACAAATTTACTATCTTAGAATTCTGGAGGTCAGAAGTCTGCAATGCATTTTATTTTATTATTTTAAAATTTTTTTCCATAATGCATTTTAATGAGCTAAAATCCAGGTGTGGGCAGGGCTGCATTGTTTCTGGAGGCTCTAGGGACAATCCATTTCCTGGCCTTTTCAAGCTTCTAAAGTCCACTTGCATTTCTTAGTCCATGGCACCTTCCTCAATCTTCTTTTTGTTTTTCGTAACTAGCTGGTAAGGGGATCTGAACTCTTACTCCATCTCCAAAACACATCACAACAACCTTTGCTTCTACTCTCACATACTTTTCTCTAACTCTAACATTCCTGCCTCCCTTTTATAAGAACTCTTGTGATTATATTGAATCTCCCCATCTCAACATGTGTAACCTAATCACAAAAATCCCTTTTGCCATATAAGTTACCCTATTGACAGGTTCTGGAGATTAGGACGTAGACATCTTTGTGGGGCCATTACTCTGCTTACTGGAGCACACGTCAATGATCTCCTTATGAAACTATCATGCAAAAACCCATGAGGATTCCATATACCTCTGGAGAATTTGAGGACTCTAATTTATTACAATTGGACATTCATATTATCGAGGACTGATTAAACATATTCATGCTTGACACCAACAGGTGCAAGCTGCCTTCCCTCCAGATACTCCATCACAGCCTCTTCCTAATCTCCGAGTAGGAAACTTAGTCTTATGGAAAAGACATCACAGGAAGGTTAACCTTGAACCCAGGTGGGAAGAACACCACACTGTCCCCTCAGCACTAACACCGCTGCTCCAGGACGTCCTGCCTTGGGCTCATATCTCTCTGCTAAAGAGAGATATAACCTGTGCTGAATGGAAATCTGCTCCCACTGAAGACCTCAGATGGAGGCTCTTTCGAGAACCCCAGAAGCAGGTGAGGCCACAAAGTAGACAGCTATTCCAAGAACCTTGGATCAAGTAGATGCCGTCATGAAGTAGTCAGCTTCCTCCTGGAATAAGAACCTCCAGGGTCTCCTTTTTTTTTTTTTTTTTTTTTTTTAAAAGATGACCGGTAAGGGGATCTTAACCCTTGACTTGGTGTTGTCAGCACCACACTCAGCCAGTGAGCGAACCGGCCATCCCTATATGGGATCCGAACCCGGGGCCTTGGTGTTATCAGCACCGCACTCTACCGAGTGAGCCACGGGCCGGCCCCAGGGTCTCCTTTTTAATGCCTACCCTGGTCTTCCTGTGCATGATGTTCATGGCGTTGCTTTTGCTTTTTCAGCTGCATTCTCATTTACTGATTTTTGATTAAACACCCCTGATATCACGATTCTCCCACTTTACGTTCTATCTCTTACCAAATTACAACTCTCTCTTCTCTATTCTACCTCCCAGACTGCAACATCCGTAAAGCCTCTGACTTACTTTTGCAGAAGCGTTCAGTCTTAAAACTTCAATTATGATTGTTGGTTTTGTTCCCTTTTCCCAAAACAAATCACTCCCTGCAAGGCCCCATCCCCTCCACTCACGTCGCCAAAGTCTTTGGATGGAGCACAGTCCTGCAAACCTCTCTCAAAGACCTCTCCCAACTCACCACTCAGTTTTCACAGGAACTTCTCCCTGTTCCTACCATCTGTAAATCATGATTTATGTGCTGCTCCTGCACCTTCACTAACAGCCCCGTCCTGGGGCTCAGTCTCTGTAATCGTAGTAGCCCTAATGGTGGGAACAATCTCATCATTGGGCTTTCTTAGTTCTTCCAGTTAGCAAAATATTACCAATCCTAAGCCAATTGATGCCGCTGACAATTTCTTTTGATATCAATGGCATTACTCCTATTGTGACTCATCTCATAATCCCAGTTTGGTTCCTGCATCTTCTCCTTGGTTTTCCACCATTAATCAACATTTGTTTACTTTCTTTTTTTTGTGGTTGGCCAATATGGCGATCCAAACCCATGACCTTGGGGTTATCAGGACCACACTCTCCCAGGTGAGCTAATTGGCCAGCCCCTCAACATTTGTTTTCTGACCATTCAAATAACTTAGACAATTACTCCCATAAGCCTTGGGTGGCTCCCCGTGATGCATACTTCATTGTGGAGATTTGGCATACTGGTATCTGCCTACCAGCTGGACTGGCTCTTGTTATCTTCCCAATGTCATTAGCTCTTATCAGATTTTTGATTTCCCATCATTCTATTGCAAAAGTTGCTGGTATCAAAATGGAGTCACTTATGTCAAACTCTAACAAAATGTAGTCGGGGAGGCCAGGAAGAAGCAGCCTTCACACACACATGCCTGTAATAGGACTTATCACGAGACATTCCTGCATGTAGACTGGTAACAGGACTCATTCTCCGACTCCGCATAGATGTAAGAGATCTGCCAAACCTTGCATATGCTACAATTACAGACAAAAGATCCAATATGACTGTGATCTTCCTTTTTCATTAGGATACAAAGAGGCATTGGAACAAGAAGCCAAATGCTTGGGAGTAAACTTTGAGGATCTAAGTATGGCCTCCAGCTATGTTTGGGCTACTTTTCTATCCAGGGCACTGCTATCTGGGCTACCCAAGAAATCTGCCATGACAATAGCATCTTTCATGCTTTACTCTTCTAAGAGATGACTAACATGGTTGACAGTCTCATCCAGGCCAGGAAACTTCAGGAGACACAGCAAGCAGTCCTTCATGATCGGCTGGCATTGGACACATGGCTTCCAGAGGAAGAACTTGTGTGTCATGTTTGTTCGTTTGTTTGTTTCTTATCATTTAACCCATTTGTCACTTATTTTATTATATTTTTGGTTATTTTCTTAGTGGTTGCCCTGGGGATTACAATTGACATCTTAATTTTTGACAATCTAGTTTAGATTATTACCAACTTAATTTCAGTAGTATACAAAAACATTACTACTATATAGCCTTTTCCCCTCCTCCCTCCTTTGTGCTTTTAGTGTCATACAAACTACATCTTCATACATTATAAGCCCATGCACATGTATTTATTTATTTTGTTTATATTGCTTATAGGATTTTATTTTTTTGTTATTCATTTATTTTCATTTTTTCTTTTTTTAATTGAATCATAACTGATTATACATATGTCTTGGATTCAATGTTGACATATGTTGATCAAATCAATATTACTAGTATGTATATTGTTACAAATTGTACTTATTCTTTATGCCCCTTGTCCAATCTCTCCCTATCCTCCTCTCCCTCCCACCTCCCACCACTAATAACCCTAGATTTCTTCTCTCTCTCTCTGAAAGAGTAATGGTTACTCTGTTGATTTGTTGCCTAGATGATCTGCCCAATTCTGAAAGGTGTGTTCAGGTCCCCCAATATTATCATAGAGCAGATGCTTCCTCTGTCACTCTGGAATGGGCTTTGTGGAGAGAGACATGCTATTCTTTTCTTTGGTCTCTGCTGGTGACTCCCCTTGTGTCAATGCACTGCAGTGGCTGGTGGACCATCTGCATGGTGGTTGTGATGTCCAGACACTTTCAAGGCAGCCATGGTTTCTGTGGTGGCTTTGGTGGGCCACCCACATGAAGGTGATGTTTTTGGTATGCTCTTTGGTGCTGGTGATGTGCCTGATTGTGGGTGAGGGATCTGGTCCCCAGCTCCAGACCTCAGGTCCCCTGGCAGCTTGAGGTGCTGGTGGTGTGCCTGGGCCAGAACTAATTTTTTGTGCTTAGCTTACTTCTAAATGGGAGAAGTTCCTGTGGGAACCAGTACTTGAGCTCTGCAGTTGAGCTAAATTGCTGCTTTGCTGTTGTTTCCATAGGAGAGATTTTTGTCTAGCTCAGGGCTTAATGGTTGACCTTATAGGTACTTCTGGCTCTCCAGAGACTGGGTGCACCTGGGTTGTGTAGAAACTCTGATCTGAACCTGAATCTTCTCATCAAACTGCACTCCATGCAATTCTGCATTCCTGATCAGTCTCCTTTGAGTGGTCCTGTGCTGATTGGGGAGTGGATCAGCTGTCCTTGCTGTGCCCATGGTTCTCCTGGTGGGCCCATCTCTCCCATCACCTGTGCTCCAAACACTTCCCATGGGATGGGCCCTGGGCCAGTCCCTTGAGATGACTCACTGGCCTCTGAATGGCTCCCCTTTTTCAGCTGTTCTGGCTCCTTGCTCCTATGTGGGTCCACAGGAACCCTATTAGTGGTCTTGCTGTCCTGGGGGACACCAAGCCTCTCTTCTCCCCTGCTGCCTCCAAGCAACTCCATCCAAAGGACACAGCTGCAACTTTTGTGGGCTCCTGCTCCATGCACTCAGCAGCTCCAGCCTTAAAGTGGCCACCACTCAAAATGCTCTGAGCAGTTATTTATTTCCCTCATCATGGCTTCTCCCCCTCATGAACTCCGTAGGTCTCTCCTCCTCTTCCCCTGAGTGCCAGTGGCCCCAGCTTGGCTGTTCTTACATTTTTATAGTTGTAAATTGGTTGATTGGTGTGAGAGAGTGATACTGGGGACTGTCTATTCTGCCATCTTGACTGGAACTATCTTGTGTGTCATGTTTGGAAGCAACTGTTGCATGTTCATTTCCAGGAACTCTTTCAAAATTATCATCATCAACACCAATGGTCATCAAGAACAACAGGAGGTCTAAAAGGAAATCTTCAAAATTGTTATGGCTCTGCTGATTCCATCAATCAAGCATGTTTCTTCACCTGCTTCTTGGAATCATCTCGCCTGGCTGCCCTCAAATATTGGTTTTTGTTCCCTTATTCTCTTTTACTTACATTCCTAGGAATATCCATCTTTAAATGCCTGGTGACCAGAGCCCTAAATTAGCTCCAGATTCAATAATCTACTCAGCAAATGATTTAAGTGGTCTTGTACAAGCATCAGGGATGAAAAACCAATCTTGATTTCACAACAGACACTGCTACTTAGAAAATCTTGCTTGGAAGAGCATGGTGCTGATACCAAGGTCAGAGGTTCGGATCCCCATACCAGCCAGCCACACACACATGCAAACACACACAAATCTTGTTGTGAGCTCTCCAGATTCCTATCATCAATCTTTGACTGTCTCCTTATTTTTGGAAAATTAAGGCAGTATAGGTCTGTGTTGAACAAGAGGAGGACTGAATAAAGTTTGTCTCTCCTAAAGTTCAACTAATTTTTCTTGTTGTGACTCACTAGATTATTTTTTATTTTTGTCAAACCTTTCTGTGGCTCTTTATACTTGGAAGACACTGCTCCAAGTACCAGACAAATATCTCAATCCTCAGAACAGCTCTGTGAGGTAGATAGCATTATGACCCCATTATGCAGATGAAGAAACTGAGTCACGGAGCGGATAAGTAAGTTTCCCAAGGTCACATAGCTGAAAAACGGCAGAGGTGTGACTCACCCCCAGGCCTTCTGGATCTGGAGACTGCTCTCAACCACTATCTCTGTCTTTCCGTCTCACCACCAGAAGGTCACTTAGTGCACAGGGGAGTCACAAACGAGGGAAGTTCTTGCATGATTTTCCGGGCCCTGGCTTTTAGGGAGTCAAGGTCTGTCTGAGAAACGGGTATGAATATTGAGCTAAATCTTGAAGGTGGGAGGGAGGCACACTGGGCGTAGTGACACTGGCTGACCGCCTGAGGGGCCGCCAATTCCTCAGGCATAGCCGGGGAGGAAGGAGGAAGCCTTGGAAACTGTCAAGCTCAGATTCTTAGGACCATAGAACGTCGAGAACAGAGCATCTTACAAGGCTGAGAAGAAAGCCTCTTAGAACGTAGAACAAAGGCCTCTGGAATCGTAGAATGGTGAGCAACATAGCCTCACAGCACCTGTGAAACAAAAGACGCTTAGATTCTGTTCTGAGCAAATCATAGAATGTTCCACCGAGGGCCTTATAATTCAGAATTTGGGATAAAACCGATATTAGACTCTTAGAAGCAAGATCGGCTACAGAATTTGCTTGGCCCAGTGCAAAATGGAAATGCGAGGCCCCTTGCTCAAAAAATAAGAATTTCAAGACAGCATAGCAGAACATTAAACCAAGTGCTGGGGCTCTTCTAAGAGGGCCCCATGCCCTTGAAGCCGGCCCTGCTTGGAAGCATAATTTTATCAGAGGATGTCATCCTCATTTTACAGCTGAGTGGGAAGCCTTCCTGGAAGAGAAGGCGAAAAATCAGGGCTCGACCCTCTAACCCTTTCCTCCACCTGCGCAGCCTAAGCTGAAGGTTAGGAAGGGGGTTAGGAGCAGCTGCCAAACTGTCACGTGGACCCATTCTATATTTATATATCACCCTTCCCCTCCAGCCAGACAGCCCAATGGTAGGAAGAGCTCTCCCGCAAGAGGGAGGAACCAGCTGCCTCACTGGGGAGGCACGGGCCAATGGCATCGCAGCAAGGGCGGACTTGTTTCATTGTGACGCGTTGGGGGGCGTGGCCAGGGCTCAAAGGCAGGCGCGCGGCTGGGCGTGGCGAGGCCGCCCTTAAGCAGAGTGAGTGGGCAGCTTGCGAGCATGCGTCGTGTTGGGCGGTGCGGGTGCACGACCGAGCATCTTCGTAAGGAAGGGTACCAACCAATAGGCGGCGGTTGCTCTGTCTCCGGGGGCGTGGCCATGCAGATAAGGCGCGGGTGGGAGGCCCAATGGGCGGGCGTCTATGCAGATGAGACGGTGACAGCCCGGCCAGCGGGCGGGCGGGCAGGCTGGCTGCTGGGGCGGGGAGGTGGGACCGGGAGAGGGGTGGCCGCGGAGCCCGGCTGAGCTGGGGTGGGGGGCCGCAGCCATGATCCGGGCCTTCTCGTTCCCGGTGAGCCCCGAGAGGGGCCGGCTGCGGGGCTGGCTGGAGGGCAGCCTGGCTGGGCTCTGCGAGTTGCACTGGCTCCGGGAGAGACAGGAGTACCGCGTGCAGCAGGCGCTGCGGCTGGCCCAGCCCGGAATGGGGGGCGTTGAGGCCGAGGACGAGGAGGACGCCGAAGAGGACGAAGATGCGGCGGCGGCGCGCCGGGCCGCAGCGGCCCTGGAGGAGCAGTTGGTGAGGGGCCGCCTGTCCGTCTGTCCCTCCATCCCTATCTGTCTGTCCGTCTGGGTTGGACGCTCAGACACCCGTCGGAGGGAGGAAGAAGAGAGGGGGAAAAGACAGGGGATGGGGCTGGAGACCCTGGAGTCCGGGCAGCGGGCGGGACCTAGCCTCCCCGCCCCCAAATTGGGGGAGTGGGGACTGCATCGCCTCCTCTGGGGCCTCGTGAGATGCATAGGCCCCATCCTCTCTACCCCTTCCCCAAAGAAAATCCTTCTGGGCGCCAAATATGTGTCAAGCCCAGGTCCGAGTACTTTGCATGCATTGTCTTCTTGCAGCTTGGGAGAAAGGGGGTGATAGTCTCCGTTTTATAGAGAAAGAAACTGAGGCTTAGAGCAAGAGACTCACCCAAGGTCACACAGCCAGGATCCAAGCATGCCCCCTCTGGGCCCCCCTACCAGGGCTCCATCTTCCCCAAGTCCTGGTGTGCTTGGAGATCTCCGGAGGGGGCGAGGTGGGGGAAGGGGTTCTTTGGGCCTCCTGAGGGAGGGATCACTGCTCACTGAGAGGAAGCTCAGTTTCTGAGGATCCTACCAAGATCTTGACTCTGGTGACACTTCTTTCCTACCTGGTCCCAGCCCTCCTTAAGCCAAGAGGAAGTAGCAGCACCGGGGTCTGACTTCTAGACTCTCTGGGTGCTCTAATGGTGGAAGATGAGCAGAATAACTTAAAAAGGCACCATCTCTCTCTCCCTCTTCATGTCATTCTTTGAGTCTCCCAACCTCCTCCTGGGTGTCCCTCACTCTCTCCCGCCCGCCACATCTCTGTGACTTTCTGTGTCTGCTTCTCTTTCTTCAGCTGTCTTTCTGTCTCTGTCTCTGTGTTCCTCTGCATCGATCTCCCTGGTCTTTCCTTCTTACATTTCTGCACCTCTCTCTCTTCCTGCCCCGCGTCTCAGTCTCAGTCTCTCTCTTCCCCTCCCCCCAGCCCGCAGACCTTAGCTCCACTTGCAGATCCCATCCCCAAGCCTGTGTGTGGTCAGAGCTTCCCGTTTGGGGAAACCTGAGCCGAGGCTGCGGGGGAGGGGGCTCTCCTCGTTGCTGACCTCGACTGCCCCCTCCCCAGATGGGGAGTGGGGAGGAGAACCGAAGCCAGACTGCGGGGCTGCACGCCCAGCCCCTCCCCCTCTCAGGAGTGGGACCCTGCACATTCTTCTCTGGAAACAGAAACAGCTGTGGGAGGCCCCACCCCCTCCCAAAGTTAAAGACGGAGTGTGGGGGCCTTCACCAGCTCCCCCCACCCCAAGCAGGCTGGGCTTGGGAAGGCACCTCCCAACCCGACAAGGAGAGAGAGCGAGGCGTGAAGATGGGTTAGCCGTGTCCTTCCCCGCTCTGCCCCTCGGACTCCCCGTCTCCTTGGCCCTCACCTTCCTCATCTCTGCCCTTCAGTGTCCCTCTTCTCTGACCCTCTGTCTCCCCCTCTTCCCAGCCTTCTGTCCTCCTGGCCGGCATAGGATGGTAGTGGAGAGCCTCTTCCTCCCCTCCACACCAGTCTCCAGGCAAAGCTTGTCCCAGCGTCAGGGAGGAGGCGGTGGCAGGCGGGGGGAGGGAGACAGCAGCACTGAAGGAGGAGCAGAGAAGCGCTAAATATAAACAGCTTTAGTGTCGGGGGTTCCTGGGTCCTCTGAAGAGGGGGTGGGGGCCTCCTCTGATCCCTGAGCCTCTGTCTCATGAGGCTTACCCCCCATCCCCACCCCCACCCAGGAATACATTCCCTTTGAAGCAAGAAAGATAGAATCCAGACTTGATTACTTTCTAATAATGGTGGGGGTGCCAGGTAAAGACTATTGCAGAGAAGAGTGGCAAGAATCCTTGGTGGAGGCGGGGGTTCTCTAGGTCCTCTTTGCTCCCAAGAAGGAAAAAGATCCCTTTCAGCAAGACAGACTTAAGTTAGACTTGCAGAAGGACTTTCTAACAAAGATATAAGGGCATTAGACATTGTCTAGGGGCATATGAGGAGATTAAAAAAGATCTGGGGAAGTTTGGGCAAAGAGGTCTCCATGGGTTCTAACCACATTCTTGTTAAGCCTCCCTGAGCTGGATGGCCCGACTGTAGAGGGGCTTGCAATAAAAGGATAAGGGGCATTGTGGGGAGACAGGGAGCCAGATTCAGGCCAAAGATCTTCTGGTCTTTTAAAGATTCATCCTTTTGCAGCTGGAAGAAATGAGGTCAGACTTGCAAATAGGGGTTGTAGACTGGGGGGGAGGGGGGTATTTGAGAGGGTCTGGGCACAGGGGAGGAGGAGGCATCTCTTGTCTGTCCCCCTAAGCTCTTCCCTGTAGTGGAAGAACTGAAATTAGACCTGCAGAACTTACAAAAAAATTCCATCGTTTTACATTTATTTTTAATTATACAAGTAAAACATTTCTATTTTCCTTGTAAGAAATCCATCGCTCTCATGTACATAATAATACAAGCTAGCATTTATGAAGTGCTTAAAAGAAACTGCTGTTTTAACTCATTTATTTAAAAAAAAATTTTTTTTTAAAGATGACCCGTAAGGGGATCTTAACCCTTGACTTGGTGTTGTCAGCACCACGCTCTCCTAAGTGAGCTAACTGGCCATCCCTATATAGGGATCTGAACCCTTGGCCTTGGTGTTATCAGCACCACACTCTCCCAAGTGAGCCAAGGGCCGGCCCTTTTTTTAACTCATTTAATCCTCACAACAATCCCACAAGAGCTGGAGCCCTATGATGCCCATGTTACAGAAGAAAAAACAGACCCAGAGATGTGAAGTCGCCCACCCAAGGTCACACAGCTGGGAGGTGGCAGAGCTGAATTTGAACCCTGGCAATTTGGTGCCAAGTCTATGCCTCCTTAAACACATCATTCTACCATGCAGTCTCTCCATCTTTCCCTTGACCACCTAAATCCAGTCTCCCCTGACATCACCACTATTGTCACCTTGGTGTGAGTCCTTCCAGACCCCTTCCAATATATCTACTCACAGAAACAGTTTATATACCAAGAAATGTAGAGTTTTCAAAAAAGCTTTGCTTTTTACAAATTCCAGTTTCTTGGGTGAGGTCCCAGAGACTAGGCCAATAGTTCTCAAACTGTGGCCCTTTGACCAGAAGCGCCACATCACACGGAACTTGTCAGAAATGCAAATTCTTCGACCTGACTCCAGACTGGAATCAGACTCTCTGGAAGTGGGACTAAATAATGTGGGTTTTAATAAGCCCTCCCAGTAATTCTGACTCACGTTCATGCTATACAATCTGTACTTTTCTCTTTCTGCTCGTTGCTATATCTTGGTGATGTTTCCACAGAGAAATTTCAGGCTGGCCTTAGCTCAGTTGACTAGAGCACATCCTTATGACACTAAAGTTCGTGGGTGGAGATCCCCACACCAGCCAGTGCCAAAAAAAAAAAAAAAAAAAAAAGAGAGAAACTTACTTGATTCCATTTTAACAGCTGTATAAGTATTCCACTGTAGACATTCATTCCTTTATCAAACATTTCTTCAGCACCTACTTTGTGCCAGGCACTATTCAGGCACCTGTGTGGGAAGTGCAACCTTTAACAAAACAGACACAAGTCTCTGCCCTCCTAGGGCTGACATTCTAGTGAGAGAGACAATAAAGAAATGACACTTGGATATACAATTCTAATTCAAGAGGTCCTTACTGCTATAAAGCATAGCAATGGGGTGAAGAATGACAGGGAAGTTATTTTGGAAAAGTGTCAGATAAGTGATCATGTAACCAAAGACCTGACTGCAGCAAGTGCGTGAGCCGGTAGGAAATGTGGGGAAAACATTCTCCTGAGGTGGGAGCATGCATGGCATGTTCGAGAAACAGCAAGGAGGCCAGCATGGTTAGAGTGGAGTGAGCAAGCCCGTGGTTTGTTGGGGGGCATGACATAGAGTCTGTGTATGGTCTGTGATTTTTTTGGCCACTCCCTGATGCTGCACTATGCAGCTGCTTTTTTGAGTTCTGCTCAAAGATGACTCCACCATGAGCATCTCTACGTACCCAGGGCAGGAGCCCAAACTGGAATGATTTTTTGACCTTCCTTGCATAAACAGGCCCAGATGGGGGCTTCTGTTCTGGGGGAAAGGGAGAGGACGGCCCAGAAGAGCAGTCGAACGCGTCAGAAGCTGGGGCGGTGGGGAGGGAGGAGTTTGAGGCTGGGAGAGCCGGCCAGCTTTCCTTTCTGCCCTAAATAGGCAGGGCTGGGTGCCTGCCCTCCCACCCCTCCTCCCTCCTTCCTTCCCTCCTGCCGTCCAGACAAGCTGCTTTTGTCTGAGGGTCAACCGTCAGACTGAGGCTGCCACTACCTCCGGCCTCACTCAGACCCCTGGGAGACTTTTCCTGGCTCTGGCCCTCAGTTTTCCAAAGCGAGGTTAAGTCCTAGTGTCTTGGAGACCCCATCTGTGTTGTTTCAACCCCTACCCCTATCCCCTGTCATGGTCATTTCCCTAAAGGGGTTCTCACCTTCATTTATTCATTTATTCTTTTTTTTTTTTTTAAATCCGATATAAAGATGACCGGTAAGGGGATCTTAACCCTCGGCGTGGTGTTGTCAGCACCACGCTCAGCCAGTGAGCGAACCGGCCATCCCTATATGGGATCCGAACCCGTGGCCTTGGTGTTATCAGCACCGCACTCTCCTGAGTGAGCCACGGGCTGGCCCTACTCATTTATTCTTATCGTTCTGATAAGAAATGGTCTTTTCCTACATCAAGAAGGATCCAGGGTAGACTCACAGAAATTTCTCATGGGGATGAGGAGCGGTGGACAGACCCTGGGGGCTTTTGATGGGAATGGAGCAAGGGCAGGAGGAAGTGGTGGTCCCTGGGGTAAAGGATCCTTGCTGCAGTATCTGTAAGGCTAGTCTCATAGAGAACTTTCCAGGAGGCATGGGGGGATCAAAGAGGTATATGGGTCATGGTCAGCCTATTTTATCCATATGAGGGAAAAAGTCAGTGTGCAGTGGGAAGGGCTTAAAGAAGGCTTGTAAAAGGACTTTCTATTGGTGATAAGGGGCAATGGGGGAAGATGGGAGCATCTGAGAAAGGAGGGTCAAAGACTGGGAGAAGGCAGACCCATGGCTGAGGGATCTGCTGGGTCCTGGACACCACCTTTTAGCTGTGGACTGTCCTTACAGCAAGAAGACCTGAAGTTAGATTCAAAGAGGGACTTTTTTTTAACAGGGAGTAAAAGGCCATGAGACAGATGGGGGGGGGGGGACAGCTGATAGGGAGGGGCAAGAAATGGGCTTTTTCTTTTTTTCTTTTTTTTCTTTTTTAAATTTTTTTTAAAAAGATGACCAGTAAGGGGATCTTAACCCTTGACTTGGTGTTGTCAGCACCACGCTCACCCAGTGAGCAAACCGGCCATCCCTATATGGGATCCGAACCCGCGGCCTCGGCGCTCCCAGCGCCACACTCTCCCGAGTGAGCCACGGGCTCAGCCCTTTTTCTTTTTTTTAAAGATGACCGGTAAGGGGATCTTAACCCTTGACTTGGTGTTGTCAGCACCACGCTCACCCATGTGAGCGAACCGGCCATTCCTATATGATATCCGAACCCGTGGCTTTGGTGTTATCAGCATCACACTCTCCCAAGTGAGCCACGGGCCAGCCCGGAATGGGCTTTCTGAGGCCTCTTCCCACCTAAGAGGAAATGAGATGGGGCTGCAGAATGAAGGATGGAAGTTAGACAGCCAGAGGGCTTTTCTAATGGGGATGAAGGGACAAAGATCTAGAGGGGGTCCTGGGTCTCAGGTATGGCTTTATCCTTTTGAAGTCAGAGCCTCATTGTCAAACTGAAACTGCCCATGAGCTCATGGAATAGGGGACCAGTCAGCAGAGGACTGGGGCATTTCTGATCATCCTGCCCTCCCCATGCCCTCAGGAGGCCCTGCCTGGGCTCATCTGGGACCTGGGCCAGCAGCTGGGAGACCTGAGCCTGGAGTCTGGGGGCCTGGAACAGGAGAGTGGGCGTAGCTCAGGTGAGTATGGATGGGGGTAGGGTCTGTCTGGGACACCCCACTCTTTCCCACTGTCTCCTACCTCTCCCTGCCCCCTCTCCTACTTTCCCCACTCCTGATTTTCCCACCAAACCCCGATTGTCTTTCTGTTGCTCCCTGGAATCCAGGCTTCTATGAAGACCCCAGCTCCACAGGAGGTCCAGACTCACCGCCCTCGACCTTCTGTGGAGACAGTGGCTTCTCCGGATCTGGCTCCTATGGACGCCTGGGTCCCTCTGAACCCCGGGGTATCTATGCCAGCGAGAGGCCCAAGTCCCTAGGTAAGGTGGACGGGGTTGGGACCCTGAGGCCAACAGGGAAAGGACAGTAAGAAGATAGTTTTGAGCATCAACTTCTGAGTTGGGCCTGAATTCCAATTCTGGCTGTGAATTCCCTTTTCCTGTGATTTTGAGCATGTCTCTTCTTTCTGGGCCTCCTTTTCTCCCTCAGTTAAAATGAGATAATAACAGTGCCTGCCTCATAGGGATGTTTTGAGTATTCAGTGAACTCTGCACTAGGGCATTGGACTCCCCCATAGTAGTCACTTGGTAAACAGGAATGCTGTTACTCATTTATACAAGTTTTTGAGCCCCTATTATGTGCTATCCTAGCACTATCCTAGGCGTGAGGGATATAGCAATGAACAAAATAGACAAATTCCTGTCCTCGTGGAACTGACATTCTAGTTGGAGAAATACGTAATATAAAAGATAAAGGAGTAAAATATATAGGGTACTAGATATTAACATGTGCTACGACAAGAAATAAACCAAGGAAAGGGACTAGGGAGTGTCCCTTTGAGTTTGGGGAGGGAATTACAGTTTTAGAAAACGTGACCATGGAGGGCCTCACTGAGACTGTGACATTTGAGTGGCACACCCTGATGTAACTAAGGGACTGGGCCAAGCAGATATCTTGGGGGAATAGCTGTCCAGGAAGCAGTAATGGCAAGTACAAAGGCCCTGAGGCAGGAGTGTGACTGGCGCGTGCAGCCAGGAGGTCAGTGTGGCTGGAGACCTATATAGGGGAGAAGGATAAGAAGAGATGGAGGTTAGAGAGGCAGAGGCAGGACAAATCATGCAGGGTCTTGGAGGCCCCTGTGAAGATTTTGTTATGAACCTCGCATGAAGGGTGAAAGCAGGGGTTGGATGTGGTGACAGTGGAACGGAGCGAGGCAACCTGCCCCTCCCAGGCTGGATGAGATAGGACTTTGAGACCTGCTCTACTCTCTTCCTTTTCTTGCCTCCCTCCCCTAGGAGATGCCAGTCCTAGTGCTCCGGAGGCTGTGGGCGCTCGGGCAGCGGTGCCGCGGTCCTTCTCGGCGCCCTACCCGACGGCGGCGGGGTCTGCGGGCCCGGAGGCCTGCTCCTCGGCGGAGCGGCGGGCCCGAGCGGGGCCCTTCCTGACCCCCAGCCCTCTGCACGCCGTGGCACTGCGCAGCCCGCGGCCCTGCGGCCGCCCTCCTGCCGATTCGCCCGACGCGGCGGGCGCAGGGCGGCCCCTGGACGGCTACATTTCGGCGCTCCTGCGCAGGCGCCGCCGCCGGGGGGCGGGCCAGCCCCGAACCAGTCCCGGGGGCGCGGACGGGGGCCCGCGGCGCCAGAACAGCGTGCGCCAGCGGCCGCCGGACGCGTCCCCGCCCCCCGGAGGCGCGCGGCCCGCGACCGAGCCCTCGGTGGAGCGCGCCGGGGGCCGTCCCACCAGCCCCGCCGCCTTGAGTCGCGCCTGGGCCTCCCCGTGGGAGTCAGAGGCGGCTCCCGAGCCGGCCGCGCAGCCCGTTGCCCCCTCGCCCCCCGACAGCCCTGCCGAGGGCCGCCTGGTGAAGGCTCAGTACATCCCAGGCGCGCAGGCCGCCACCCGCGGCCTCCCTGGTCGCGCGGCGCGCCGCAAAGCGCCGCCACTGACCCGTGGCCGCAGCGTGGAGCAGTCACCACCGCGGGAGCGTCCCCGGGCCACGGGCCGCCGTGGACGCATGACGGAGGCCTCGGGCCGCCGGGGTTCTCCCAGGGCTCGCAAGGCTGCGCGCTCCCAGTCTGAGACCAGCCTGCTGGGCCGCGCCGCCGCGGTTCCTCCCGGCGCCCCCAAGTACCCTACAGCGGAACGGGAAGAGCCTCGGCCGCCGCGGCCCCGCCGCGGTCCAGCGCCCACGCTCGCGGCTCAGGCCGCAGGGTCCTGCCGCCGCTGGCGCTCCACGGCCGAGATCGACGCTGCCGATGGGCGCCGCGGCCGGCCCCGCGGCCCCGCGGCCCGCGGTCCAGGGCCTGGCCCGTCCCCGTCAGCTCCTCAGCGTCGTCTGCTCTACGGCTGCGCGGGCAGCGACTCGGAGTGCTCGGCTGGGCGCCTGGGGCCTCTCGGACGCCGGGGGCCTGCAGGCGGCGTTGGCGGCGGCTACGGGGAGAGCGAATCGAGCGCCAGCGAGGGCGAGTCGCCTGCCTTCAGCTCTGCGTCCAGCGACTCAGACGGCAGCGGTGGCCTCGTGTGGCCTCAGCAGCTAGTGGCGGCCACCGCGGCCTCCGGGCCAGGGGGTGGTGCAGGTGGAGGGGCGCCCGCGGGCCCCGCCAAAGTCTTTGTGAAGATCAAGGCATCCCACGCGCTGAAAAAAAAGATACTGCGTTTCCGCTCGGGTTCTCTCAAGGTCATGACTACCGTGTGAGTTTGGAGATTTGCGTGGCTCCCCTCCATGGCCTCTGCCCTCCGCACTGCCAATCACTGACCCTTCCACACCTACCTTCCAAAGACCGCCGTTTTCTCTACTTCCAAAGACCCTCCTCACTTCCTCCGTCCGTAGTAGTCTTGGTGAAGAGACTCTCCCTCCATCACAGAGAGGGATGGGGAAGGAACACTGAACTAGCCCAGCTTCTGGCTCTGAAGCCCGTGGGCAAGGAAGTTCCCCTCTCTGGGCCTCACTTTCCTCATCTGTACAATGGGTGTCCATGTATGCAAAAGAGGCCATTCAGTTTGAATTTCCCCATTTCAGTTTAGAAGCTTAGTCTGTTTGTTCCCCTCCACTTCTCTCACTGAGCCCTCCCATTCCTACTTTCCATGCCCAGATATGGCCCCCCTCATTCACAAAGTGCCCCCTCCACGTCCCTGGATCCTTAGGATCTCCCCTTGGCACTCTGGTCAGAGACCCTGTGTCTGACTCAGGTGGTGCCTGCAGAGTGCCCTAGAAAGGGGAGGAGCACTGATTTGGGGGTTTTGAGGGTCAAGTAGGAGTTGGCAACACCTAGACAGAAGGGCTCTTTCACCTCCAACCCTGGACAATTACGGAGGATTGGAAGGTAGAAGAAGGGAAGGAAGATGGTTTCTATCGTGTGACACCCCCCCCCCCCGTGAGAGGGAGTGGGGGAAGCCAGATGATGACCCTCAGCTGTTCCAATCCAATATATATTTTTCTTTTAAAAAATTACTGTATTTATTATGACGATGGTGACTCCCCGGTGCACAGGGGGGCCAGATTCTGTGTTTCTCTAACCTCTTTGTAAATAAATGCACAATGTTACATATGTGTGGACTGTCTCTCGTTCTATGGCAAAATGAGAGAAATGCTCCTTTTCCTTTGGACTAACATTTATTGAGCACCTTCTGTTTGATTTGGATGTAGCAGTGTCCAGAACCAGAAGGCAGGTCCCAGAGTCGGTCTCAACATCATCTTCCTACCATGGGCTATTTTACTTCAATGCGTCTGACCTTTGATTGAGTTATGTTTGTTCATAAATACAGTTTCATAAAAATGGGAATAGTATAGAAAAGGACAGCCCCCAAATCCTTTCTCTCGAAAGTCATCATAATCAGCAGTTTTCCATGTCTCCTTCCATCTTATTCTTTATGTGTTTGCATACACATATGAATTTAAATAAATATATAAATACATAGTTATTTATATAAATTGGACTAACACGGTCATGCTGCATAATGACATTTCAGTCAATGGTGGACTGCATATATAACGGTGGTTGGAGCAATAGGCTATACCATATATCCTAGGTGTGTAGTAAGTTATACCATCTAGGTTTCTGTAAGTAGACTGACGTTTGCACAAGGCTGAAATCGCCTAACACATTTCTTTCTTTCTTTCTTTTTTAAAAAAAGATGACCGGTAAGGGGATCTTAACCCTTGACTTGGTGTTGTCAGCACCATGCTCTCCCAAGTGAGCTGACCGACCATCCCTGTAAAGGGATCCAAACTCGTGGCCTTGGTGCTGTCAGCACCACACCCTCCCAAGTGAGCCATGGGCCGGCCCTTGCCTAACGCATTTCTGAGAACGTCTGCATGTTGAATGATACACAACTGTATATGTATGCAGTTTTTATCACTTCTTTTAAAAAATCATCTATATCCATAAAAGAAAGGAAAACAAACGAAAAATCATCTATGTCTGGAGATTTTTTAATAGGGAGTATTAAATTAAGGATTGAATTTCTTTGATAGTTATAGTACTATTTAGCTTTTCTATTTTCTCCTGTGTCAGTTTTGCTAAGTTGTATTTGTCTAGGAATTTGTCCATTTCATCTCAATTTAAATAATATATTTTTATATCACTATATTATTCTTAATAGCTGCATATAAGATTCCATTGTGGGGATTCTCATAATCTAAACCTATTGTTAGCTCTCCAATTCTTTTACTATTAAGAACCTTGATACAGTAATGTCCTTGTATTTGCCTCTTTGTGCATATACATATGTATTTCTGTAGAGTCCATTCCTAGAAGTAGAATTTCTTGGTCATTATAGCATGCTCATTTAAAAACTTTTAATGGACACTGCCATACTTCCATTAACACACCCCTTACTAACATTTCTAACAGCAATTTTTGAGATGCCTGTTTTCTACCCCGTCACCAAACAACAGATGCTATTGATCGTTTTCATTTTGCCAATTTTATGGGGGAAAATCTGTGTTCTGTATTAATTAGTATGTCTCCCTCCTTATTTCCTTGATGTGACACATAAGTTTCTATGCTTATTGGCACTTGTATTTCCTGTTATGTGAACTACCTGCTCACACCCTTTGCCCATTTTTCTTTTGGGTAAGCCAAAGAATTGTACCCATTTCATGGATGGGTAAATGGAGGCTTAGTGAGGGGCCATTCCTATCTCATGTCACACAGCAAGGGGGAGCCAGGGCTAGGACCCAACCCCCACCTGACTCCACAGTCAGAAGAATGGGTATTTGTTGCTGCTTTGATCTTTGTGTCTACATGGGTGAGTCAACTTCTCTTGTCCCTCTGAGCTCTGAAAGAGTAGAGACCAGGCCTGCTGTGTTCACCTGTATATCCAGCACTCAGCCAGGCCTTGGGGGTACAGCAGGAAACAAAACAGAAAGTCTCTGCCCTATGGAGCTTCCATTCTTATGGTGAGGGGAATAAACATATTTCATTTAGAGTAACAATAAAGAAAAGTTATTTTATTTATTTATTTATTTTTAAAAAAGACCAGTAAGGGGACCTTGATCCTTGACTTGGTGTTGTCAGCACCACGCTCTCCCAAGCGAGCCAACCGGCCATCCCTATATAGGATCCGAACCCGCGGCCTTAGTGTTATCAGCACCACACTCTCCTGAGTGAGCCACGGGCTTGCCCAAGAAAAGTTATTTTTAAAAGTTTGTCAGGAAAAGCCATTGCTTGTCAGGCCTTTGGGAATGTTTGCTCCACCTTCATTCCATAAAACAGGCAACTGAGGTCAGAAAGGGGAAGGGACTTGTCTAGGGCCACACAGGCCACTTAGTGGTCAAATGGTGGAAGTAAATATGGATGACCTTCCTTTGTAAGATTTTAGTGCTGACTCACAAAAAATAACAGCAAACACTTATTGAGCACTTATTACATGCCAGACTCTATTCTCACTTCTTTACATATATTGACTCATTTAATCCTCACAACCTTCTGTGGGTAGATATTATTATTATGCCCATTTTATAGATGGAAATATGGAGGCACAGAGAGGTTAAGTAACTTATCTGAAGCTCATAAGTGACAAACCAGGATTTAAATTCAGGCAGCCTATGTCCAGAGCCCATGCTCCTAACCATGACCCTCCATAACCTGTTTGCAATATGTATGATCTCTGAAAGGATCCACAAGGAACTGGTCACAGGGAGAGAAACGGGGTGGGGTGGGGTGGTGGTGGTGGTGTTGACATAATAAATAAATGCTATAATTTGTTAAAGATTATAAGGACTATGAGGAAAAACTAGGCAGAGATTTGAGGGAATTGGGTGGGATGGGGAAGCAGGGGAGCTTGTAACTTTAAGTGGAGTGATCAGGAATGGTCTAATTGAGGAGAGTTTAGGGAGTGCCGCTTGTGGATATCTTGGGAAAGAACAGTTCGGGCAGAGGGAACAGCCCGTGCTAAGGCACTGAGGCAAAACTATGCCTGGCATGTTGGCAAAACAGCAAGGAGGTCAGTGTGGCTGGAGCAGGGGCAGTGGGGTGGAGAGTGGGAGGAGATGAGATCAGATCGGTGGTAGAGACCACCACATCGTGTGGGCCCTCGTGCACTCTGGTGAGGATTTTGGTTTTTACTCCAAGTGAGGTGGGAGCCATGGGAAAATTCTCAGCCAAAGAGGAATTTAGTTTGTTTTCTGGAGGGACGGGGGATAGTTAATAGCTCTGTTGAGGTATAATTCACATACCATAAAAGTCACTCATATAAAGTATATAATTAATGGCTTTTAGTATACTCACAAAGTTGTGCAAATATTACCAAAATCAATTTTAAAACATTTCCATGACTCCCAAAAGAAACCCTGCACCCTTTAGCTGGCATTCCCCAATCTCCTCAGCCCCCAACAACCACTAATCTACTTTTGCCTTCTACAGATTTGCCAACTCTGGACCAATTTCATATTTATTTTTTTGGCAGTTGGCCAGTACAGAGATCCGAACCCTTGGCCTTTGGTATTACAACACCGTGCTCTAACCAACTGGGCTAACCGGCCAGCCATTTCATATAAACGGAATCACACAACACATGGCCTTTTGTGACTGGCTTCTTTCACTCAGCATACTGTTTTTCAAGGTTTATCCATGTTGTAGCCTGTACCAGTACATTTATTTTTATTCCCAAATGAGATTCCATTGTCTGGACACACCACATTTAGTTTGTCCATTCATTAGTTAATGGACACGTGGATCGTTCCCCCTTTGGGGCTATTATGAATAATACTGCTGTGAGCATTCACGTACAAGTTTTTGTGTGGAAATATGTTTTCATCTTTCTTGGGTATATTCCTAGGAGTGACATTGCTGGGTCATATGGTAACTGTGTTTAACCTTTAGAGGAACCGCCAGACTCTTTTCTAAAGCGACTGGACCATCTTACATTCCTACCAGGGTGTGAGGGTTCAGATTTCTCCACGTATTTGCTACTAGTTGCTATTTATGGAGACTTAGTTTTAAGCAGGGTCCCTCTGGCTGCTCTGTGGCGTACAGGCTGAGAGGGACAGAGGGAGAAGCCGGGAGCCCAATGAGGAGGTCACTGGCATAGTCCAAGCTGGAAGGCATGGTGGCTGGACCTGCAGAGGAGGTGAGAAGTGATTGGATTCTGGAGATACTTTAAAGATGGAACCAATGAGATTTGTTGCTAGATAATTGTGGAGTGTGCGAGAAGGAAGGGAGTCAAGATGACCCCACAGACTCACCATCAATAGAGATGGTTAAGCCTGAGGTAGGAGCAAGTCTGGCGGATGGAATCAGGAGCTCAAATTCGGATGCGCTGCGTTTGAGATACCCACTAGAAATCCAGATGGAGGGGTTCGGTAGGCGCCTGGGCATTTGATCCTAGAATTCATTATTGCCGTTCCTTGATCATTTCTTGAATAATTAAAGTCAGACCTGCATCCGAATCCAGGGTCCGTTTCCTCTTCCAAAAAATGGGGACAATAATACCATGGAGCATTAGGTTGCCATGAGGCTGGGGCGATTCCTGCGCAAGCACAGGACAAGAACTAAGATTACCCGCAGGGTGGAAAGACGGCTGAGGTCTGCAGCTCGGGAGAGACACGGAGGCTACGCTCGCTGCAGGCAGTGTTCGTCTGTCTGCCTCCCCCAACCCCCAGCCTCCGGCCGTGGTCGAAAAGAGAAAGGGAAGATTGGGTCGTCACCTCGTCCTCCCTGGCTCCAAGCTGGGTTTCCTCCTTGGGGGCTGCCCAAGCCAGAACTGCTGATGGAAACCAGCTGCGGGCGACGCCGAAGCTCGGCGCACGCCCAGGCCCCTCCTCGGCGCCGGCAGACCCCTCTGGGGGTTGGATAGGGGGAGCGCCTTGGCTCCCCTCCCCCTTTCCGCAGCCCGGCCCGGGACCCTGGCACGTCCGGCGCGCCTGATGCTTTCCAGATGTGGGCCCGGCCCCCCTCCCCCAGCTGGCCCCGTTGCAAGCCAGGGTCAGAGCCTCCCCTATCAAGTCACTTCCAGGGACCCGGGCCGGTATCCCCTCCTCGACCGTCTTGCTTCCCTGTCCACGCGGTTACACCTGAGTTGGGACGGGCTGACTGCCTGCGGCAGACGCTCTTCCCTCCACCTCCACCTCTTCCCACGACTCCCGCTTCGGCCCGCCCCGCAGCCGTCTGGTGTATCCCAGACCGGAGGGAACCCCCGAGACCGGCCCTCGGAGCGCGCCTCCGCCAGGCCACGCCCACCTAGCGACACGCCGGACACGCCTCCTTACAAATCCCGCCCAGGACCACGCCCCCTTGGGCTCGCCTCTGCGGTCCGGTCGCTTGTGGAAGGCGCCCTCTGTCTGTCTCTCTGCCCTCCTCTCTGTGTCTCTGGGTGAATGGGTTCTTCGCCCCTCTTTCTGACTCTATGTTTCAGTCTGTATGTCTCTCCGGGTGTCCTCTTTGTCTCTCTGGGTGTCCTGTCTGTCCCTGTCTCTGTCCGCGGTCTTCTCCACGTCTCTGTCTCTCTCAGTCCCTAGGTCTCTACCTGTCTCTACCTTCTCTCTCCGCGTCTCTGAATTTCTGTCCCAATCCATCTTCCGTTCTCTCCCTCTGGTCCCTACCTTCCTCCGCCTTCCTACATCCCCGCATCCCTCCCTTGTCTTTCTCTGGTTCCCAAATCTTAGTTGCCATCTCCTGCAGGGCCCGTGGGGGCGCCTTGCCTGTCCTTTTTCTACCTCTTCCTGTGGCTTTGGCGCGGGCCGGGTGGGCGGCTCGGCAGGCCGCGAGCGCCCCCGTGTGGCCGGTAGGGAGCGGTCTGGAGAGCCCAGAAGGCTGAGTGTGAGCTCCAGAAGGGGTGTGATGGAGAGCGTGAGACGCTGTGGAGTGCGCGGGTGACACCGGGATGGTGTGCGACCCGGGGGACCGTGTGAGCGCACTCCCGTGAGATGGTGTGTGACAAGGAGAGTTTGAGTGGGACTGCATATGTGAGAGGTGACATGTGACTGTGTGTGACACCGTGAGGTTGGGTGTGCTTGTGACACCGTGAGACTATCTGTGACACTGAGAGATTGTGGGTGACTGTGTGTGGCAATGGGAGATTGCGTGTGATTGGGTGTGAGAGACACTAGGGGACATTAGGAGACTATATGTGACACTGACAGACCATATGTGGGAATGAGAGATTGTGTGTGATGGTGTATGTGAGAGAGGCAGTGTGTGTGGCCATGTGCGACATGGTGAGGGTGTAAGGGTAGTGTGTGTCACACAGCAGACTCCGTGTGAGAGAGGGCGAGACTGACAACTGGAATGCGTGGAGAGATGGCATGAGCAGGCAGCGTGAGAGGCACAGAGGGGGACTGGATGTGACAGACTGTGTGAGTGTAAGATGGTATGCGTCAGCCACACTGATGGGCTGTGAGACAGAAACTGTGTGAGTATGTATGTGACACTGGGCTCATGTGTCATGCTGAGAGACTGGCACAGTGTTGTAACTGTGTGTGTAAGAGGATGAATGAGACAGCGTGTGAGAGTGACAGCCGTATGGACACAGACTGTGAGGCTCAGTAAGAGATTATGTATTCGACGGGGTGTGTGTGCCTGAGAAACATTGTGAGATTGTGAGAGTATCTGTGGGACAATGATCGTATGACACCAAGAGATGGAGTGTGTGTGTGACAGGGACAGACTGTGTGGAGGGAATGTGTTAGATGTGTGTGACACTGAAAGACTGTGCAAGAATGTGTGTATGTGGTTGTGTCACTGGTTAGGTGAGTGTGTGTTACTATGTGATATATAAAATAGTGTGTGATAGCGTAAGACTGTGACAGACTGGCAATTTTAAGTTGCATGTGAATGTGTGTGACATTTTGAGAGAATTGTGTGACACTGACAAACTGCTGGTACATTTGACACTCTGAGGCAGTTTATCTGACTGCAGTCATGCGAGCTGCCATTGGTGTCGGTGTGCTCCGTTGTGGGGGATTGTGAGTGACTGTGTGGCATTTTGAGAGACTGTGAGGTTGTGTGTTGAGCGCAGGTCATTCATAAGACTGTGTGACACAGTGAGATCGTGTGCATCTCCCTGTGAGGGACTGCGAGTGTGAGTCTGTGTGCTGTGGAGAGGGGTCGTTTTGTGATGGAGTGACACTGAGGTGGCGAGTGGGACCTCGTGTAACAGGGTGAGAGAGCATGTGTGACAGAGTGAGAGGCTGTGTGGGACACACAGAAGAGGTTTGTGTGACCGTCGAATAAATGCAGCAGGGCACCGGGCACACCTAGAGAGACTGTCTTTTCCTGTGACTGAGAGATATAGAGCGGGAGAGAGAGACAGACAGACTGCAGGAAAGACAGAGATGCAGGAGAGAGACAAAGAGAGGGAAGAACAGACAGGACCCAGAGAGACAGACCCGAGACGGCGGGCGGTGGGGGTGGCGGCGGAGGAGGCGGGTCCTCAGGGGCTGCGCCCCAGGAGAAGGGGCGGGACGGGGCGGGGCTGGGGGTAGGGGACCCAGATGCTGCCTCCCAGCCTCCGCCACCTGCCCGCCATCCCGGCCTTGAGCAGCAACAGGTAGGAGGCTCCGGTCCTGGCCCCGACAGCTAGTCGCTTCCCCTGCTCCGCGGCCACCATCTGTCCGCCTGGGAATGAATGAATCAATGGGGGAATGAGTGACTTTATACTGCTGCGCGCCATCAGCCTGTCTCTCCCTCTGCCCCTCCACTTGCCCCCTCCCCTTCCTCGCTCCACCCCTCCCCTAGTCCTTCCGTCTTCCTCTCTCTGTCCTCAATCCCTTCTCTCCTCTGTCCCCCCATCTCTGTCCCTTTATCTCCCCTGTGCCCCTCTCTCCCTCTTTCACTCGGTCCCTTCCTCTACCCCTCCATTTGTCCCTCTCACTATCCCCTCCCACCCCGTCACTCCATCCCTCCCCAACCTCTCCATCTCCTCTCCTCAATCCTTCTTCTGTCCCTTTATTCCCCTCTGTGTCTCTCTCTCTCCTTGTGTCACTCCGTCCCTTCCTCCACCCCTCCATTTGTCCCTCTCTTTATCTTCTTCCCTCATGACTTCATTCCTCCCCCAGTCTCTCCATCTCTCTCTCTATCCCTCCCAAGTCTTTTTATTTCCTCTGTGCCTTAGCCTCTCTCTGTCACTTTGTTCCTCCCTCTGTCCTTCCATTTGTCCCTCTCTTTATCTTCTTCCCTCATGACTTCATCCCTCCCCCAGTCTCTCCATCTCTCTCTCTACACCTCCCAAGTCTTTTTATTTCCTCTGTGCCTTAGCCTCTCTCTGTCACTTTGTTCCTCCCTCTGTCCTTCCATTTGTCCCTCTCTTTATCTTCTTCCCTCATGACTTCATTCCTCCCCCAGTCTCTCCATCTCTCTCTCTATCCCTCCCAAGTCTTTTTATTTCCTTCTGTGCCTTAGCCTCTCTCTGTCACTTTGTTCCTCCCTCTGTCCTTCCATTTGTCCCTCTCTCCATCCTCTCTGCCCTTCTCCCAGGCGTGCCTGGCTTGGGCTCCCCAGCCCCCTCCCCTGGCTGCTAATGAGCAGAGGAGCCTTTGAGGTGGCCAGGGCTGGGGCGGAGGGGAACCCTGGGGGTGGCGGGGGCAGCTGCTGCCAAGGCCCTAATGAGGCCCCCTCTGCGCCCCTCCCGCCGCGATCTTAATTCCCAGCTCCTCCTGGAGCCACCGCTAATTGGCCTGGGGAGGGCTCCCCTCCTGGCTCCTGCTCTATTCCTGGGGGCTGAGGACACCTGGATCCCTGGATCCTGATCCAGCACCTGTGGCCTTCTCCTTCTGTTCCTCTCCCCACCTGCCTCTAGGTACCCCCCTCTGTGCATCCCTCCTTTGTCCCTCTCCTCTCTGTCCATCTGTCGCTCCCTCCACCTGTCTCCGGACACCCCATTCGTGCGCCCTTCCACCCACGCCCCTGTTACCGGCTCCCACCACCACCACCACCACCACGACCGCTCCTGCCTCCGGACCCGGACGTGTCCCGGCCTACCCCGCAGCCCCCACTCCCACCCGGCTTTTAACTCCTTTCCCGCTGCAGCCATGTCCAACAACATGGCCAAGATCGCCGAGGCTCGCAAGACGGTGGAACAGTTGAAGCTGGAGGTGAACATCGACCGCATGAAGGTGCCGGCTCGGGGTGGGGATAGGGCGGGAGCTCTGGGGTTGGGGTCTGCACTGGGGTGTGCTGGGGGCGGGGCCCAGAGCCGCAGTGGGAGGGTCCCCTGTGGAACCAGAGGGACAAGAGGTGGGGTTCGGGCGAGGGGCGGGGCCAGCCAGGGCGGGGCCCACCTAGGGGCGGCCCTGGGGGGCGTGGCCGCGAGGGCGGGGCGGGGCGCCAACCTCCGCACCCCCGTGCCTGCAGGTGTCACAGGCGGCGGCAGAACTGCTGGCCTTCTGCGATACGCGCGCCAAAGACGACCCACTAGTGACGCCGGTACCCGCCGCTGAGAATCCCTTCCGCGACAAGCGCCTCTTTTGCGTCCTGCTCTGAACCCTCCTGACAGCTTACCATCCCCCGCTAAAATATGAATCCAATAAATCGGTGACTGTGGTGGTGCTTGTGCTTTCGGAGAAACTGAGGCACGCACAGAGGTTGGGGCCAGCGTGGGGGAGCCTGTGTCCCTTCTCGTTGCTCTTGAGTGTGTGTGGAGTGTGGGGCTGTGTGGATGCGAGTGAATACAACTTCATGAAAGCCTCGGAGGAAATGAGCCCTCAGTGCTCTGTCCTCGACTGAGCGCTCCACGACCTGATCTTGAACTTGTTTAACTGTCCCAACAGTCCCAGAAAGCAGCTGACTACTTGTATGATACCCATTTTACAGATGAAGAAACTGAGCCAAAGGAAGTCCCTTACTCAAAGTCACACAGCTAGGAGGTCACGGGGTGAGGACTGTGGAATCCAGGGCTCCCCGAACCCCTCAGCTGGCCTCCCTCTTCTCCTTCCTCCTGGGTTGGAGAGTCTTAGGGGCCCCTCCCACGTTTCTCATCCCCTGGATGACTCCACCCTCTTTTCCATATCTACTACCCCCTATTACAGGCCCATTCTGTCCTCAAGCACTGAACTTTTCTCTATTGATTGATTGATTGATTGATTGATTCGTTCATTCATTCTTCCACACACTCCCTGAGTACCTGCTCTGTGACCAGCCATGTGCTGAGTGATGCTGGGGACGTGGCCATGACAAAGACAGCCTGCCCTCCTGGGACTCAGAGTCCAGTGGGAGACACATTTATCCCCAGATGGTGATGATCCAGAGTGGGAAAGGCTGGGGTCAGGGAGCTCAGTGGGCTGGGGAACTCAGAGAGAGTACCTGACTCAGCTTGGGGATCAGGGAGGACTTCCTGGATGAGGGGACATCTGAACTGGGACATGGTAGTAATAAAACTTGGGGACTCAGAGAAGAGAGAAGCATAACTAGAAGGGAGAAGAGACAAATTAATGAGTACATTCCTTCATTCAAAAATTTATTTTTGTTTTGGGGACATTAGTGGTGACTGTGACAGCCCTGGTCCTGCCCTCTGTTTCCCAGTTCACACACTGGGGGCCTGCAGTACAAACATAGCTTGCAGTTATAGTTTTTTGGCTCACTACTGTTGGCCTACATGATGTTAAAAGGTGTTCTTGACTTGATTGCCAAATTGAAAAATAGAGGTATTTCATGTGAAAGTCCATATTTCTGGGTTCTCTGAAATTGTAATATCTGGTCACCCACAGGGTGAGCATGCGCTTTGAGATGGGGCCTGGGCTTTCCAGCTTACCAAAGTCTCCACCATGCATCAGAGACTTCTTATAGTGGAATGAAAAGTGAAACATTCCGTGTCTCTGTTGAAAATGGGGGGAATTAACACCCAGGCCAAGGGTTCGGATTCCTATACCAGACAGCTGCCCCACTCAGGGCCACTGAGTTTGCGACTCCCTCCCCTCTTCTCACTTTGCACTTCCTCTTCCCTCAAGCCTGATATTCCTGCTTCCCAGCTTGGGTTGATGGTGGCTGGACCCCTGGATCTGGCTGGAGGTGGCTCAGTGGGTCTTCCCTCCCTAGAGGGCCCTACGTGAGTCTGGCAAGTGCTCCATTATTAATATCAGATTAGGGTCCCCTGGGTCCCGATTCTGAGCTTCCTGTAGGATTGAGGCAGAATCGGCTGTAATTACATCTCTCTCCTGCCTCCCACCTCTCAGCTGGCTCCGGCCTGGTTGCATCATGTCTGTGGGAGCCCCAGGGGAGACAGGGGACAGTGAGAGAGCCAAGGATGAGCTGAGGGGTGGAGCAGGAGGGTGGAGGGATGCTGGGAGGGAAGGATCCAGAAGACACAGTATCCTTGCAGCTTGGAACCTGACATGCAAAGAAATTGAGGATCCCAGGACCTTTGAGGGCTGCAATTCCAGAGTCCTTCAACTCTGTGGGGCCAGGATCCTGGGGTCCTTTCCCCTTGTTCAACTAGGATTCTGGAGTTTGGCACCTCACAAGTGTAAGGATTCCCTGAGACTAGACTGTTGGGATTTAGACCCTTCCAGCCCTGGAATCTTGAAGCTGTGTAGTGCAAACCCTTCCTCCTTCACATTGCTGGTCTTGGGGGACAGGAACTGTGGAAAAGCAAATGGGGCTGGCTGGCTGTGACCTGGATTGGCCAAGGGAGGGCAAGTGGGAATGGGACACAGAGGAGACCAGGAGGAGAAGTCTGCCTGGAGGATAAGTGGGAGGGAGGATGGGGGACTGAGACCGGGAGGAAGGAGAAGCCAGAAGCCAGAAGGGATAGGAGAGAAGGAACAGGGCAGGTCCCCGGGTGACCAGCCTCCATGAGTGCAGACCCGAATAATCTTATTAATTTTACAACTCAGCAGCAGTACCAGCTTCTAGTCACCAGCTGCTCTTCCTGCCACCCCCAGCTGTGATGTCAGCTCTGGAGCCAGGCCCAGGCTGTGGTCAGAGCCAGGCCAAAAGGTGGAGGGGTGGCCACAGGGAGAAGCGATTGCTCCTAGCAATCCCCTCCCACTTCTGCCCCCAGACCTCGAGAGCTCTTAGCTGCCCCACCCCAGCTGTCTTCTCTGTGAGCACAGAGCAGTGCGTGGCAAGGCTGAGACCCTGAGGCAAGGGAAGCCCAGAGCTAGGATGAGCCATAATCTTGGCCATCACTTACTGGGGGTCCTGTTTCACAAGCCCCATCTCAGTTAATTCTCATAATAGCCCCCAAAGCGACTGTTTATCCACATTTTACAGACAGATAAGCAGGAATTGGGAGGTGATGTCACCTGACCAGTTGGGGCTTAAGGTTGGAGTGGAAGGATCTGATGGATGACCATTCAAGAGAGGTTCAGGGGATTCCCAGGGGGACCTTGAAAGATGGGAAGTGAGGGTACCTCCAGGTGAGGGGCACAACCGAGGCAAAGGCAGGGCAGTGAGAAGACTGAGCCGGAGTGAGAAGCAGGTAGGTAGGCTGGAGCCCATTAGGGGTGGAAGTCCGTGGGCTGAGAAAAATGGCTCCTTGCTGTAGGTGTTGGGACCTGCCAAAGCGGGACAGATCTGGATGAACACATAACAGCTTCTTGAAGCAGCCAGAGGACACGGGCGGACAGGCAGTCCTGGCAGGCATGAGCGGCTGGTGGCGCACGTGTGTGTGGAACCTCCTCCCAGGGCCAGCACCAGGAGAAACCAGGGAGTCAGGAGAGGGTCAGGCCTAGGCCAAGCAGGGATCTTAGGTCTGCAGCATGTCCAGAAGCAGGCCTGGGCAGGTGGCCAGAGGCACTGGGCAGTGGGTGTGGGAGAGGCTCGTTGCAGCATCAGTTTCCTGGTCTGCTTGGCACTGCCCTCTTGAGGATACCCAACAGATGAGATGACTGCACTGAGGGCCCACCTGCCCAGGCTCCTCATGCTGTGAGGAGTGTTACACCCGTAATACTCACCCATCAGATTTGCCCTCGGAGCACCTCTGTGCCCCTAGCCCTTGGCACACAGTAAACTGTCAGTTAGGGTTTGTTGAATGAATAATAAAGCCAGCAGCTATCTGAGGGCTTCCTGAGAGGCAGGCAGGGTGAATTGTCTCTTATCTTCACATAACACTCCAGCAAGTCAAGGCAGCCATTTGATGAAGAACACCAAGACTTTGCTAGAAGTTATTTTCCCAGGGTCACATAGCAAGTGATTGGTGAGCAGTGGAGATGAGCCTCAAAACCTATTTTTCTCCCACTGCACCAGGCCCCCACTCCATGTACAAACACACGCAGGTAGAGATAGCCATAAAGAAACACATGAACCCCCAATAAACAGACACACATGGATGCACAAATAGACCTAGCTATACCCTTCGAGAAAAACCTTGCCCACAAGGCCACCCACGTAGACACACCCATGCCTGCAAAGACACACATTAGCCCATGTTATACACATCCTCACACACACATACACACCCAGCCATATCCATGCCCCGTACACACAGCTGACAATATAACATACATAAACACAGCTGTGCACATGCACACACACAGTCCAATGTGCCCACAATACACACACAACATAGAAACCAGACTGCTGATGAAGACACACCCTCAGAACTCACACAGGCCCACCCACTGGTGCGTGCACGTGCACGCGTGCACACACACACACACACACACACTCACTCACCATGCTGATAAAAACGCTCACTAAGGCCCAGCAGGCCCCAGTTATCCCACACAGACTCACACACTAAGTTCCCACAGCCACAACCCTTAGCACACCACCCTCTCCTGGGTTCCCATCTCCCTCCCCTCCCGAGTGCCACGTGTCCCTGAGTTGGTCCCCATTCTCAGTGGTCTCTGGTCTGTCCTCCCTCTTCTGCCTGCTGCCCCGGGGTCCTCCCTTTCTGGGGAGGCCCAAGGCCTGTTCCTAGTGGTGGGTAGAGAGAGGACAGCTGCTGACTCACCCTCCCAAGGCAGTTTCTTCCCTAGCTCCCTCGGCCCCCAGAAGCCAACCCTCCCACAGCCCAGCCCGGTGACCCCTCACCCCAAGGCACCTGGTTGGGAGTGGAACCCCTCGTGGCTCCTGCTGTGGGCTTGGCCTGTGGGCCCTGGCTGGGGCCACAGCCAGGAAGGAGGCCGGGTGTTCCCGGAAGGGGAGTGGAGACAAGTCTAGCACTGGCAGAGACTCCCAAGACCCTTAGTCCCCTCATTAGGAATGAGTCACAGTCACTGTCACCCCTACTTGCTCCTGATGCAGGAGTACAGAATTGACGCCAACGTTGTCAGAGCTCTTGGCCTTGAGTAGCACAGGGAGGGAAACTGAGGCCTGGAGGGGGCAGGGACTTGTCCAAGGTCCCACTGGGCATGGGAGCAGACGGGACTTCCTGAAAGTTAATGCTCCTGAAGGAGACAGGAAGCTAGAGGGAGGGAGGGTTCGGGAACCAGAGCTCCCCACCTCCCTCCCTCCTACCAACCCCCTTGATGCTGAGACAGGACGTCAGCCTGCCAGGCATCATCCCTTCATTAATATGATATAACTTCCTGAGTTCCCTCTGGTCTGCTTGGTGACCAAAGAGCATAAGGGGGGACTGCATGGCCAGAAAGCCTGGGACCTGCACATACAAATGCCCCTAGAGCATGGCTGTGTGTTCCTCAGGGAGCCCAGTGTGGCTGGAACTGGGGCATCCATCCTGCCGGAAGCTGGGGGTGCCAGCTGGGCATGGGTGATAGGGAGATGGGGAGAAGGGGCAAGGGGCCATGTGGTCATGGGGGCTGGGATGGAGAGGGCAAGGCTGCAGCTGCCCACAATCTAGTGCCTGGGTCAGGACCATCTCTCCTGGCTTTGTATGTGAGACAACATCTGCACAGACTGTCTCCTTGTTATGAAGAGAGCTCTAGGATGGGCTGCTGGCCACAGTTGGCTGCCAGGCCTGTGAAGCTGGTGTCACCCATTGTACAGTGAGAAAACTGTGGTACTGCAGCTTCCTGTCCTTGCCTGGGACCATTACACTCCAGAAAGTGGTTGAATTGGATCAAGAACCCAAGTTGAATAAATGTGAGATGATAACCCCAGTTCATAATCTCTAGGCTTAAACTGCCTCCCTGAAAAACAAGGGGTATTTGAGAGGGTCTCCAAGGTTCCATCTGGGCTGGGAAGCTGCCTGGGAAGCCATGAACTCAGTGAGGACGGGGCCATGTCCACTGTGCTGGCAGCTGGGACATGTGGGCTGACCACACTGGCCCGAGGCTGGGGGTGTGTTTGGGGAGGGTGGGAGATATCCATGTGGCAGTGATGTTACAGCCCTGGACGGCTGCTGTCTGTGGCCAAAATATTATTTCTGGAGGTCAAGGTCGCCTGGGGCCTGGGAGCGCTGGGGTGAGAAACAAAAGGGCGGCAGAGTGCTCCCCTTTGGTGATGGGCCTTGGAAGTCCTCCAGGCCTGTCTCCTACAGCTGGACACCAAATATGCCCTCCTCTATGCTCCTTTCTCAGGGTTCTGAGTGTATGAGCCGAGAGCCCAGGGACAGGATCGAGGGACTGGAATTTTTTTCTCTGGCCAGGACGCCTCCTACCTCAGCCTTTTGGAAGAAGTGAATTGTGTCCAGGGACCAGAAATCGCCATAGTGTCTGGAAAACACTGCATCAGGGAGGAATTTCCTGGTCATTTCTCAATCCCTGGGCAATGTCTTAACCCTGGGGCCTGGAGCCCAGAATAGATCCCAGAGTCCACCCCGGAAGGCTCAGGCTGTGGCCACCCCCTCGAGGACTGGTCAGCTGTGCCCCTCAGGTCCTGTCCTGGCCCGCCTCCCCCACCTCCTCCTGAGTGATGATGACTCAGGGATCCCCACGAGGGGATGGGGAGAAGGGCAGAGACCTATGCTTAGGGAGGTGGCAGGTGGCTCAGTGATCGGGCCTGGGTGGGGGGGAGCAGAGGCAGGAGATGGATGCACTGAGCAGGGGAGCAGCGAGGGAAGGCGGCAGGGAGCCCAGGGCCTCTGGAGGACGTGGGGGGGTGGGGGGCAGGCGGTGGGGGGAGGGAAGGCGGGGCTGAGAGAGGAAATGAAGAAGCCTGGGTGAGCAGGCAAGTCAGTAAGGAGGGGGAGAAGGAGGGAGGGAAGGAGAAGCTGCCACAGGAGACCGAGACTGCCACAGACAGCTGGACCTGCAGCAAGCGAGGGGACGAAAGGAGAGACAGAGAGGCTGGAGAGGTGCAGTGAGGAGGGGCTGGGAAAGCAGCGATGTAGAGAAGGAGGGGATAGAAGGTGGGCGGGAGGGGCAGAAGGAGACGAGGGGGTGGCCAAGGGAAGGGACAGAGACAGGGAGACGGAGAAAGAATAAACCAGGGACACTTGGAGAGGGAAGGATGGAGACAGAGAGAAGAGAGAGACAGAGATAGGGAAGGAAAGAGATAAGGGTGGGCAGGGGAGGGGGAGGGGGGAGAGACACAGACACAGACACACGCACAAGAGCTGGGGGTGGCTGCGAGACCCGCAGCTGCCATAAGGGCCTGTGTGGTGGTGGGCATGTGAGTGGGCAGCAGAGGAGGATCCGCTGCCTCTGACCCCCCACCTCCTGCCCTTGGGACCTTTCCAGCCCAGGCCAGCAGACGGCGGCAGGGGATGGCGGACTCGTGCCGGAACCTTACCTATGTGCGGGACTCGGTAGGGCCGGCCACCAGCACCCTGATGTTTGTGGCGGGTGTGGCGGGCAACGGGCTGGCGCTGGGCATCTTGGGGGCACAGCGGTGGTCGCGCCCCTCGGCCTTCGCGGTGCTGGTCACCGGGCTGGCGGTGACGGACCTGCTGGGCACGTGCTTTCTGAGCCCTGCGGTGTTCGTGGCCTACGCTCGCAACAGCTCCCTGCTGGGCCTGGCCCGGGGCGGCCCCGCACTGTGCAACGCCTTCGCTTTCGCCATGACCTTCTTTGGCCTGGCCGCCACACTCATCCTCTTCGCCATGGCCGTGGAGCGCTGCCTGGCGCTCAGCCACCCCTACCTGTATGCCCAGCTGGACGGGCCGCGCTGTGCGCGCCTGGCACTACCTGCCATCTATGCCTTCTGCACCCTCTTCTGCTCGCTGCCCCTGCTGGGCCTAGGCCAACACCAGCAGTACTGCCCGGGCAGCTGGTGCTTCATCCGCATGCGCTCGGCTGAGCCGGGCGGCTGTGCCTTCTCGCTGGCCTACGCCAGCCTCATGGCCCTGCTGGTGGCCGCCATCGTCTTCTGCAATGGCTCCGTCACCCTCAGCCTCTGCCGCATGTACCGCCAGCAGAGGCGTCACCAGGGCTCGCTGGTCCCTGGGCCGCGGGCTGGCGTGGACGAGGTTGACCACCTGATTCTGCTGGCCCTCATGACGGGCATCATGGCTGTGTGCTCTCTGCCTCTCACGGTGAGTCCCCTCCGGAGCTGGGGTGGAGTGGGCAGAGGAGGAGGGCAGTACCCAACTTTGTCCTCCATCGGTTGTGTCCGTTTCACAGGTGGGGAAACTGAGGCTTGAGAGAGGTCAGACAGAGGCTTTGTCCACAGTCAAACAACTCCCGACTTCCTGGAGAAGTCTCTCCCAGTTTGCTTTGGTCCCATTTAACTCCTCCTGACCCTTTCTCTCTCCCTTCTGCATCCCCACTCCCCCATAACTAAATGCACCTCCATTCTTCCCCTGACCCTGTCATGATAACAAGACCCACCAAGCACTGAGCACTCGCTCTCTGCCCGCCCGATGCTTGGTGACTCACAAACACTTCCTCAGATGATCTTCAAAGTGATTGTATGTCCCCATTCCACAAGCTTTAGCAGGAAACAGCGCAAAGGCCCTGTTCTGTCCCCATTTTTACAGATGAGGGGCAATGTCTCTTGCTTATGATCATGCAGAGCCAGGCCTCAAACCTAAATCCTCTGATCCCAGAGCCTGACCTCCCACCCACTGTCCTGTCCCCTTCCCCAGCCCGGGGCCCCAGTCTCGTGTCCTCTGCCCTTTGAATCTCCTTGCCTCACCTCCGTTTCCTGCAGGCCTCCCACTCTGCCCCCACCGCTGGAGGAGCACAGACCCTTGTACCCACCCAGTGTCTGTGACATCTGTTCATGCCACCTTGATTCTAGGCCTCAGTTTCTCTTTCTGTAAAATACAAGGGCTGGGCTGGATTTGGGGGTCCTTGAACTTTTTTGGGGGGGGTTACAATGACTCAGAGACTGGAAGCTGTGGACGGATTACATACAGGCACAACCACAGCTCTGCATGCAGCTTCAGTGGGCCCAGAGATGGCAGGTTCAGAAATCTGCGGAGCCCAAGGGTTCTCCTGGCTGCGAAAGGTGGGGGGACCCACGTAGCTGGGCCCCATTTCTCTCCCTCTGGGTGTCTGCTGGCTATTTCTGAGGATTTCTCTCTCCCTGCTCCCCAGATGCATTTGCTACTTACTTTCCATCTTATCTTATTTTCTTCCCCTCCTGACATGCCACCTCTCCCTGACCCCTGCTGGTGAGCATGTAGGAGGAGGGGCCAAGAGTGGGGGAGGTGGAGGACTCATGGGTGCTTCCTGACACTCTTGCCCTGCCCTCAGATCCACGGCTTCACCCAGGCCGTTGCCCCGGACAGCAGTGAGATGGGGGACCTCCTGGCCTTCCGCTTCAACGCCTTTAACCCCATCTTGGACCCCTGGGTCTTCATCCTTTTCCGCAAGGCCGTCTTCCAGCGACTCAAGCTCTGGTTCTGCTGGCTGTGTCCCGGGCCCGTCCGTGGTGACTTACAGATACCCCCCTCTGAGCCAGCCTCAGGGAGGAGGGACCCGAGGGGCCCCACTGCTCTTGGGGGGAAAGAGGGAAGCTGGGTGCCTTTGTCAGCCTGGGGTGAGGGTAAGGTGGCACCCTTACCTCCTGCACAACCGTCCAGCAGCAGCACTGTGGGAATGCCATCCAAAGCAGAGGCTGTTGTCGCCTGCTCCCTCTGCTGACATCTTAGGCTGGCCCTGTGATCTCCTGCCCTGCTTTCCCAGGGCAGGAGCCAGAAAATCAGGGATACAGCTGATGACTGCAGATGCCAGAACCTTGGTCCCCAAATTCTGGGGGGTGATCAGCTGCTATTTCTCCTCCTTCAGGGTGGCCACTACAGGCTCTGGGAGGAGAGTGAGGGAAAGAGGGAACATTTACCCTGGAGCACAAAAAGGAATAGTTCTCTCAAAATAACCAGTGGCCCGTTCAGCCTGCTCTGACTCTCAACTCTCCATCCATCTCACTGTCTAAATATTTAGAAGGGCAGAAAAGTTCCCAGAGGCTTCTGTGTGCTCAGGTCTGCTTGGGGTAGGGTTCCAGCACCCATCCTCATCTATTAAGGGGGCCCAAGCCCCCGAGGATGGCCCCACCCTCTCCCAAGTCACTCTGAGAACCACCCCCTCTCTGTCCCATGAGAGCAAGGGATTCTTGGAAAAGCTCCCTGCCTCTTTGGCTTCTGATTCTCCATCAGACTTGGGAGCCCTGGCACCCCAAGGGGAGGAGGGAGGAAGGGGAAACTGCTGCACTGTGAGTGACTTGCCAGATGTGTGCCTGGTATGAAAAGAGTCAGAGAAATTCCACATAGCTTGGGGGGCTGTGAGACGTGAACTGTGGGGGTATGGATGGCGGGAGATAGATGGAGAAGCTGGGAAATGAAGGGGTCGGGGGTGCTGATCCCAGGTACTGCCCAAGATGTAGACCCAAGTCCTGTGCCTGTCCCCAGGGTCCTGAATAGATAAACTGCCTCCTTACAGAGCCTGATCTCCCCTCACGTGTCCCTGGAGCCCTCTCAAAGATTTATTAATTCATTCAACAAATACTCATTAATTCATTCAACGAATACTCAGTGGATATTGACTCTGCTTGGTGTTGGGGACACAGACAAGTCTCTGCCCTGCCCTGGAGCCCTCTGGGGTGATTTCCAGCTTCCACCCTCCTCCCCGCTTCTCACGGCCATTCCCTGCTCTCAGAGAGGCCCAGAATCAAGGGTGCTGACTGGCATGAAAGGAAGTGAGTTGGTGTTCAGGGTGTGGGGAGGGTGAGTGGGAAAGCCCCCCCACCCACCAGCACAGCCAGCCCCAGTTCCCCTTTCTTACTTGCTCCTGGGTTAAAACAATAAATCAGCACCTCGGGAAGGGCAGGGTAGGTGAGGCATAAGCCTCCTATAAAGGCAACAGTATCTAACACTTAGCACCTCTCCCTCCATCCTTGCAACTCCCTGTCATTAGAGCCTTTCTACAGAGACTGGAAGCAAGGTCCATAGGAGGCACTCTCCTACCCTGGGCCACACAGCGAGCAGAAAGGGAGCCAGCCTTATCTAGTCATCTCCAGGGCCCAGCTCACTGCTGAGACGGGCAATTGCCTCTCTGTACCTTGGTTTCCTTTCCATCATAACCTAGCACTTAGTTTACAGGGTTGCTTTGGGGATTAAGTGATTCCTTCTGAAAAGCAAGTTAGCATAGGGCCTGGACTAAGGTCCACAATAAATGTTACTATTGTTGCCATTGTTGTTGTTGTTGCTGTTGTTATCTTGGCAAACATGATTTGAAAACAAAGCAATGCTTGGCTCCGTTGTTTTGACTTTTCTTTTTTCAGTGACTGTGTTTCAAATCAAATTACAGAAGAATAAGGGATGTCTGGGAGAGTTAAAAATGTGTCTAGGTGACTGTTTAATGGATGTGGGGTTTCCTTTGGGGTGATGAAAAAGTTCTGGAACTAGATAGTGGTGATGATTGCACACGGTGTGAGTGTACTAAATGCCACTGAATTGTAACTTTAAAATGGTTAAAATGGTATCTTTTATGTTATGGGTATCTTAACACGATAAAAAAAAATGTAGTTATAACACCAAGGTCAAGGGTTCAGATTCCTGTACCAGCCAACTGCCAAAAAATAAATAAAAACTAAAAGAATATAATACTAACAAAAAATTAAGAGTGTTTAGAAACCTTTATAGCAATCTTGACAGAGTAATATTATATTGGTTGAATTTAATAATAAAAAAGTCCACTTGTAAAAAAACAAACAAAAAAACAGGTCAAGAAACATCAGGTTGGAACCCTGCCCTTGCCACCAAACCTGGTCTGGCCTCAGCAGGAACAGACCCCCCCCAACCCCACAGACGATGAGGAAGGGATGGGGTGGGGACATTTTGGGGGTGGGAGCAAAGAGAGAGGGGACCTGCTGGGACAGGTAAGACCCCAGGTGGTGCCCACCACCTCTCTGTGTCATCCCTGAAGGTGGGTCATTTCTGCCCCTCTGACTTCTCAGGGCACTAAGTGCTAGCGCAGGGTGAGCATTTGAGCCCAGGGCATCCCCACCTGAGGTGGGTGCCATTATCATTCCCAGTTTTCAGATGAGGGGAAGTGTGCGGAGGGATGAGTGTGGAAGCTGGTTTTCTGCTAGCTCTTACCCACCAGGTCTAACATCCTACGGTTCACCTCAGACCCCACTGCCTCTCACTGGATATCTGTCTACACTGTCTGCCAGGCCAGGAATGGATTTCCCCCATCCACCCACGGGCTCTCGGGGCTGAGTGGAAACTCTTCTTCCGGCTGGTGTCCTGACCCCTGCCACCCGAGTTCATGCTCTCCGCCGGCCGCTGTGCTGTCTGGGCAGTCACTCCCCTCCTTGCAAAGCTCCCAGGACTCTGGCTGCTTGGAGGCCCTGCTGGCTCTGCTGCAGACCCTGCCCAGGGCCACGTCAGACAACTGAGGTTTCTCCAAAGAAGCCATTAGCTTTCAGGCCTCTACGTCTTTGCTTATCGAGTTCACTCTTCCTGGAACAATTGTTTCCCCTTCCCCATCTGTTAAAAGAACTCTTGCCCTTCAAGGTCCTGATCAAACTTTTCCTCCTTCTTGAAGACTTATCACTCCTCCCTTGACACACTCTCAGCACTTTTTTGGCTCCACAATGGCACTCGCTACAGTGATAGCACAAACGTGTCTGCCCACTCCTTCAGCAAGGTCTTGTCGAGGGCTTACTGTTATGTCAGGACTTGTCCTGTGATACTGGGGACACAGCAGTGATGAACATGGCCCTGGCCTTGCCCTCCTGGGGCTTACAGTACAGTGGGAGAGACAGCCCTGTCCCCAGAGTGGTCAGGGCTGGGAGGGGGCCAGAGGAGTCTAGGGGTGTGTCATGGAGAGTTTCTTGGAGGAGGGATGGCTGTTCCAGGACCTGAGGTTTAGAAGAAAGTGAGCCAAGCAGAGAGGAGTGTCTCTGTAGGGCTTACAGTTCTGACTCTGGCATCTGACACCTCTTTCCTTTGGCTTCCTGTACATTCATTAATTCAACATATTTTCCCTTGAGCCCGCTCTGGTCCTGAGGCTGTTCTGCACCTGCTGGGGATATAGTTGTGCCTGACACAGCCTTGGCTTTCCCTCGCTCATGATCCAGGGGGCGACAATTTAATAATCATATAAGTGTGTGTTACAATAAGCAGCTAAGATACAAAATTACAAACTGTGATATGTACCAAGAAGGCACAGTGCAAGGATCTGAGAACATGTTCTAAGTGCCTGCCCTAGTCTTGGGTGGTGGTCACGAAGCGACATGCTGGGAATGGTCTGTCTCCCTCAAAGGGATTTTATTAGTTTAAAAATTCATTTCTTTACTCATTTCTGTCCCTCTAGCACCAGGCCCGACCCACAGATGGGACTTAAACACGGGACACACATACACAACATGCATGGCTGGTCCCAGGCGTTGCAGCTCTTGTGGTCATTGCCCCACCTGCTGGTCACACTGGGAGTGACACTTAGGAGTGGCCCCAGAGCTACTGTACTACAAGGCTGCACTACCCTCTGGGAAGTGAGGGGAACATGGGGAGCCCCCACAAGGGCCCTGGTTGGGCACCCCTAGTGTGTCCCTTTGTCTAGTCACCTCCTCAGGACAGGATTTGAGTTGGTCTAGCAGGTCGTTGGACTGCACTGGAAATTATTCCCCATCTGAGAACTTCCTGCTTTGGGCTACAGTCAGCTCCCCTCAGTGCTTGCCCCGCGGCCATTAGGAGCTGAGTGGCATCTATGTGTCTTTGATTAATAAACAATGGGAAGGAGAAGTCATGATTATTTAATAATGTAGCCTGTCTGGGAGTAAAAGTCTTTCAAAACATAGGGCCCAAGAGGGAAAATAATAGGCAGTGGAGAGGCATGGGCAACGGATGCAGTGGTTAAAAGCATGGGCGTTTGGGATCTGAGTGAGCTGGGGTTTTGAGACCCAGTTCAGCCACTTCCAAGAAGTGTGGTGTGATTTGAGAGGATTTATTTGTCAAGCCTCCATTCCTTTACTGTCAGAGCTCGAAATTAACTTATCTCATGCCTATATGCTCAGGACAGAGTATGCACACCCCAAGTAGTGCTGAATGTTAGTATGTCTTTTTTTTTTTTTTTAAAAGATGACCGGTAAGGGGATCTTAACCCTTGACTTGGTGTTGTCAGCACCACGCTCAGCCAGTGAGCGAACCGGCCATCCGTATATGGGATCCGAACCCGGGGCCTTGGTGTCATCAGCACCGCACTCTCCCGAGTGAGCCACGGGCCGGCCCTGAATGTTAGTATGAATCAATCTGACCTGGGTGAGAATTAGGTGAGATGATATCTATAAAGTGCTTGGCACACCTGCTGAAGTGGTATTTTTATAATCCTACTTTTACAGATCATTATTATTCCCCATTTTGCAGACTGGTAAACTGAGGCCCAGAGAAGGGAAGTCACTGCTCTAGGTTATCAAGCAGGAGGTGGCAGAGGTAGCCTCTGATGCTTAGTGAGCTGCCAAGACTTTCTCCAGTGAGTGGTCCAACTGGAATTTGAGCCCGATTCTATGGGACAGCAAAGCCTGTCTTCCTCTCAACTAGACCAGAAATTTCCACAGGTGTCCTGGCTGTGAAGAGGGCAGCTCCCATCTCAGACCCCACCATGGTGATGCCAATCTCAGCCTGGCCTCCCTACTGGTTCTGTCTCTGGCCTGGCTGAAGTCACTTCTTTTTTTTTGGTAGCTGGCTAATATGGGGATCTGAACCCTTGACCTTGGTGTTGTAATACCACGCTCTAACCAACTGAGCTAACCGGCGCAGCCCAGTCAGCCTTTTTTAAAAAAACTACCATTTACTCTAATACATGCAGGGACATGTATTGGTTGGGAGCTTGGACTCCTTAGAATCAGATCTAGTTTGAATTCCACCTCTGCAAAATGGGGACTAATGGCTTCCAGCCCAAATGGTTGCTTTACAGGTTTGATGAGATCATGGATGCAGAGCTTAGAAGATAGGCTGTGAAGCAGGAAGCACCCAATAAATAATGGATGATGCTTACTAAGCACTTAATGAGTATGTCAGGCCTCATTCCTACTGACTCATCCAATTCTCAGCAAGGCTCCAGGAGGTAGGTAAGATTATGCCTCCATTTTATGGACACGGTCACTGAGGCCCAGAGATAGTGAGACATCTGCCCAGAGCCACAAATGCATTTAAGTGCTGGAGCTGGGCTACTAAGGTAGGTGGTTGAGCCCCAGATCCCGAGTTCTTATTCATTACGCTCTACCGTCTTTACCGCACCACCAAATGCCAAACCACAGCCAGATGGCAGACAAAGGGGACACAGAAGCTGGCGCTCTGGGAAAACGGCTTGCCACTCCCAACTTCTTCCCCACAGAGCTGGGCTGTGATGACTGGCACATGCCAGGAAGACCCAGCAAGGACTAATCTCTGCGATAAGGCAGGCCCTCAGGCTGGACCTTGCCAGACTTCAGCCTTCCAAGGCCAGAGGAAGATGGTAGAAAGCTCTTTTATTCCACTGACTTGTCTCTGCTCGACTTGTATCTAGCCCCTCTGGTTGAGTGTGAGGAGCTCAGACGTTAAAGACAGTATGTTAACTCTTCATTCCCTGTAACTGTGAGGGTGTAGGATTTGCAGTTGGGAGGAGGGGTGGGGATGTGTATTTTGAGAGAAGCCCCCCTGAGGATCCTGATACATCCTCCACGACAGCCTCACTGGGCTGGGAGGACTTTCTTCACATTCCCACTTACCACAAGGAAGCTAATGAGCTCTCTGTAGCTTGCAATTGTTCTAGGCCTTTGGTTTCAAATCTGAAAACCAACCCTAAGTCCCCCACCTCCTAGATGAGCTCTGGACTGTGCCTGTTGTCCAAACTTGGCACATTTAGGCTGTGCCTGGCTGATACTGTCTGAATCAGTAGCTCTTTCCCCAAAGCCCCCTGCTGAGAAGCACCCAGTGCAGGGTCTGCCCCTGCCTTCCCTTTGTGTTCTTACTCAGCCTCCCTGGTTTTCTTTCAGCTCCCCAATGTGCCCTGCTCCTCCTGCCTCAGGGCTTCTACACACACTGTTCCTCTGACTGGAATGCTCTTCCTTCCCCTGCACAGCTAGGTAACTGCTCATCTTTAGGGTCTCAGCTCAATCCTTCCACCCGACTGGGCCGAGTCCTCTGTGTGCTCTCGCACAAGGGGCTTGCTCAAAGCTTTCTCAGTTCCTGGTTTGCAGTCCATTTGTGGACTGATATGTCCCGCATCCCCCAACCCCCGACTCCCCATTTACATGTGTGCATCCCCCATGCTGGCCTGGGTGAGCACTTGGAGCTGACTGCCTTCAGGGCCCAAACAGTATGTTGCCCTCAACCACCCTGCAATCTAGCTGGCATCAGAACTCTGATTCAGAGGTTCCTACTCCACTGCACTGATGGTACACATCTTTAGATCGAGCCAGCAAGGAGTAGTGGCTGTTCCCTGGCAGGGCCAAGGAGTCCATTCAGGGGCAGGCCCAGAACCTGAGATAAGAGGGAAGAGCCAAGTCAGGTAGTCACTGTATTTTATTGGAAAACATTGATATATATTTTTCTTCACAGCTTGAACTGAACACAATATTGCCCGGTTTAAAAAACAAAACAAAACAAAAAAAAAACTAAAACATTCTGCAAACGTCCACAGCCTCACGCCTACCTGCCCTTACCCTCAGCTCTTGGCTGGGTCACCCACCATACCCCGTCCCTCCCTCCCTCCGAGGCTTCGTGCCAGAGGGTGGATGAGAAGAGATTCTCCAAGCTGGGCAGGTCCCAGGAAAAGCCACTTTGATCGACCTGGGCAGTGGGGGGCAGGGGGTGGGGGGAGCCAGATAAAATGAACAGAAAAAGAAAAAAAACCCAGATGACTGAACTGCCCACATTGACTTACTTGTCCCAGAGGCGAAAGTCAGAAGCAAGGGCACGGATCATGCTCTCCGCTGCGGAAGTGTGGGGGCAGGCAGGTGGGTGAGGGGAGAGGCAGGAGAGAGGAGGGCACACAGACAGCACAGATGTGAGGAAGCGGTGCCAAGTCACCACGGAGAAGCAGGAGGTGCTGGCTGACCAGGAAGCAGAGGCTGCCCTTGGCTGCCATCCTCTAGGCAGCTGGCCGACAAAATTTTTTATTGCAGGTATGTTCTCTTGAGAGCATGGTGGGGGCTCATCTTCCCTCTCCCCACCCTTCAGCTAGCCCGGCATGGTTTTGAACAGAATGTAACTTTTAAGGGGCATGAAGGGGGAAAAAAAAAGAAAGGATAACCAGTACATTACGAAGTGACCAACCCCATATCCATTCCTAGGATAGGCCCTCAGGCAGGTGGGACGGGTAGATGGGTACATCATGAGGAGGGAGTGGCACGGGATGTTAGCACCAGGTATTTACAGAACAGCTTGAGATCGCTTTAGGAACATGCGCAAGTGCAATTTGCAGAGTGGCCAAATGAGCAGTCCCCCACCCAGCCCAACCTCAGAAAGCCAATCGGATGGGTTCAGAACAGCAGCCGGTGGGATCTGAGTGCAGTCCACTCTGTCTGTCCCCTTCTGTGAGTCAACCCCTCAAGTGATAAAAGAATGCCAGCTTCCAAGACCCCCTTGCTCCTCAACCCCCTCCTGGGCCACCATCCAGTCAATGCCACAATTCTTCAATCCCCCCTCAGTCCTTCTGGAATGCCTCTCTTGGCACCCCTGCCCTAATAGGCTGCTGGGACTTGCACATGGACTCACAGAGCTGGTTGCATGCAACAGCAAAGGGCATGCTCTTCTGCCTGGGTTAGGGCCTCGTTCCCTAACCTAGCAGGTCCCGGGACAGGGCTGGCAGCCACCCCAGCACCCAAAATAAGATGACAAACAAAAGGAGACAAACTGAAACAGAGGAGAGCCACCCGGGCTGGAGGAGGGCAGAGGCTCCCCTGAGGGGAATGGGGGTTAGAGGGTTCATCTTATGAATGCATCAGGCCTTGGAACGTGTGAATAGAAGGAAGGAGGGCAAAAGGAAGAGGTGACGGGGCATGGAGGGAGACTCAAGGAGGAAGGAGAAAGAGCAATCATGCAGCTTGGGACAAATCTTTTGTTGCTTTATCAGATTCTCAGTCAATCAATTGGTGTTTGCTAGAACTGGGGTATGCAAGGGAGTGTTGAAGAGAGAGTGCGCGCAAGAGAAGAGAGAGATCAAGAGAACGGGCATCACCAGCTGCCCGCAGGCCTTCACTTTGCAGTCATCATCTGTACAAACTCTGTGAAGTGAAGCAGAGAGAGAGGAAGTCAGGTGAGCCAGGCTGAGCCCTGAGCGACCCTCCCTGGCA